>NC_091741.1:11264191-11572954 GCF_043380555.1 Nothobranchius furzeri | reverse complement strand
TCTCTACTGGAGGCGCTCAGTCAGACCCAGTGTTGACATGTGGCAAGACGCTCCTCTGGGCGCGTCTTGCTTGGGCTTCTCTCCTGGAGGC
Organism: Nothobranchius furzeri; assembly: GCF_043380555.1. Classification (NCBI taxonomy): domain Eukaryota; kingdom Metazoa; phylum Chordata; class Actinopteri; order Cyprinodontiformes; family Nothobranchiidae; genus Nothobranchius; species Nothobranchius furzeri. Next base: position 11,572,863 of record NC_091741.1, on the reverse strand, counting down.
CCTCAGTCAGACCCATTGTTGACATGTGGCAAGACGCTCCTTGGGGCGCGTCTTGCTTCGGCCTCTCTCCTGGAGGCGCTCATTCAGACCGAGTGCTGACATAAGGCAAGACGCTCCTCGGGGTGCGTCTTGCTGGGGCCTCTCTCCTGGAGGTCCTCAATCAGACCCAGTGGTGACACGTGGCAAGACGCTCCTCTGGGCGCGTCTTGCTTGGGCCTCTCTCCTGGAGGAGCTCAGTCAGACCCAGTGGTGACACGTGGCAAGACGCTCCTCGAGGCGCATCTTGCTTGGGCCTCTCTCCTGGAGGCGCTAAGTCAGACCCAGTGTTGACACGTGGCAAGACGCTCCTCGGGGCGCGTCTTGCTTGGGCCTCTCTCCTGGAGGCGCTCAGTCAGACACAGTGTTGACATGTGGCAAGACACTCCTCGGGGCGCGTCTTGCTTGGGCTTCTCTCATGGAGGCCCTCAGTAAGACCCATTGTTGACATGTGGAAAGAAGCTCCTCGGGGCGCGACTTGCTTTGGCTTCTCTCCTGGAGCCCCTCAGTCAGACCCATTGTTGACATGTGGCAAGACGCTCCTCGGGGCGCATATTGCTTGGGCCTCTCTCCTGGATGCCTTCTGTCAGACCCAGTGTTGACATGTGGCAAGACTCTCCTCGGGGCGCATCTTGCTTGGACCTCTCTCCTGGAGGCGCTCAGTCAGACCGAGTAGTGACATGTGGCAAGACGCTCCTCGGGGGGCGTCTTGCTTGGGCCTCTCTCCTGGAGGCGCTCAATTAGACCCAGTGTTGACATGTGGCAAGACGCTCCTCGGGGCGCATCTTGCTTGGGCTTCTCTCCTGGAGGCCCTCAGTCAGAACCATTGTTGACATGTGGCAAGACGCTCCTCGGGGCGCTTCTTGCTTGGGCCTCTCTCCTGGAGGTGCTCAGTCAGACCGAGTGCTGACATGTGGCAAGACACTCCTCGGGGTGCGTCTTGCTGGGGCCTCTCTCCTGGAGGCGCTCAGTCAGACCCAGTGTTGACATGTGTCAAGACGCTCCTCGGGCGTTTCTTGCTTGCGCCTCTCTCCTGGAGGCGCTCAGTCAGACCCAGAGGTGACATGTGGCAAGACGCTCCTCGGGCCTCTCTCCTGGAAGCGCTCAGTCAGACCCAGTGTTGACATGTGGCAAGACGCTCCTCGGGGCGCTTCTTGCTTGGGCCTCTCTCCTGGAGGTGCTGAGTCAGACCCAGTGTTGACATGTCGCAAGACGCTCCTCGGGGCGCGTCTTGCTGGGGCTTCTCTCATGGAGGCACTCAGTCAGACCCAGTGTTGACATGTGGCAAGATGCTCGTCGGGGCACATCTTGCTTGGGCCTCTCTCCTGGAGGCGCTCAGTCAGACCCAGAGGAGACATGTGTCAAGACGCTCCTCGGGGCGCGTCTTGCCACGTGTCAACACTGGGTCTGACTTAGCGCCTCCAGGAGAGAGGCCCAAGCAAGGTGCGCCCCGAGGAGCGTCTTGCCATGTGTCACCACTGGGTCTGACTGAGCTCCTCCAGGAGAGAGGCCCAAGCAAGACGCACCCAGAGGATCGTCTTGCCACGTGTCACCACTGGGTCTGATTGAGCACCTCCAGGAGAGAGGCCCCAGCAAGACGCGCCCCGAGGAGCGTCTTGCCACATGTCACTACTCGGTCTAACTGAGCGCCTCCAGGAGAGAGGTCCAAGCAAGACGCGCCCCGAGGAGCGTCTTGCCAAATGTCACTACTCGGTCTGACTGAGCGCCTCCAGGAGGGAGGTCCAAGCAAGACGCGCCCCGAGGAGCGTCTTGCCACATGTCACTACTCGGTCTGACTGAGCGCCTCCAGGAGAGAGGCCCAAGCAAGACGTGCCCCGAGGAGCGTCTTGCCACATGTCAACAATGGGTCTGACTGAGGGCCTCCAGGAGAGAAGCCCAAGGAAGACGCGCCCAGAGGAGCGTCTTGCCACATGTCAACACTGGGTCGGACTGAGGAACTCGATGAGAGAAGCCCAAGCAAGACGCGCCCCGAGGAGAGTCTTGCCACATGTCAACACTCGGTCTGACAGAGGGCATTCAGGAGAGAGGCCCAAGCAATACGCGCACCGAGGAGCGTCTTGCCACATGTCACCACTGGGTCTGAATGAGCGCCTCCAGGAGAGAGGCCCAAGCAAGACGCGCCCCGAGGAGCGTCTTGCCACGTGTCAACACTGGGTCTGACTGAGCGCCTCCAGGAGAGAGGCCCAAGCAAGACGCGCCCCGAGGAGCGTCTTGCCACAGTTGAACACTGGGTCTGACTGAGCGCCTCCAGGAGAGAGGCCCAAGCAAGACGCGCCCGGAGGAGCGTCTTGCAACATGTCAGCACTCGGTCTGACTGAGCGCCTCCAGGAGAGAGGCCAAAGCAAGACGCGCCCCGAGGAGCGTCTTGACACATGTCTCCTCTGGGTCTGACTGAGCGCCTCCAGGAGAGAGGCCCAAGCAAGACGTGCCCCGACGAGCATCTTGCCACATGTCAACACTGGGTCTGACTGAGTGCCTCCATGAGAGAAGCCCCAGCAAGACGCGCCCCGAGGAGCGTCTTGCCACATGTCAACACTGGGTCTGACTGAGCACCTCCAGGAGAGAGGCCCAAGCAAGAAGCGCCCCGAGGAGCGTCTTGCCACATGTCAACACTGGGTCTGACTGAGCGCCTGAAGGAGAGAGGCCTGAGGAGCGTCTTGCCACATGTCACCTCTGGGTCTGACTGAGCGCCACCAGGAGAGAGGCGCAAGCAAGAAACGCCCGAGGAGCGTCTTGACACATGTCAACACTGGGTCTGACTGAGCGCCTCCAGGAGAGAGGCCCCAGCAAAGACGCGCCCCGAGGAGCGTCTTGCCACATGTCAACAATGGGTCTGACTGAGGGCCTCCAGGAGAGAAGCCCAAGCAAGACGCGCCCCGAGGAGCGTCTTCCCACATGTCAACACTGGGTCTAATTGAGCGCCTCCAGGAGAGAGGCCCAAGCAAGATGCCCCCCGAGGAGCGTCTTGCCACATGTCACTACTCGGACTGACTGAGCGCCTCCAGGAGAGAGATCCAAGCAAGACGTGCCCCGAGGAGAGTCTTGCCACATGTCAACACTGGGTCTGACAGAGGGCATCCAGGAGAGAGGCCCAAGCAATACGCGCCCCGAGGAGCTTCTTTCCACATGTCAACAATGGGTCTTACTGAGGGCCTCCATGAGAGAAGCCCAAGCAAGACGCGCCCCGAGGAGTGTCTTGCCACATGTCAACACTGTGTCTGACTGAGCACCTCCAGGAGAGAGGCCCAAGCAAGACGCGCCCCGAGGAGTGTCTTGCCACGTGTCAACACTGGGTCTGACTGAGCTCCTCCAGGAGAGAGGCCCAAGCAAGACGCGCCCAGAGGAGCGTCTTGCCACGTGTCACCACTGGGTCTGATTGAGCACCTCCAGTAGAGAGGCCCCAGCAAGACGCGCCCCGAGGAGCGTCTTGCCTTATGTCAGCACTCGTTCTGACAGAGCGCCTCCAGGAGAGAGGCCCAAGCAAGACGCGCCCCGAGGAGCGTCTTGCCACATGTCACTACTCGGTCTAACTGAGCGCCTCCAGGAGAGAGGTCCAAGCAAGACGCGCCCCGAGGAGCGTCCTGCCAAATGTCACTACTCGGTCTGACTGAGCGCCTCCAGGAGGGAGGTCCAAGCAAGACGCGCCCCGAGGAGCGTCTTGCCATATGTCACTACTCGGTCTGACTGAGCGCCTCCAGGAGAGAGGCCCAAGCAAGACGTGCCCCGAGGAGCGTCTTGCCAAATGTCAACAATGGGTCTGACTGAGGGCCTCCAGGAGAGAAGCCCAAGCAAGACGCGCCCAGAGGAGCGTCTTGCCACATGTCAACACTGGGTCTGACTGAGCGCCTCCAGGAGAGAGGCCCAAGCAAGACACGCCCCGAGGAGCGTCTTGACACATGTCAACACTGGGTCGGACTGAGGGCCTCCATGAGAGAAGCCCAAGCAAGACGCGCCCCGAGGAGAGTCTTGCCACATGTCAACACTCGGTCTGACTGAGGGCATTCAGGAGAGAAGCCGAAGCAAGACGCGCCCCGAGGAGCGTCTTGCCACATGTCACCACTGGGTCTGAATGAGCGCCTCCAGGAGAGAGGCCCAACCAAGACGCGCCCCGAGGAGTGTCTTGCCACGTGCAAACACTGGGTCTGACTGAGCGCCTCCAGGAGAGAGGCCCAAGCAAGACGCGCCCCGAGGAGCGTCTTGCCACATGTCAACACTGGGTCTGACTGAGCGCCTCCAGGAGAGAGGCCCAAGCAAGACACGCCCCGAGGAGCGTCTTGACACATGTCAACACTGGGTCGGACTGAGGGCCTCCATGAGAGAAGCCCAAGCAAGACGCGCCCCGAGGAGAGTCTTGCCACATGTCAACACTTGGTCTGACAGAGGGCATTCAGGAGAGAGGCCAAAGCAATACGCGCCCCGAGGAGCGTCTTGCCACATGTCACCACTGGGTCTGAATGAGCGCCTCCAGGAGAGAGGCCCAACCAAGACGCGCCCCGAGGAGTGTCTTGCCACATGCCAACACTGGGTCTGACTGAGCGCCTCCAGGAGAGAGGCCCAAGCAAGACGCGCCCCGAGGAGCGTCCTGCCACATGTCAACACTGGGTCTGACTGAGCGCCTCCAGGAGAGAGGCCCAAGCAAGACGCGCCCCGAGGAGCGTCTTGCCACATGTCAACAATGTGTCTGACTGAGGGCCTCCAGGACAGAGGCCCAAGCAAGATGCGCCCGGAGGAGCGTCTTGCCACATGTCAACACTGGGTCTGACAGAGGGCCTCCAGGAGAGAGGCCCAAGCAAGACGCGCCCCGAGGAGCGTCTTGCCACATGTCACCTCTGGTTCTGACTGAGCGCCTCCAGGAGAGAGGCCCAAGCAAGACGCGCCCGAGGAGCGTCTTGTCACATGTCAACACTGGGTCTGTCTGAGCGTCTCCAGGAGAGAAGCCCAAGCAAGACGCGCCCCGAGGAGCGTCTTGCCACATGTCAACAATGGGTCTGACTGAGGGCCTCCAGGAGAGAGGCCCAAGCAAGACGAGCGTCTTGAGACATGTCAACACTGGGTCTGACTGAGGGCCTCCAGGAGAGAGGCCCAAGCAAGACGCGCCCCGAGGAGTGTCTTGCCACATGTCACCACTGGGTCTGACTGAGCGCCTCCAGGAGAGAGGCCCAAGCAAGACGCGCCCCGGGGAGCGTCAGGCCACATGTCACTACTCAGTCTGACTGACCGCCTCCAGGAGAGAGGCCCAAGCAAGACGCGCCCCGAGGAGCGTCTTGCCACATGTCAGCACTCGGTCTGACTGAGCGCCTCCAGGAGAAAGGCCCAAGAAAGACGCGCCCTGAGGAGCGTCTTGCCACATGTCAACAATGGGTCTGACTGAGGGCCTCCAGGAGAGAGGCCCAAGCAAGATGCGCCCGGAGGAGCGTCTTGCCACATGTCAACACTGGGTCTGACAGAGGGCCTCCAGGAGAGAGGCCCAAGCAAGACGCGCCCCGAGGAGCGTCTTTCCACATGTCAGCACTCGGTCTGACTGAGCGCCTCCAGGAGAGAGGCCCAAGCAAGATGCGCCCAAAGGAGCGTCTTGCAACATGTCAACAATGAGTCTGACTGAGCGCCTCTAGGAGAGAGGCCCATGCAAGACGCGCCCCGAGGAGCGTCTTGCCACATGTCAACACTGGGTCTGACAGAGGGCCTCCATGAGAGAGGCCCAAGCAAGACGCGCCCCGAGGAGCGTCTTGCGACATGTCACTACTCGGTCTAACTGAGCGCCTCCAGCAGAGAGGTCCAAGCAAGACGCGCCCCGAGGAGCGTCTTGCCACATGTCACTACTCGGTCTGACTGAGCGCCTCCAGGAGAGAGGCCCAAGCAAGACGTGCCCCGAGGAGCGTCTTGCCACATGTCAACACTGGGTCTTATTGAGGGCCTTCTGGAGAGAGGCCCAAGCAAGACGCGCCCCGAGGAGCGTCTTGCCACATGTCAACAATGGGTCTTACTGAGGGCCTCCAGGAGAGAGGCCCAAGCAAGATGCGCCCGGAGGAGCGTCTTGCCACATGTCAACACTGGGTCTGACAGAGGGCCTCCAGGAGAGAGGCCCAAGCAAGACGCGCCCCGAGGAGCGTCTTGCCACATGTCACCTCTGGTTCTGACTGAGCGCCTACAGGAGAGAGGCCCAAGCATGACGCGCCCCGAGGAGCGTCTTTCCACATGTCAACAATGGGTCTGACTGAGGGCCTCCAGGAGAGAAGCCCAAGCAAGACGCGCCCCGTGGAGCGTCTTGACACATGTCAACGCTGGGTCTGACAGAGGGCCTCCAGGAGAGGGGCCCAAGCAAGACGAGCCCCGAGGAGTGTCTTGCCACATGTCACCACTGGGTCTGACTGAGCGCCTCCAGGAGAGAGGCCCAAGCAAGACGCGCCCCGAGGAGCGTCAGGCCACATGTCACTACTCAGTCTGACTGAGCGCCTCCAGGAGAGAGGCCCAAGCAAGACGCGCCCCGAGGAGCGTCTTGCCACGTGTCAACACTGGGTCTGATTGAGGGCCTTCTGGAGAGAGGCCCAAGCAAGACGCACCACGAGGAGCGTCTTGCCACATGTCAACAATGGGTCTTACTGAGGGCCTCCAGGAGAGAAGCCCAAGCAAGACGCGCCCCGAGGAGCTTCTTGCCACATGTCAGCACTCGGTCTGACTGAGCGCCTCCAGGAGAGAAGCCAAAGCAAGACGCGCCCCGAGGAGCGTCTTGACACATGTACACTGGGTCTGACAGAGGGCCTCCATGAGAGAGGCCCAAGCAAGACGTGCCCCGAGGAGTGTCTTTCCACATGTCAACACTGGGTCTGACTGAGCGCCTCCAGGAGAAAGGCCCAAGCAAGACGCGCCCCGAGGAGCTTCTTGCCACGTGTCACCACTGGGTCTGACTGAGTGCCTCCAGGAGAGAGGCCCAAGCAAGACGCGCCCCGAGGAGCGTCTTGCCACGTGTCACCACTGGGTCTGATTGAGCGCCTCCAGGAGAGAGGCCCCAGCAAGACCGGTCAGGCCTGCAGTGTACACATCAGAGACATGATGTTCTTTCACAGAACTGAGGTTGTTCATTACTAAATGACTTTTACAGGAATATTGTTATTATACTATTCAACAGGTTGATCATAATAATGTGTATTAAACCCACAACCTAGCACTGAGGACAGAGGGACTTTATTTAAATTATACTTAATGGAAACGATACATAATGATACATAAGAGCCATGTCATACATTCAGCCTAGGAATAGTAGCATTGTGCACTATTAAAAATATACACATCAATTGCTCGAATCCCATTGTTGCAAAGTAAAACTCTAATAAAACTCTAGTCTGACATCAACAGAGAAGACTTAGTGTATGTACTACAAATACAGCATTAGGATTTCGAGTGGACCGTGCACCTTGTGCACCATCAGAGGCTTATGACGCAACATATCTTCCAGTTGCTATTAGACAAGTTATAATTCTCGACCATTTTTCGGAACTGGTTTCTTGGGTCCGTGAGTAAATGCCAAATGAGATGATAGTCCTTAAGTAAGTTCCTGGCGATCCCATGTCACGCTCTTGCCCATCAGCCGGTGAACACTGAGACGGAACTCGATGAGAGCGATGTATTTTTTAAGTGCTCCGAATGTACTTCTAACAAGAGTGGGATTCACTTCGTGAGTAAACCGCAGCTGCAGCTGATTCAAACAGTCGAGCCAACTTTCTACATCACAATATGCATTTTGTAGTTAGTCGAGTTACCTTTTGTGTGGCGCATGCACGGGTTGTTAGCGTCCAGCTCCCAGCTTATAGAGTCCTGTATAGACACAGACGTCAATACATCTCGATGTCATGCAACACACAAAGTCTGTCGCATACAGGTGGGTTAACACATGTACGATACCTTTTGTGTGGCGCATGCAAGGGTCGTTAGCGTCCAGCTCCCGGCTTATAGAGAGTCCTGTATTGACACAGACGTCAATACATCTCGATGTCATGCAACACACAAAGTCTGTCGCATACAGGTGGGTTAACACACATGTACGATGTGTGCGATGGCGCGCCCGTTTACAATGGGACACGACGATGATCATTATTAACCAAACTCTTGTTTCTCACGACAGGTGGTAGCGTTGTCTCCTGCACCTGGTCTTCGTGCACAGAGGGTGCTGTAATGTGCTCGTCATAGTCGCGATCGTTGTCACTCGAATCCGTGTTTCTCATGACAGGTGGTAGCGTTGTCTCCTGCATGTTGTCTTCGCGTGCGGCAAGCGTTGTGCTGTGCTCGTTATAATGGTTGTCTTCGTACAAAGGGGGTGTTGAATACTCCTTCGCAAGTAGTCTAGGAGGTGGTGTGATGGGACGTATCTCAGAGGCGTTATGTGAGCGTACCACCATGGCCTGAGCAACTGCGACTACTGAGAGTACACCCAGTACAGACAGCGAGATCATTTTTTTCTTGGGTGTTGTACGTGTGGGTACAGCCGCTTTAATGGCAGTGGGAGCAAGTGGGCAAATGTATTTATAGGTCACTAGCAGAAACTAAGGCACGTGGTCAGAGTGTAATCGTAACCACCGTAGCTCTTGTCATAATTTAATATACATAGAAATCAGAAACGGGCATGTCAGGATAGACATCGCGAGTGATAATGCAGCCAGTATCTGTGTGCGCTTGAGAGCACCTTGTTGTTCTACTGTGGTGCCCACGCCGCCGGGTCTGTAAATGTCATCGACCTTCTTTATATACGCATACGCTAAAGACCGTATATTCTCTATGGATTTGAACACGTCCTTTGTTTTGCGTAACGCTTGAGCTGTCTCGAGCTTGATGTTGTGAGTGTACGCCAGTGTTTCGCGTGCACCGAGGTCCGATAGGGCGTGCGCTACAACTATTAACCTTGGTTTGGGAGTGTGGCGAAACGCTCGCTCCGCTGTAATGGGCGGATGCAATGTTATCACCTGGTACGTTTCGTTAGTCGGGTCGTAACACACCGGTCCGTGACACGGACCGTCACATTGTATGGGGCACAGTAAGGACAACACGCCGCCGACCGTGACTTCGCACTCGACCGCGGTGGTGTTGTCGTTTTGCAAAGGATCACATATGCCTCTCCAGTCGCAATGAGGCACATTGTAGTCGACGCGACCGTCGGTCACCATAGCTTTCGTCAGCCAACACACTCGATTGCCCTTCGAAACATCGGCGATCAACGTGAGCGTAGAGGTCGCCGTCGCTTTACTGTACGCCAGGATATCCGTGTGTGAGTGCACGCTCGACGTCGATTGACAACCGGTCATGTCAGACCTGATCAGACCTTCCGAACACATGACCATTAGTTGTTGTGCGGCTGAGAGTATCGCGATCATACCGTTGAGATGTGTAGAAAGTCCGTACACGCCAGCCTTCCACGTTTCCAAAGTTTCCAGCAGTCTAGAGGGACTTGTCTTAGCTCACATGGCAGTGCTGAATTTGCGTTGTGTAGACACAACGGCTTCGACCTCGCTTAGGATCTGTGGGCTCATGTACTCGTGGTAGGCCAAGACGTGTATAGTCGAGCGCGGTGACGCCCCGAACACCTTACTCGGTTTTGTTGTGGCGATATGCGTGTCCAGTAACGCGGCAAAGTCCGCGTGTCTAGCGTGTATTGATTTTACAGCTCGCTCATACCCCAACAGTACGGTCCGTAGAAGTTCGTTCACTTGTTTCCATGCGCTCGTGGAACACAGGACATCGCAACCTCTGTGATACTCAAGTAAAGCGTCACACACCAGCTGCTTGCACGTTGGAAATACAATCGGTAGTAACTTCTTACTCCACTCTATGTTTAACTCGTATAGTATGTATATGGGCGGTTGCGGCGGTTTGCGCATTTTCTATCTACCCTCCGCTAATATGACTCTGTGGTCTGTCTCCTGAGATGGTGCGGTTGGAACTTAAGAGAGCGCTATCGACGGTCGGCGTTTCCATTTCGTCAACTGTGCCATTTTCAGCCGCTGGCAAACGGCCGTCGATGGTCGATGCGAGACACCAACATAACGTTAGACCGCGACCCTCATGCCAGTTTTCTGTAGTGCTGGTTGTAGTTTCTGGTGCACACCCGAAACGCCATTATGATCACAATTACGTTGATTAATAAATCCAGTGTTGTAGCGACTGCAGCCAGCGCTGTCGCGCAACTCGTGTCGGTGTTATCTCTCGATACTTTCATTCGTATCCGAGCGTATGCAGAATCTACGGATCTGGTGAAGTTGCTTGTCACTAGCTTGCGCATGTTTGATATGGCACTTTGCGCGAGACTCACACAACCTGCAGTGGCGACCGTCGCGTCAGTGCAAAGTTTTTCCGATATATCGCTCGCAACATCGTTTGTCATTTGCTGTACACTGCGCACACTGGCCACGAGGTCGCAGAGAGGGTCTTCGTTACGAGCTACTCTGGTAGCGCCGTGGTTGATGAGGACGATCATCTTTAGCAATAGTTCATCTCGAAGCGCAACGATGGTGAGGGCGCCGGGTTGGCCGGTTCTGCCTTCAGGCCACTCGGTTGCCGCTAGATTGCCCAATGCCACACACGCAGACGAACCCTGTACACACTCAAAGACCCGTGTGCGATCGTTGATTTCTGCTAGTACGTTTGCTAGTTCTACGTGCTTCCACGGATCGGGCGTGGGCACGCGCTTGTTTTAGAGACGTTTTTGCGCAGCCTCTACCCTGCACGACCGCTCGTGGCCGCACTAGCTATATTTATCTTTATTTGTTTCACACACACACACACACACACACACACACACACACACACACACACACACACACACACACACACACACACACACACACACACACACACACAGGCCCTTGCGTGCAAACCCCGGTCAGGCCTGCAGTGCACACATCAGAGACATGATGTTCTTTCACAGAACTGAGGTTGTTCATTACTAAATGACTTTTACAGGAATATTGTTATTATACTATTCAACAGGTTGATCATAATAATGTGTATTAAACCCACAACCTAGCACTGAGGACAGAGGGACTTTATTTAAATTAGTACTTAATGGAAACGATACATAATGATACATAAGAGCCATGTCATACATTCAGCCTAGGAATAGTAGCATTGTGCACTATTAAAAATATACACATCAATTGCTCGAATCCCATTGTTGCAAAGTAAAACTCTAATAAAACTCTAGTCTGACATCAACAGAGAAGACTTAGTGTATGTACTACAAATACAGCATTAGGATTTCGAGTGGACCGTGCACCTTGTGAACCATCAGAGGCTTATGATGCAACATATCTCCCAGTTGCTATTAGACAAGTTATAATTCTCGACCATTTTTCGAAACTGGTTTCTTGGGTCCGTGAGTAAATGCCAAATGAGATGATAGTCCTTAAGTAAGTTCCTGGCGATCCCATGTCACGCTCTTGCCCATCAGCCGGTGAACACTGAGACGGAACTCGATGAGAGCGATGTATTTTTTAAGTGCTCCGAATGTACTTCTAACAAGCGTGCGATTCACTTCGTTAGTAAGCCGCAGCTGCAGCTGATTCAAACAGTCGAGCCAACTTTCTACATCACAATCTGCGTTTTGTAGTTAGTCGAGTTACCTTTTGTGTGGCGCAAGCACGGGTCGTTAGAGTCCAGCTCCCAGCTTATAGAGTCCTGTATTGACACAGACGTCAATACATCTCGATGTCATGCAACACACAAAGTCTGTCGCATACAGGTGGGTTAACACATGTACGATACCTTTTGTGTGGCGCATGCACGGGTCGTTAGCGTCCAGCTCCCGGCTTACAGAGAGTCCTGTATTGACACAGACGTCAATACATCTCGATGTCATGCAACACACAAAGTCTGTCGCATACAGGTGGGTTAACACACATGTACGATGTGTGCGATGCCGCGCCCGTTTACAATGGGAAACGACGATGATCATTGTTAACCAAACTCTTGTTTCTCACGACAGGTGGTAGCGTTGTCTCCTGCACCTGGTCTTCGTGCACAGAGGGTGTTGTAATGTGCTCGTCATAGTCGCGATCGTTGTCACTCGAATCCGTTGTTCTCACGACAGGTGGTAGCGTTGTCTCCTGCATGTTGTCTTCGCGTGCGGCAAGCGTTGTGTTGTGCTCGTTATAATGGTTGTCTTTGTACAAAGGGGGGTGTTGAATACTCCTTCGCGAGTAGTCTAGGAGGTGGTGTGATGGGACGTATCTCAGAGGCGTTATGTGAGCGTACCACCATGGCCTGAGCAACTGCGACTACTGAGAGTACACCCAGTACAGACAGCGAGATAATTTTTTTTCTTGGGTTTTGTACGTGTGGGTACAGCCGCTTTAATGGCAGTGAGAGCAAGTGGTCAAATGTATTTATAGGTCACTAGCAGAAACTAAGGCACGTGGTCAGAGTGTAATCGTAACCACCGTAGCTCTTGTCATAATTTAATATACATAGAAATCAGAAACGGGCATGTCAGGATAGACATCGCGAGTGATAATGCGGCCAGCTGACTGAGCGCCTCCAGGAGAGAGGCCCAAGCAAGACGCACCCCGAGGAGCGTCTTTCCACGTGTCACCACTGGGTCTGACTGAGCGCCTCCAGGAGAGAGGCCCAAGCAAGACGCGCCCCGAGGAGCGTCTTGCCACATGTCAACACTGGGTCTGACTGAGCTCCTCCAGGAGAGAGGCCCAAGCAAGACGCGCCCCGAGGAGCGTCTTGCCACATGTCAACAATGGGTCTGACTGAGGGCCTCCAGGAGAGAGGCCCAAGCAAGATGCGCCCGGAGGAGCGTCTTGCCACATGTCAACACTGGGTCTGACAGAGGGCCTCCAGGAGAGAGGCCAAAGCAAGACGCGCCCCGAGGAGCGTCTTGCCACATGTCACCTCTGGTTCTGACTGAGCGCCTCCAGGAGAGAGGCCCAAGCAAGACGTGCCCCGAGGAGCGTCTTGTCACATGTCAACACTGGGTCTGTCTGAGCGCCTCCAGGAGAGAAGCCCAAGCAAGACGCGCCACGAGGAGCGTCTTGCCACATGTCAACAATGGGTCTGACTGAGGGCCTCCAGGAGAGAAGCCCAAGCAAGACGCGCCCCGAGGAGCGTCTTGACACATGTCAACACTGGGTCTTTTAGAGGGCCTCCACGAGAGAGGCCCAAGCAAGACGCGCCCCGAGGAGTGTCTTGCCACATGTCACCACTGGGTCTGACTGAGCCCCTCCAGGAGAGAGGCCCAAGCAAGACGTGCCCCGAGGAGCGTCAGGCCACATGTCACTACTCAGTCTGACTGAGCGCCTCCAGGAGAGAGGCCCAAGCAAGACGCGCCCCGAGGAGCGTCTTGCCACATGTCAGCACTGGGTCTGACTGAGCGCCTCCAGGAGAGAGGCCCCAGCAAGACGTGCCCCGAGGAGCGTCTTGCCTTATGTCAGCACTCGGTCCGACTGAGCGCCTCCAGGAGAGAGGCCCAAGCAAGACGCGCCCCGAGGAGCGTCTTGCCACATGTCAACAATGGGTCTGACTGAGGGCCTCCAGGAGAGAGGCCCAAGCAAGATGCGCCCGGAGGAGCGTCTTGCCACATGTCAACACTGGGTCAGACAGAGGGCCTCCAGGAGAGAGGCTCAAGCAAGACGCACCCCGAGGAGCGTCTTGCCACATGTCACCTCTGGTTCTGACTGAGCGCCTCCAGGAGAGAGGCCCAAGCAAGACGCGTCCCGAGGAGCGTCTTGTCACATGTCAACACTGGGTCTTTCTGAGCGCCTCCAGGAGAGAAGCCCAAGCAAGACGCGCCCCGAGGAGCGTCTTGCCACATGTCAGCACTCGGTCTGACTGAGCGCCTCCAGGAGAGAGGCCCAAGCAAGACGCGCCCCGAGGAGCATCTTGCCACATGCCAACAATGGGTCTGACTGAGGGCCTCCAGGAGAGAAGCCCAAGCAAGACGCGCCCCGAGGAGCGTCTTGACACATGTCAACACTGGGTATGACAGAGGGCCTCCAGGAGAGAGGACCAAGCAAGACGCGCCCCGAGGAGTGTCTTGCCACATGTCACCACTTGGTCTGACTGAGCGCCTCCAGGAGAGAGGCCCAAGCAACACGCACCCCAAGGAGTGTCAGGCCACATGTCACTACTCAGTCTGACTGAGCGCCTCCAGGAGAGAGGCCCAAGCAAGACGCGCCCCGAGGAGCGTCTTGCCACATGTCAGCACTGGGTCTGACTGAGCACCTCCAGGAGAGAGGCCCAAGCAAGACGCGCCCCGAGGAGCGTCTTGCCACATGTCAACACTGGGTCTGACAGAGGGCCTCCAGGAGAGAGGCCCAAGCAAGACGCACCCCGAGGAGCGTCTTGCCACATGTCACCTCTGGTTCTGACTGAGCGCCTCCAGGAGAGAGGCCCAAGCAAGACGCGTCCCGAGGAGCGTCTTGTCACATGTCAACACTGGGTCTTTCTGAGCGCCTCCAGGAGAGAAGCCCAAGCAAGACGCGCCCCGAGGAGCGTCTTGCCACATGTCAGCACTCGGTCTGACTGAGCGCCTCCAGGAGAGAGGCCCAAGCAAGACGCGCCCCGAGGAGCGTCTTGCCACATGTCAACAATGGGTCTGACTGAGGGCCTCCAGGAGAGAAGCCCGAGCAACACGCGTCCCGAGGAGCGTCTTGCCACATGTCAGCACTCGGTCTGACTGAGCGCCTCCAGGAGAGAGGCCCAAGCAAGACGCGCCCTGAGGAGCGTCTTGCCACATGCCAACAATGGGTCTGACTGAGGGCCTCCAGGAGAGAAGCCCAAGCAAGACGCGCCCCGAGGAGCGTCTTGACACATGTCAACACTGGGTATGACAGAGGGCCTCCAGGAGAGAGGCCCAAGCAAGACGCACCCTGAGGAGCGTCTTGCCACATGCCAACAATGGGTCTGACTGAGGGCCTGCAGGAGAGAAGCCCAAGCAAGATGCGCCCCGAGGAGCGTCTTGACACATGTCAACACTGGGTATGACAGAGGGCCTCCAGGAGAGAAGCCCGAGCAACACGCGTCCCGAGGAGCGTCTTGCCACATGTCAGCACTCGGTCTGACTGAGCGCCTCCAGGAGAGAGGCCCAAGCAAGACGCGCCCCGAGGATTGTCTTGCCACATGTCACCACTTGGTCTGACTGAGCGCCTCCAGGAGAGAGGCCCAAGCAACACGCGCCCCGAGAAGCGTCAGACCACATGTCACTACTCAGTCTGACTGAGCGCCTCCAGGAGAGAGGCCCAAGCAAGACGCGCCCCGAGGAGCGTCTTGCCACATGTCAACAATGGTTCTTACTGAGGGCCTCAAGGGAGATAAATCCAAGCAAGATACGCCCCGAGGAGCTTCTTGCCACATGTCAGCACTCGGTCTGACTGAGTGCCTCCAGGAGAGAGGCCAAAGCAAGACGCCCCCCGAGGAGCGTCTTGCCACATGTCAACACTGGGTCTGACTGAGTGCCTCCATGAGAGAAGCCCCAGCAAGACGCGCCCCGAGGAGCGTCTTGCCACATGTCACTACTCGGTCTGTTTGCGCGCCTCCAGGAGAGAGGCCCAAGCAAGACGTGCCCTGAGGAGCGTCTTGCCAAATGTCAACAATGGGTCTGACTGAGGGCCTCCAGGAGAGAAGCCCAAGCAAGACGCGCCCCGAGGAGTGTCTTGCCACATGTCAACACTGGGTCTGACAGAGGGCATCCAGGAGAGAGGCCCAAGCAATATGCGCCCCAATGAGCGTCTTGCCACTTAAACCCACAACCTAGCACTGAGGACAGAGGGACTTTATTTAAATTAGTACTTAATGGAAACGATACATAATGATACATTAGAGCCATGTCACACATTCAGCCTAGGAATAGTAGCATTGTGCACTATTAAAAATATACACATCAATTGCTCAAATCCCATTGTTGCAAAGTAAAACTCTAATAAAACTCTAGTCTGACATCAACAGAGAAGACTTAGTGTATGTACTACAAATACAGCATTAGGATTTCGAGTGGACCGTGCACCTTGTGAACCATCAGAGGCTTATGACGCAACATATCTTCCAGTTGCTATTAGACAAGTTATAATTCTCGACCATTTTTCGGAACTGGTTTCTTGGGTCCGTGAGTAAATGCCAAATGAGATGATAGTCCTTAAGTAAGTTCCTGGCGATCCCATGTCACGCTCTTGCCCATCAGCCGGTGAACGCTGAGACGGAACTCGATGAGAGCGATGTATTTTTTAAGTGCTCCGAATGTACTTCTAACTAGCGTGCGATTCACTTCGTGAGTAAACCGCAGCTGCAGCTGATTCAAACAGTCGAGCCAACTTTCTACATCACAATATTCGTTTTGTAGTTAGTCGAGTTACCTTTTGTGTGGCGCATGCACGGGTCATTAGCGTCCAGCTCCCAGCTTAGAGAGTCCTGTATTGACACAGACGCCAATACATCTCGATGTCATGCAACACACAAAGTCTGTCGCATACAGGTGGGTTAACACACATGTACGATGTGTGCAATGGCGCGCCCGTTTACAATGGGACACGACGATGATCATTGTTAACCAAACTCTTGTTTCTCA
Organism: Nothobranchius furzeri; assembly: GCF_043380555.1. Taxonomy (NCBI): domain Eukaryota; kingdom Metazoa; phylum Chordata; class Actinopteri; order Cyprinodontiformes; family Nothobranchiidae; genus Nothobranchius; species Nothobranchius furzeri. The sequence continues at coordinate 11,556,257 of NC_091741.1, read as the reverse complement.
CGACAGGTGGTAGCGTTGTCTCCTGCACCTGGTCTTCGTGCACAGAGGGTGTTGTAATGTGCTCGTCATAGTCGCGATCGTTGTCACTCGAATCCGTTGTTCTCACGACAGGTGGTAGCGTTGTCTCCTGCATGTTGTCTTCGCGTGCGGCAAGCGTTGTGCTGTGCTCGTTATAATGGTTGTCTTCGTACAAAGGGGGTGTTGAATGCTCCTTCGCGAGTAGTCTAGGAGGTGGTGTGATGGGATGTATCTCAGAGGCGTTATGTGAGCGTACCACCATGGCCTGAGCAACTGCGACTACTGAGAGTACACCCAGTACAGACAGCGAGATCATTTTTTTTCTTGGGTGTTGTACGTGTGGGTACAGCCGCTTTAATGGCAGTGAGAGCAAGTGGTCAAATGTATTTATAGGTCACTAGCAGAAACTAAGGCACGTGGTCAGAGTGTAATCGTAACCACCGTAGCTTTTGTCATAATTTAATATACATAGAAATCAGAAACGGGCATGTCAGGATAGACATCGCGAGTGATAATGCGGCCAGTATCTGTGTGCACTTGAGAGCACCTTGTTGTTCTACTGTGGTTCCCACGCCGCCGGGTCTGTAAATCTCATCGACCTTCTTTATATACGCATACGCTAAAGACCGTATATTCTCTATGGATTTGAACACGTCCTTTGTTTCGCGTAACGCTTGAGCTGTCACGAGCGTGATGTTGTGAGTGTACGCCAGTGTTTCGCATGCACCGAGGTCCGAAAGGGCGTGCGCTACAACTATTAACCTTGGTTTGGGAGTGTGGCGAAACGCTCGCTCCGCTGTAATGGGCAGATGCAATGTTATCACCTGGTACGTTTCGTTAGTCGGGTCGTAACACACCGGTCCGTGACACGGACCGTCACATTGTATGGGGCACAGTAAGGACAACACGCCGCCGACCGTGACTTCGCACTCGACCGCGGTGGTGTTGTCGATTTGCAAAGGATCACATACGCCTCTCCAGTCGCAATGAGGCACATTGTAGTCGACGCGACCGTCGGTCACCATAGCTTTCGTCAGCCAACACACTCGATTGCCCTTCGAAACATCGGCGATCAACGTGAGCGTAGACGTCGCTGTCGCTTTACTGTACGCCAGGATATCCGTGTGTGAGTGCACACTCGACGTCGATTGACAACCGGTCATGTCAGACCTGATCAGACCTTCCGAACACATGACCATTAGTTGTTGTGCGGCCGAGAGTATCGCAATCATACCGTTGAGATGTGTAGAAAGCACGTACACGCCAGCCTTCCACGTTTCCAAAGTTTCCAGCAGTCTAGAGGGACTTGTCTTAGCGCGCACGGCTGTGCTGAATTTGCGTTGGGTAGACACAACGGCTTCGACTTCGCTTAGGATCTTGTGGGCTCATGTACTCGTGGTAGGCCAAGACGTGTATAGTCGAGCGTCACACACCAGCTGCTTGCACGCTGGAAATACAATCGGTAGTAACTTCTTACTCCACTCTATGTTGAACTCGTATAGTATGTATATGGGCGGTTGTGGCGGTTTGCGCATTTTCTATCTACCCTCCGCTAATATGACTCTGTGGTCTGTCTCCTGAGATGGTGCGGTTGGAACTTGCGAGAGTGCACTATCGACGGTCGGCGTTTCCATTTCGTCAACTGTGCCATTTTCAGCCGCTGGCAAACGGCCGTCGACGGTCGATGCGAGACACCAACATAACGTTAGACCGCGACCCTCATGCCAGTTTTCTGTAGAACTGGTTTTAGTTTCTGGTGCACACTCGATACGCCATTACGATCACAATTACGTTGATTATTAAATCCAGTGTTGTATCGACTGCAGCCAGCGCCGTCGCTCAACTCGTGTCGGTGTTATCTCTCGATACTTTCATTCGTATCCGAGCGTATGCAGAATCTACGGATCTGGTGAAGTTGCTTGTCACTAGCTTGCGCACGTTTGATATGGCACTTTGCGCGAGACTCACACAACCTGCAGTGGCGACCATCGCGTCAGTGCAAAGTTTTTCCGATATATCGCTCGCAACATCGTTTGTCATTTGCTGTACACTGCGCACACTGGCCGCGAGGTCGAAGAGAGGGTCTTCGTTACGAGTTGTGTAATATCCGCTGACTTGCCGATTCAATTCTGGTGGCGCTGACCCAAACGAGAACGCTTTTAAGGCGCATGTCGTGGTAACTCTGGTAGCGCCGTGGTTGACGAGGACGATCATCTTTAGCAATAGTTCATCTCGAAGCACAACGATGGTGAGGGCGACAGGTTGGCCGGTTCCGCCTTCAGGCCACTCGGTTGCCGCTAGATTGCCCAATGCCACACACGCAGACGAACCCTGTACACACTCAATGACCCGTGTGCGATCGTTGATTTCTGCTAGTACGTTTGCTAGTTCTACGTGCTTCCACGGATTGGGCGTGGGCACACGCTTGTTTGAGAGGCAATTTCGCGCAGCCTCTACCCTGCACGACCGCTCGTGGCAGCACTAGCTATATTTATCTTTATTTGTTTCACACACACACACACACACACACACACACACACACACACACACACACACACACACACACACACACACGCACACGCACGCACGCACGCACACACACACACACACAGGCCCTTGCGCCCTTACAACACCCAAGAAAAAAAATGATCTCGCTGTCTGTACTGGGTGTACTCTCAGTAGTCGCAGTTGCTCAGGCCATGGTGGTACGCTCACATAACGCCTCTGAGATACGTCCCATCACACCACCTCCTAGACTACTCGCGAAGGAGTATTCAACACCCCCTTTGTACGAAGACAACCATTATAACGAGCACAGCACAACGCTTGCCGCACGCGAAGACCACATGCAGGAGACAACGCTACCACCTGTCGTGAGAACAACGGATTCGAGTGACAACGATCGCGACTATGACGAGCACATTACAACACCCTCTGTGCACGAAGACCAGGTGCAGGAGACAACGCTACCACCTGTCATGAGAAACAAGAGTTTGGTTAACAATGATCATCGTCGTGTCCCATTGTAAACGGGCGCGCCATTGCACACATCGTACATGTGTGTTAACCCACCTGTATGCGACAGACTTTGTGTGTTGCATGACATCGAGATGTATTGACGTCTGTGTCAATACAGGACTCTCTATAAGCCGGGAGCTGGATGCTAACGACCCGTGCATGCGCCACACAAAAGGTATCGTACATGTGTTAACCCACCTGTATGCGACAGACTTTGTGTGTTGCATGACATCGAGATGTATTGACGTCTGTGTCAATACAGGACTCTCTAAGCTGGGAGCTGGACGCTAATGACCCGTGCATGCGCCACACAAAAGGTAACTCGACTAACTACAAAACGAATATTGTGATGTAGAAAGTTGGCTCGAGTGTTTGAATCAGCTGCAGCTGCGGTTTACTCACGAAGTGAATCGCACGCTTGTTAGAACTACTTTCGGAGCACTTAAAAAATACATCGCTCTCATCGAGTTCCGTCTCAGCGTTCACCGGCTGATGGGCAAGAGCGTGACATGGGATCGCCAGGAACTTACTTAAGGACTATCATCTCATTTGGCATTTACTCACGGACCCAAGAAACCAGTTCCGAAAAATGGTCGAGAATTATAACTTGTCTAAAAGCAACTGGAAGATATGTTGCGTCATAAGCCTCTGATGGTTCACAAGGTGCACGGTCTACTCGAAATCCTAATGCTGTATTTGTAGTACATACACTAAGTCTTCTCTGTTGATGTCAGACTAGAGTTTTATTAGAGTTTTACTTTGCAACAATGGGATTCGTGCAATTGATGTGTATATTTTTAATAGTGCACAACGCTACTATTCCTAGGCTGAATGTATGACATGGCTCTTATGTATCATTATGTATCTTTTCCATTAAGTACTAATTTAAATAAAGTCCCTCTGTCCTCAGTGCTAGGTTGTGGGTTTAAGTGGCAAGACGCTCCTCGGGGCGCGTATTGCTTGGGCCTCTCTCCTGGATGCCCTCTGTCAGACCGAGTGTTGACATGTGGCAAGACTCTCCTCGGGGCGCGTCTTGCTTGGGCTTCTCTCATGGAGGCCCTCAGTCAGACCCAGTGTTGACATGTGTCAAGACGCTCCTCGGGGGATGTCTTGCTTGGGCCTCTCTCCTGGAGGAGCTCAGTCAGACCCAGTGTTGACATGTGGCAAGACGCTCCTCGGGGCGCGTCTTGCTGGGGCTTCTCTCATGGAGGCACTCAGTCAGACCCAGTTTTGACATGTGGCAAGACGCTCCTCGGGGCGCGTCTTGCTAGGACCTCTCTCCCTGAGGCGCTTAGTAAGACCGAGTAGTGACATGTGGCAAGACGCTCCTCGGGGCGCGTCTTGCTTGGGCTTCTCTCCCTGAGGCCCTCAGTAAGAACCATTGTTGACATGTGGCAAGACGCTCCTCGGGGCGCGTCTTGCTTGGGCCTCTCTCCAGAAGGCCCTCAATCAGACCCGGTGTTGACACGTGGCAAGACGCTCCTCGGGGCGCGTCTTGCTTGGGCCTCTCTCCTGGAGGCGCTCAGTCAGACTGAGTAGTGACATGTGGCCTGACGCTCCTCGGGGCGCGTGTTGCTTGGGCCTCTCTCCTGGAGGCGCTCAGTCAGACCAAGTGGTGACATGTGGCAAGACAATCCTCGGGGCGCGTCTTGCTTGGGCCTCTCTCCTGGAGGCCCTCTGTCAGACCCAGTGTTGACATGTGGCAAGACACTCCTCGGGGCGCGTCTTGCTTGGGCATCTCTCATGGAGGCCCTCTGTCAGACCCAGTGTTGACATGTGTCAAGACGCTCCTCGGGGCGCGTCTTGCTTTGACCTCTCTCCTGGAGGCGCTCAGTCAGACCGAGTGCTGACATTTGGCAAGAAGCTCCTCGGGGCGCGTCTTGCTTGGGCTTCTCTCCTGGAGGCCCTCAGTAAGACCCATTGTTGACATGTGGCAAGACGCTCCTCGGGGCGCGTCTTGCTTGGGCCTCTCTCCTGGAGGCGCTCAGTCAGAGTGAGTAGTGACATGTGGCCTGACGCTCCTCGGGGCGCGTGTTGCTTGGGCCTCTCTCCTGGAGGCGCTCAGTCAGACCAAGTGGTGACATGTGGCAAGACACTCCTCGGGGCACGTCTTGCTTGGGCCTCTCTCCTGGATGCCCTCAGTCAGACCCATTGTTGGCATGTGGCAAGACGCTCCTCGGGGCGCCTCTTGCTTGGGCCTCTCTCCTGGAGGCGCTCAGTTAGACCGAGTGCTGACATGTGGCAAGACGCTCCTCGGGCCGCGTGTTGCTTGGGCTTCTCTCCTGGAGGCCCTCAGTCAGACCCATTGTTGACATGTGGCAAGACGCTCCTCGGGGCGCGTCTTGCTTGGGCCTCTCTCCTGGAGGCGCTCAGTCAGACCGAGTGCTGACATGTGGCAAGACGCTCCTCGGGGCGCGTCTTGCTTGGGCTTCTCAACCTGGAGGCGCTCAGAAAGACCCAGTGTTGACATGTGACAAGACGCTCCTCGGGGCGCGTCTTGCTTGGGCCTCTCTCCTGGAGGCGCTCAGTCAGAACAAGAGGTGACATGTGGCAAGACGCTCCTCGGGGCGCGTCTTGCTTGGGCCTCTCTCCTGGAGGCCCTCTGTCAGACCCAGTGTTGACATGTGGCAAGACGCTCCTCCGGGCGCATCTTGCTTGGGCCTCTCTCCTGGAGGCCCTCAGTCAGACCCATTGTTGACATGTGGCAATACGCTCCTCGGGGCGCGTCTTGCTTGGGCCTCTCTCCTGGAGGCGCTCAGTCAGACCGAGTGCTGACATAAGGCAAGACGCTCCTCGGGGCGCGTCTTTCTTGGGCCTCTCTCCTGGAGGCGCTCAGTCAGACTGAGTAGTGACATGTGGCCTGACGCTCCTCGGGGCACGTCTTGCTGGGGCCTTTCTCCTGGAGGCGCTCAGTCAGACCCAGTGCTGACATGTGGCAAGAGGCTCCTCGGGGCGCGTCTTGCTTGGGCCTCTCTCCTGGAGGCGCTCAGTCAGACTGAGTAGTGACATGTGGCCTGACGCTCCTCGGGGTGCGTCTTGCTTGGGCCTCTCTCCTGGAGGCGCTTAGTCAGACCCAGTGGTGACATGTGGCAAGACACTCCTCGGGGCGCGTCTTGCTTGGGCCTCTCTCCTGGAGGCCCTCTGTCAGACCCAGTGTTGACATGTGTCAAGACGCTCCTCGGGGCGCGTCTTGCTTGGGCTTCTCTCCTGGAGGCCCTCAGTAATTCCCATTGTTGACATGTGGCAAGACGCTCCTCGGGGCGCGTCTTGCTTGGGCCTCTCTCATGGAGGCCCTATGTCAGACCCAGTGTTGACATGTGTCAAGACGCTCCTCGGGGCGCGTCTTGCTTTGGCCTCTCTCCTGGAGGCGCTCAGTCAGATCGAGTGCTGACATGTGGCAAGAAGCTCCTCGGGGCGCGTCTTGCTTGGGCTTCTCTCCTGGAGGCCCTCAGTAAGACCCATTGTTGACATGTGGCAAGACGCTCCTCGGGGCGCGTCTTGCTTGGGCCTCTCTCCTGGAGGCGCTCAGTCAGACTGAGTAGTGACATGTGGCCTGACGCTCCTCGGGGCGCGTGTTGCTTGGGCCTCTCTCCTGGAGGCGCTCAGTCAGACCAAGTGGTGTCATGTGGCAAGACGCTCCTCGGGGCGCGTCTTGCTTGGTCTTCTCTCCTGGAGGCGCTCAGAAAGACCCAGTGTTGACATGTGACAAGACACTCCTCGGGGCGCGTCTTGCTTGGGCCTCTCTCCTGGAGGCCCTCTGTCAGACCCAGTGTTGACATGTGGCAAGACGCTCCTCCGGGCGCATCTTGCTTGGGCCTCTCTCCTGGAGGCCCTCAGTCAGACCCATTGTTGACATGTGGCAAGACGCTCCTCAGGGCGCGTCTTGCTTGGGCCTTTCTCCTGGAGGCGCTCAGTCAGACCGAGTGCTGACATAAGGCAAGACGCTCCTCGGGGTGCGTCTTGCTTGGGCCTCTCTCCTGGAGGCGCTCAGTCAGACTGAGTAGTGACATGTGGCCTGACGCTCCTCGGGGCGCGTCTTGTTTGGGCCTCTCTCCTGGAGGCGCTCAGTCAGACCCAGTGGTGACATGTGGCAAGACACTCCTCTGGGCGCGTCTTGCTTGGGCCTCTCTCCTGGAGGCCCTCTGTCAGACCCAGTGTTGACATGTGTCAAGACGCTCCTCGGGGCTCGTCTTGCTTGGGCTTCTCTCCTGGAGGCCCTCAGTCAGACCCATTGTTGACATGTGGCAAGACGCTCCTCGGGGCGCGTCTTGCTTGGGCTTCTCTCCTGGAGGCGCTCAGACAGACCCAGTGTTGACATGTGACAAGAGGCTCCTCAGGGCACGTCTTGCTTGGGCCTCTCTCCTGGAGGCGCTCAGTCAGAACCAGAGGTGACATGTGGCAAGACGCTCCTCGGGGCGCGTCTTGCTTGGGCCTCTCTCCTGGAGGCGCTCAGTCAGACCCAGTGTTGACATGTGGCAAGACGCTCCTCGTGGCGCGTCTTGCTTGGTCTTCTCTCCTGGAGGCGCTCAGAAAGACCCATTGTTGACATGTGACAAGACGCTCCTCGGGGCGCGTCTTGCTTGGGCCTCTCTCCTGGAGGCGCTCAGTCAGGCTGAGTAGTGACATGTGGCCTGACGCTCCTCGGGGCGCGTCTTGCTTGGGCCTCTCTCCTGGAGGCGCTCAGTCAGACTGAGTAGTGACATGTGGCCTGACGCTCCTCGGGGCGTGTCTTGCTTGGGCCTCTCTCCTGGAGGCGCTTAGTCAGACCCAGTGGTGACATGTGGCAAGACACTCCTTGGGGCGCGTCTTGCTTTGGCCTCTCTCCTGGAGGCCCTCTGTCAGACCCAGTGTTGACATGTGTCAAGACGCTCCTCGGGGCGCGTCTTGCTTGGGCTTCTCTCCTGGAGGCCCTCAGTAAGACCCATTGTTGACATGTGGCAAGACGCTCCTCGGGGCGCGTCTTGCTTGGGCCTCTCTCATGGAGGCCCTCTGTCAGACCCAGTGCTGACATGTGTCAAGACGCTCCTCGGGGCGCGTCTTGCTTTGGCCTCTCTCCTGGAGGCGCTCAGTCAGATCGAGTGCTGACATGTGGCAAGAAGCTCCTCGGGGCGCGTCTTGCTTGGGCTTCTCTCCTGGAGGCCCTCAGTAAGACCCATTGTTGACATGTGGCAAGACGCTCCTCGGGGCGCGTCTTGCTTGGGCCTCTCTCCTGGAGGCGCTCAGTCAGACTGAGTAGTGACATGTGGCCTGACGCTCCTCGGGGCACGTGTTGCTTGGGCCTCTCTCCTGGAGGCGCTCAGTCAGACCAAGTGGATGTTTTCACACAAATGAACCCAGAATGATGTGAAATTGTGCTTCGTGCAACATAATTCTGGGTGCCATTTACAAACCATAAGTGCTAATGACTCCATTCCTTTTTGAGGTTGTAGGGGCTGTTGATTGGAGTACACTAAAACAAACCTAACCTCTCTAGGACATTCAGAAGCCAAGTTATAAGCCCACAAAGGTGTAACTGGACTACTTCTTTAAAGTGACACCAGGCCCGGTGACCTTTGGGACATGGTTTGACCCCCTTAGGAAAGTGCTATCATCATGAAACGTTCAGATCACTTACAACTCAATAGATTCTACCTTCCTGTAACGTTTCAGCCTGATTGGACCTTGTTTTCACACAAATGAACCCAGAATGATGTGAAATTGTGCTTCGTGCAACATAATTCTGGGTGCCATTTAAAAACCATAAGTGCTAATGACTCCATTCCTTTTTGAGGTTGTAGGGGCTGTTGATTGGAGTACACTAAAACAAACCTGATCTCTCTAGGACATTCAGAAGCCAAGTTATAAGCCCTCAAAGGTGTAAATGGACTACTTCTTTAAAGTGACACCAGGCCCGGTGACCTTTGGGACATGGTTTGACCCCCTATAGGAATGTGCGATCATCATGAAACGTTCAGATCACTTACAACTCAATAGATTCTACCTTCTTGTAACGTTTCAGCCTGATTGGACCTTGTTTTCACACAAATGAACCCAGAATGATGTGAAATTGTGCTTAGTGCAGCATAATTCTGGGTGCCATTTACAAACCATAAGTGCTAATGACTCCATTCCTTTTTGTGGTTGTAGGGGCTGTTGGTTGGAGTACATTAAAACAAACCTGATCTCTCTAGGACATTCAGAAGCCAAGTTATAAGCCCACAAATGTGTAACTGGACTACTTCTTTAAATTGACACCAGATCCGGTGACCTCTGGGACATGGTTTGACCCCCTTAGGAAAGTGCTATCATCATGAAACGTTCAAATCACTTACAACTCAATCGATTCTACCTTCCTGTAACGTTTCAGCCTGATTGGACCTTGTTTTCACACAAATGAACCCAGAATGATGTGAAATTGTGCTTCGTGCAACATTATTCTGGGTGCCATTTACAAACCATAAGTGCTAATGACTCCATTCCTTTTTGAGGTTGTAGGGGCTGTTGATTGGAGTACACTAAAACAAACCTAACCTCTCTAGGACATTCAGAAGCCAAGTTATAAGCCCACAAAGGTGTAACTGGACTACTTCTTTAAAGTGACACCAGGCCCGGTGACCTTTGGGGCATGGTTTTACCCCCTATAGGAATGTGCGATCATCTTGAAACGTTCAGATCACTTACAACTCAATAGATTCTACCTTCGTGTAGCGTTTCAGCCTGATTGGACATTGTTTTCACACAAATGGACCCAGAATGATGTGAAATTGTGCTTCGTGCAACATAATTCTGGGTGCCATTTACAAACCATAAGTGCTAATGACTCCATTCCTTTTTGTGGTTGTAGGGGCTGTTGATTGGAGTACACTAAAACAAACCTAACCTCTCTAGGACATTCAGAAGCCAAGTTATAAGCCCACAAAGGTGTAACTGGACTACTTCTTTAAAGTGACACCAGGCCCGGTGACCTTTGGGACATGGTTTGACCCCCTTAGGAAAGTGCTATCATCATGAAACGTTCAGATCACTTACAACTCAATAGAATCTACCTGCCTGTAATGTTTCTGCCTGATTGGACCTTGTTTTCACACAAATGAACCCAGAATGATGTGAAATTGTGCTTCGTGCAACATAATTCTGGGTGCCATTTACAAACCATAAGTGCTAATGACTCCATTCCTTTTTGTGGTTGTAGGGGCTGTTGATTGGAGAACACTAAAACAAACCTAACCTCTCTAGGACATTCAGAAGCCAAGTTATAAGCCCACAAAGGTGTAACTGGACTGCTTCTTTAAAGTGACACCAGGCCCGGTGACCTTTGGGACATGGTTTTACCCCCTATAGGAATGTGCGATCATCTTGAAACGCTCAGATCACTTACAACTCAATAGATTCTACCTTCTTGTAGCGTTTCAGCCTGATTGGACCTTGTTTTCACACAAATGAACCCAGAATGATGTGAAATTGTGCTTAGTGCAGCATAATTCTGGGTGCCATTTACAAACCATAAGTGCTAATGACTCCATTCCTTTTTGTGGTTGTAGGGGCTGTTGGTTGGAGTACATTAAAACAAACCTGATCTCTCTAGGACATTCAGAAGCCAAGTTATAAGCCCACAAATGTGTAACTGGACTACTTCTTTAAATTGACACCAGATCCGGTGACCTCTGGGACATGGTTTGACCCCCTTAGGAAAGTGCTATCATCATGAAACGTTCAAATCACTTACAACTCAATAGATTCTACCTTCCTGTAACGTTTCAGCCTGATTGGACCTTGTTTTCACACAAATGAACCCAGAATGATGTGAAATTGTGCTTCGTGCAACATTATTCTGGGTGCCATTTACAAACCATAAGTGCTAATGACTCCATTCCTTTTTGAGGTTGTAGGGGCTGTTGATTGGAGTACACTAAAACAAACCTAACCTCTCTAGGACATTCAGAAGCCAAGTTATAAGCCCACAAAGGTGTAACTGGACTACTTCTTTAAAGTGACACCAGGCCCGGTGACCTTTGGGGCATGGTTTTACCCCCTATAGGAATGTGCGATCATCTTGAAACGTTCAGATCACTTACAACTCAATAGATTCTACCTTCTTGTAGCGTTTCAGCCTGATTGGACATTGTTTTCACACAAATGGACCCAGAATGATGTGAAATTGTGCTTCGTGCAACATAATTCTGGCTGCCATTTACAAACCTTAAGTGCTAATGACTCCATTCCTTTTTGTGGTTGTAGGGGCTGTTGATTGGAGTACACTAAAACAAACCTAACCTCTCTAGGACATTCAGAAGCCAAGTTATAAGCCCACAAAGGTGTAACTGGACTACTTCTTTAAAGTGACACCAGGCCCGGTGACCTTTGGGACATGGTTTGACCCCCTTAGGAAAGTGCTATCATCATGAAACGTTCAGATCACTTACAACTCAATAGATTCTTTCAGCCTGATTGGACCTTGTTTTCACACAAATGAACCCAGAATGATGTGAAATTGTGCTTTTTTGCAACATAATTCTGGGTGCCATTTACAAACCATAAGTGCTAATGACTCCATTCCTTTTTGTGGTTGTAGGGGCTGTTGATTGGAGAACACTAAAACAAACCTAACCTCTTTAGGACATTCAGAAGCCGAAGTTATAAGCCCACAAAGGTGTAACTGGACTGCTTCTTTAAAGTGACACCAGGCCCGGTGACCTTTGGGACATGGTTTGACCCCCTTAGGAAAGTGCTATCATCATGAAACGTTCAGATCACTTACAACTCAATAGATTTTACCTTCCTGTAACGTTTCAGCCTGATTGGACCTTGTTTTCACACAAATGAACCCAGAATGATGTGAAATTGTGCTTCGTGCAACATAATTCTGGGTGCCATTTACAAACCATAAGTGCTAATGACGCCATTCCTTTTTGTGGTTGTAGGGGCTGTTGATTGGAGAACACTAAAACAAACCTAACCTCTCTAGGACATTCAGAAGCCAAGTTATAAGCCCACAAAGGTGTAACTGGACTACTTCTTTAAAGTGACACCAGGCCCGGTGACCTTTGGGACATGGTTTGACCCCCTATAGGAATGTGTGATCATCTTGAAACGTTCAGATCACTTACAACTCAATAGATTCTACCTTCTTGTAATGTTTCAGCCTGAATGGACCTTGTTTTCACACAAATGGACCCAGAATGATGTGAAATTGTGCTTCGTGCAACATAATTCTGGGTGCCATTTACAAACCATAAGTGCTAATGACTCCATTCCTTTTTGTGGTTGTAGGGGCTGTTGGTTGGAGTACATTAAAAAAAACCTGATCTCTCTAGGACATTCAGAAGCCAAGTTATAAGCCCACAAATGTGTAACTTGACTACTTTAAATTGACACCAGATCTGGTGACCTTTGGGACATGGTTTGACCCCCTTAGGAAAGTGCTATCATCATGAAACGTTCAGATCACTTACAACTCAATAGATTCTACCTTCCTGTAACGTTTCAGCCTGATTGGACCTTGTTTTCACACAAATGAACCCAGAATGATGTGAAATTGTGCTTTGTGCAACATAATTCTGGGTGCCATTTACAAACCATAAGTGCTAATGACTCCATTCCTTTTTGTGGTTGTAGGGGCTGTTGATTGGAGAACACTAAAACAAGCCTAACCTCTCTAGGACATTCCGAAGCCAAGTTATAAGCCCACAAAGGTGTAACTGGACTGCTTCTTTAAAGTGACACCAGGCCCGGTGACCTTTGGGACATGGTTTGACCCCCTATAGGAATGTGCGATCATCTTGAAACGTTCAGATCACTTACAACTCAATAGATTGTAGTTTCCTGTAACGTTTCAGCCTGATTGGACCTTGTTTTCACACAAATGAACCCAGAATTATGTGAAATTGTGCTTCGTGCAACATAATTCTGGGTGCCATTTAAAAACCATAAGTGCTAATGACTCAATTCCTTTTTGTGGTTGTAGGGGCTGTTGATTGGAGTACACTAAAACAAACCTGATCCCTCTAGGATATTCAGAAGCCAAGTTATAAGCCCTCAAAGATGTAACTGGACTACTTCTTTAAAGTGACACCAGGCCCGGTGACCTTTGGGACATGGTTTGACCCCCTTAGGAAAGTGCTATCTTCATGAAACGTTCAGATCACTTTCAACTCAATAGATTCTACCTTCCTGTAACATTTCAGCCTGATTGGACCTTGTTTTCACACAAATGAACCCAGAATGATGTGAAATTGTGCTTCGTGCAACATAATTCTGGGTGCCATTTAAAAACCATAAGTGCTAATGACTCCATTCCTTTTTGGGGTTGTAGGGGCTGTTGATTGGAGTACACTAAAACAAACCTGATCTCTCTAGGACATTCAGAAGCCAAGTTATAAGCCCTCAAAGGTGTAACTGGACTACTTCTTTAAAGTGACACCAGGCCCGGTGACCTTTGGGACATGGTTTTACGCCCTAGAGGAATGTGCGATCATCTTGAAACGTTCAGATCACTTACAACTCAATAGATTCTACCTTCTTGTAGCGTTTCAGCCTGATTGGACCTTGTTTTCACACAAATGGACCCAGAATGATGTGAAATTGTGCTTCGTGCAACATAATTCTGGGTGCCATTTACAAACCTTAAGTGCTAATGACTCCATTCCTTTTTGTGGTTGTAGGGGCTGTTGATTGGAGTACACTAAAACAAACCTAACCTCTCTAGGACATTCAGAAGCCAAGTTATAAGCCCACAAAGGTGTAACTGGACTACTTCTTTAAAGTGACACCAGGCCCGGTGACCTTTGGGACATGGTTTTACCCCCTTAGGAAAGTGCTATCATCATGAAACGTTCAGATCACTTACAACTCAATAGATTCTACCTTCCTGTAACATTTCAGCCTGATTGGACCTTGTTTTCACACAAATGAACCCAGAATGATGTGAAATTGTGTTTCGTGCAACATAATTCTGGGTGCCATTTAAAAACCATAAGTGCTAATGACCCCATTCCTTTTTGAGGTGTTAGGGGCTGTTGATTGGAGTACACTAAAACAAACCTGATCTCTCTAGGACATTCAGAAGCCAAGTTATAAGCCCTCAAAGGTGTAACTGGACTACTTCTTTAAAGTGACACCAGGCCCGGTGACCTTTGGGACATGGTTTTACCCCCTATAGGAATGTGCGATCATCTTGAAACGTTCAGATCACTTACAACTCAATAGATTCTACCTTCTTGTAGCGTTTCAGCCTGATTGGACCTTGTTTTCACACAAATGGACCCAGAATGATGTGAAATTGTGCTTCGTGCAACATAATTCTGGGTGCCATTTACAAACCTTAAGTGCTAATGACTCCATTCCTTTTTGTGGTTGTAGGGGCTGTTGATTGGAGTACACTAAAACAAACCTAACCTCTCTAGGACATTCAGAAGCCAAGTTATAAGCCCACAAAGGTGTAACTGGACTACTTCTTTAAAGTGACACCAGGCCCGGTGACCTTTGGGACATGGTTTGATCCCCTTAGGAAAGTGCTATCATCATGAAACGTTCAGATCACTTACAACTCAATAGATTCTTTCAGCCTGATTGGACCTTGTTTTCACACAAATGAACCCAGAATGATGTGAAATTGTGCTTTGTGCAACATAATTCTGGGTGCTATTTACAAACCATAAGTGCTAATGACTCCATTCCTTTTTGTGGTTGTAGGGGCTGTTGATTGGAGAACACTAAAACAAACCTAACCTCTTTAGGACATTCAGAAGCCAAGTTATAAGCCCACAAAGGTGTAACTGGACTGCTTCTTTAAAGTGACACCAGGCCCGGTGACCTTTGGGACATGGTTTGACCCCCTTAGGAAAGTGCTATCATCATGAAACGTTCAGATCACTTACAACTCAATAGATTCTACCTTCCTGTAACGTTTCAGCCTGATTGGACCTTGTTTTCACACAAATGAACCCAGAATGATGTGAAATTGTGCTTAGTGCAGCATAATTCTGGGTGCCATTTAAAAACCATAAGTGCTAATGACTCCATTCCTTTTTGTGGTTGTAGGGGCTGTTGATTGTAGTATACTAAAACAAACCTGATCTCTCTAGGACATTCAGAAGCCAAGTTATAAGCCCACAAAGGTGTAACTGGACTACTTCTTTAAAGTGACAACAGGCCCGATGACCTTTGGGACATGGTTTGACCCTCTATAGGAATGTGCGATCATCATGAAACGTTCAGATCACTTACAACTCAATAGATTCTACCTTCTTGTAATGTTTCAGCCTGAATGGACCTTGTTTTCACACAAATGGACCCAGAATGATGTGAAATTGTGCTTCGTGCAACATAATTCTGGGTGCCATTTACAAACCATAAGTGCTAATGACTCCATTCCTTTTTGTGGTTGTAGGGGCTGTTGGTTGGAGTACATTAAAACAAACCTGATCTCTCTAGGACATTCAGAAGCCAAGTTATAAGCCCACAAATGTGTAACTGGACTACTTTAAATTGACACCAGGTCTGGTGACCTTTGGGACATGGTTTGACTTCCTTAGGAAAGTGCTATCATCATGAAACGTTCAGATCACTTACAACTCAATAGATTCTACCTTCCTGTAACGTTTCAGCCTGATTGGACCTTGTTTTCACACAAATGAACCCAGAATGATGTGAAATTGTGCTTCGTGCAACATAATTCTGGGTGCCATTTACAAACCATAAGTGCTAATGACTCCATTCCTTTTTGTGGTTGTAGGGGCTGTTGATTGGAGAACACTAAAACAAACTTAACCTCTCTAGGACATTCAGAAGCCAAGTTATAAGCCCACAAAGGTGTAACTGGACTGCTTCTTTAAAGTGACACCAGGCCCGGTGACCTTTGGGACATGGTTTGACCCCCTATAGGAATGTGCGATCATCTTGAAACGTTCATATCACTTACAACTCATTAGATTTTACCTTCCTGTAACGTTTCAGCCTGACTGGACCTTGTTTTCACACAAATGAACCCAGAATGATGTGAAATTGTGCTTCGTGCAACATAATTCTGGGTGCCATTTAAAAACCATAAGTGCTAATGACTCCATTCCTTTTTGTGGTTGTAGGGGCTGTTGATTGGAGTATACTAAAAAAACCTGATCTCTCTTGGACATTCAGAAGCCAAGTTATAAGCCCACAAAGGTGTAACTGGACTACTTCTTTAAATTGACACCAGATCCGGTGACCTTTGGGACATGGTTTGACCCCCTTAGGAAAGTGCTATCATCATGAAACGTTCAGATCACTTACAACTCAATAGATTCTACCTTCCTGTAACATTTCAGCCTGATTGGACCTTGTTTTCACACAAATGAACCCAGAATGATGTGAAATTGTGCTTCGTGCAACATAATTCTGGGTGCCATTTAAAAACCATAAGTGCTAATGACTCCATTCCTTTTTGAGGTTGTAGGAACTGTTGATTGGAGTACATTAAAACAAACCTGATCTCTCTAGGATATTCAGAAGCCAAGTTATAAGCCCTCAAAGGTGTAACTGGACTACCTCTTTAAAGGGACACCAGGCCCGGTGACCTTTGGGACATGGTTTGACCCCCTATAGGAATGTGCGATCATCATGAAACGTTCAGATCACTTACAACTCAATAGATTCTACCTTCTTGTAACGTTTCAGCCTGATTGGACCTTGTTTTCACACAAATGGACCCAGAATGATGTGAAATTGTGCTTCGTGCAACATAATTCTGGGTGCCATTTACAAACCATAAGTGCCAATGACTCCATTCCTTTTTGTGGTTGTAGGGGCTGTTGGTTGGAGTACATTAAAACAAACCTGATCTCTCTAGGACATTCAGAAGCCAAGTTATAAGCCCACAAATGTGTAACTGGACTACTTCTTTAAATTGACACCAGATCCGGTGACCTTTGGGACATGGTTTGACGCCCTTAGGAAAGTGCTATCATCATGAAACGTTCAGATCACTTACAACTCAATAGATTCTACCTTCCTGTAACGTTTCAGCCTGATTGGACCTTGTTTTCACACAAATGAACCCAGAATGTTGTGAAATTGTGCTTAGTGCAGCATAATTCTGGGTGCCATTTAAAAACCATAAGTGCTAATGACTCCATTCCTTTTTGAGGTTGTAGGAGATGTTGATTGGAGTACACTAAAACAAACCTGATCTCTCTAGGACATTCAGAAGCCAAGTTATAAGCCCACAAATGTGTAACTGGACTACTTCTTTAAATTGACACCAGATCCGGTGACCTCTGGGACATGGTTTGACCCCCTTAGGAAAGTGCTATCATCATGAAACGTTCAAATCACTTACAACTCAATAGATTCTACCTTCCTGTAACGTTTCAGCCTGATTGGACCTTGTTTTCACACAAATGAACCCAGAATGATGTGAAATTGTGCTTCGTGCAACATAATTCTGGGTGCCATTTACAAACCATAAGTGCTAATGACTCCATTCCTTTTTGTGGTTGTAGGGGCTGTTGATTGGAGTACACTAAAACAAACCTAACCTCTCTAGGACATTCAGAAGCCAAGTTATAAGCCCACAAAGGTGTAACTGGACTACTTCTTTAAAGTGACACCAGGCCCGGTGACCTTTGGGACATGGTTTTACCCCCTATAGGAATGTGCGATCATCTTGAAACGTTCAGATCACTTACAACTCAATAGATTCTACCTTCTTGTAGCGTTTCAGCCTGATTGGACCTTGTTTTCACACAAATGTTCCCAGAATGATGTGAAATTGTGCTTCGTACAACATAAGTTTGGGTGCCATTTACAAACCATAAGTGCTAATGACTCCATTCCTTTTTGTGGTTGTAGGGGCTGTTGATTGGAGTACATTTAAACAAACCTGATCTCTCTAGGACATTCAGAAGCCAAGTTATAAGCCCACAAAGGTGTAACTGGACTACTTCTTTAAAGTGACACCAGGCCCGGTGACCTTTGGGACATGGTTTGACCCCCTTAGGAAAGTGCTATCATCATGAAACGTTCAGATCACTTACAACTCAATAGATTCTACCTTCTTGTAACGTTTCAGCCTGATTGGACCTTGTTTTCACACAAATGGACCCAGAATGTTGTGAAATTGTGCTTAGTGCAGCATAATTCTGGGTGCCATTTAAAAACCATAAGTGCTAATGACTCCATTCCTTTTTGAGGTTGTAGGAGATGTTGATTGGAGTACACTAAAACAAACCTGATCTCTCTAGGACATTCAGAAGCCAAGTTATAAGCCCACAAATGTGTAACTGGACTACTTCTTTAAATTGACACCAGATCCGGTGACCTCTGGGACATGGTTTGACCCCCTTAGGAAAGTGCTATCATCATGAAACGTTCAAATCACTTACAACTCAATAGATTCTACCTTCCTGTAACGTTTCAGCCTGATTGGACCTTGTTTTCACACAAATGAACCCAGAATGATGTGAAATTGTGCTTCGTGCAACATAATTCTGGGTGCCATTTACAAACCATAAGTGCTAATGACTCCATTCCTTTTTGTGGTTGTAGGGGCTGTTGATTGGAGTACACTAAAACAAACCTAACCTCTCTAGGACATTCAGAAGCCAAGTTATAAGCCCACAAAGGTGTAACTGGACTACTTCTTTAAAGTGACACCAGGCCCGGTGACCTTTGGGACATGGTTTTACCCCCTATAGGAATGTGCGATCATCTTGAAACGTTCAGATCACTTACAACTCAATAGATTCTACCTTCTTGTAGCGTTTCAGCCTGATTGGACCTTGTTTTCACACAAATGTTCCCAGAATGATGTGAAATTGTGCTTCGTACAACATAAGTCTGGGTGCCATTTACAAACCATAAGTGCTAATGACTCCATTCCTTTTTGTGGTTGTAGGGGCTGTTGATTGGAGTACATTTAAACAAACCTGATCTCTCTAGGACATTCAGAAGCCAAGTTATAAGCCCACAAAGGTGTAACTGGACTACTTCTTTAAAGTGACACCAGGCCCGGTGACCTTTGGGACATGGTTTGACCCCCTTAGGAAAGTGCTATCATCATGAAACGTTCAGATCACTTACAACTCAATAGATTCTACCTTCTTGTAGCGTTTCAGCCTGATTGGACCTTGTTTTCACACAAATGAACCCAGAATGATGTGAAATTGTGCTTCGTGCAACAAAATTCTGGGTGCCATTTAAACACCATAAGTGCTAATGACTCCATTCCTTTTTGTGGTTGTAGGGGCTGTTGATTGGAGTATACTAAAACAAACCTGATCTCTCTAGTACATTCAGAAGCCAAATTAAAAGCCCACAAAGGTGTAACTGTACCACTTCTTTAAATTGACACCAGATCCGGTGACCTTTGGGACATGGTTTGACCCCCTTAGGAAAGTGCTATCATCATGAAACGTTCAGATCACTTACAACTCAATAGATTCTACCTTCATGTAACGTTTCAGCCTGATTGGACCTTGTTTTCACACAAATGAACCCAGAATGATGTGAAATTGTGCTTCGTGCAACATAATTCTGGGTGCCATTTACAAACCATAAGTGCTAATGACTCCATTCCTTTTTGTGGTTGTAGGGGCTGTTGATTGGAGTACACTAAAACAAACCTAACCTCTCTAGGACATTCAGAAGCCAAGTTATAAGCCCACAAAGGTGTAACTGGACTACTTCTTTAAAGTGACACCAGGCCCGGTGACCTTTGGGACATGGTTTTACCCCCTATAGGAATGTGCGATCATCTTGAAACGTTCAGATCACTTACAACTCAATAGATTCTACCTTCTTGTAGCGTTTCAGCCTGATTGGACCTTGTTTTCACACAAATGTTCCCAGAATGATGTGAAATTGCGCTTCGTGCAACATAAGTCTGGGTGCCATTTACAAACCATAAGTGCTAATTACTCCATTCCTTTTTGTGGTTGTAGGGGCTGTTGATTGGAGTACATTTAAACAAACCTGATCTCTCTAGGACATTCAGAAGCCAAGTTATAAGCCCACAAAGGTGTAACTGGACTACTTCTTTAAAGTGACACCAGGCCCGGTGACCTTTGGGACATGGTTTGACCCCCTTAGGAAAGTGCTATCATCATGAAACGTTCAGATCACTTACAACTCAATAGATTCTACCTTCTTGTAGCGGTTCAGCCTGATTGGACCTTGTTTTCACACAAATGAACCCAGAATAATGTGAAATTGTGCTTCGTGCAACATAATTCTGGGTGCCATTTAAACACCATAGGTGCTAATGACTCCATTCCTTTTTGTGGTTGTAGGGGCTGTTGATTGGAGTATACTAAAACAAACCTGATCTCTCTAGGACATTCAGAAGCCAAGTTATAAGCCCACAAAGGTGTAACTGGACTACTTCTTTAAATTGACACCAGATCCGGTGACCTTTGGGACATGGTTTGACCCCCTTAGGAAAGTGCTATCATCATGAAACGTTTAGATCACTTACAACTCAATAGATTCTACCTTCCTGTAACATTTCAGCCTGATTGGACCTTGTTTTCACACAAATGAACCCAGAATGATGTGAAATTGTGCTTCGTGCAACATAATTCTGGGTGCCATTTAAAAACCATAAGTGCTAATGACTCCATTCCTTTTTGAGGTGTTAGGGGCTGTTGATTGGAGTACACTAAAACAAACCTGATCTCTCTAGGACATTCAGAAGCCAAGTTATAAGCCCTCAAAGGTGTAACTGGACTACTTCTTTAAAGTGACACCAGGCCCGGTGACCTTTGGGACATGGTTTGACCCCCTTAGGAAAGTGCTATCATCATGAAACGTTCAGATCACTTACAACTCAATAGATTCTACCTTCCTGTAACATTTCAGCCTGATTGGACCTTGTTTTCACACAAATGAACCCAGAATGATGTGAAATTGTGCTTCGTGCAACATCATTCTGGGTGCCATTTAAAAACCATAAGTGCTAATGACTCCATTCCTTTTTGAGGTTGTAGGGGCTGTTGATTGGAGTACACTAAAACAAACCTGATCTCTCTAGGACATTCAGAAGCCAAGGTATAAGCCCACAAAGGTGTAACTGGACTACTTCTTTAAAGTGACACCAGGCCCGGTGACCTTTGGAACATGGTTTGACCCCCTTAGGAAAGTGCTATCATCATGAAACGTTCAGATCACTTACAACTCAATAGATTCTTTCAGACTGATTGAACCTTGTTTTCACACAAATGAACCCAGAATGATGTGAAATTGTGATTCGTGCAACATAATTCTGGGTGCCATTTACAAACCATAAGTGCTAATGACTCCATTCCTTTTTGTGGTTGTAGGGGCTGTTGATTGGAGAACACTAAAACAAACCTAACCTCTCTAGGACATTCAGAAGCCAAGTTATAAGCCCACAAAGGTGTAACTGGACTGCTTCTTTAAAGTGACACCAGGCCCGGTGACCTTTGCGACATGGTTTGACCCCCTTAGGAAAGTGCTATCATCATGAAACGTTCAGATCACTTACAACTCAATAGATTCTACCTTCCTGTAACATTTCAGCCTGATTGGACCTTGTTTTCACACAAATGAACCCAGAATGATATGAAATTGTGCTTCGTGCAACATAATTCTGGGTGCCATTTAAAAACCATAAGTGCTAATGACTCCATTCCTTTTTGCGGTTGTAGGGGCTGTTGATTGGAGTATACTAAAACAAACCTGATCTCTCTAGGACATTCAGAAGCCAAGTTATAAGCCCACAAAGGTGTAAGTGGACTACTTCTTTAAATTGACACCAGATCCGGTGACCTTTGGGACATGGTTTGACACCTTAGGAAAGTGCTATCATCATGAAACGTTCAGATCACTTACAACTCAATAGATTCTACCTTGTTGTAGCGTTTCAGCCTGATTGGACCTTGTTTTCACACAAATGGACCCAGAATGATGTGAAATTGTGCTTCGTGCAACATAATTCTGGGTGCCATTTAAAAACCATAAGTGCTAATGACTCCATTCCTTTTTGTGGTTGTAAGGGCTGTTGATTGGAGTGTACTAAAACAAACCTGATCTCTCTAGGACATTCAGAAGCCAAGTTATAAGCCCACAAAGGTGTAACTGGACTACTTATTTAAATTGACACCAGATCCGGTGACCTTTGGGACATGGTTTGACCCCCTTAGGAAAGTGCTATCATCATGAAACGTTCAGATCACTTACAACTCAATAGATTCTACCTTCCTGTAACATTTCAGCCTGATTGGACCTTGTTTTCACACAAATGAACCCAGAATGATGTGAAATTGTGCTTAGTGCAGCATAATTCTGGGTGCCATTTAAAAACCATAAGTGCTAATGACTCCATTCCTTTTTGAGGTTGTAGGGGATGTTGACTGGAGTACACTAAAACAAACCTGATCTCTCTAGGACATTCAGAAGCCAAGTTATAAGCCCACAAATGTGTAACTGGACTACTTCTTTAAATTTACACCAGATCCGGTGACCTTTGGGACATGGTTTGACCCCCTTAGGAAAGTGCTATCATCATGAAACGTTCAGATCACTTACAACTCAATAGATTCTACCTTCCTGTAACGTTTCAGCCTGATTGGACCTTGTTTTCACACAAATGAACCCAGAATGATGTGAAATTGTGCTTAGTGCAGCATAATTCTGGGTGCCATTTAAAAACCATAAGTGCTAATGACTCCATTCCTTTTTGAGGTTGTAGGGGATGTTGATTGGAGTACACTAAAACAAACCTGATCACTCTAGGACATTCAGAAGCCAAGTTATAAGCCCACAAATGCGTAACTGGACTACTTCTTTAAATTTACACCAGATCCGGTGACCTTTGGGACATGGTTTGACCCCCTTAGGAAAGTGCTATCATCATGAAACCTTCAGATCACTTACAACTCAATAGATTCTACCTTCCTGTAAAGTTTCAGCCTGATTGGACCTTGTTTTCACACAAATGAACCCAGAATGATGGTAAATTGTGCTTCGTGCAACATAATTCTGGGTGCCATTTACAAACCATAAGTGCTAATGACTCCATTCCTTTTTGTGGTTGTAGGGGCTGTTGATTGGAGTACATTAAAACAAACCTGATCTCTCTAGGACATTCAGAAGCCAAGTTATAAGCCCACAAAGGTGTAACTGGACTACTTCTTTAAAGTGACACCAGGTCCGGTGACCTTTGGGACATGGTTTGACCGCCTTAGGAAAGTGCTATCATCATGAAACGTTCAGATCACTTACAACTCAATAGATTCTACCTTCTTGTAGCGTTTCAGCCTGATTGGACCTTGTTTTCACACAAATGAACCCAGAATGATGTGAAATTGTGCTTCGTGCAACATAATTCTGGGCGCCATTTACAAACCATAAGTGCTAATGACTCCATTCCTTTTTGTGGTTATAGGGGCTGTTGATTGGAGAACACTAAAACAAAGCTAACCTCTCTAGGACATTCAGAAGCCAAGTTATAAGCCCACAAAGGTGTAACTGGACTGCTTCTTTAAAGTGACACCAGGCCCGGTGACCTTTGGGACATGGTTTGACCCCCTTAGGAAAGTGCTGTCATCATGAAACGTTCAGATCACTTACAACTCAATAGATTCTACCTTCCTGTAACATTTCAGCCTGATTGGACCTTGTTTTCACACAAATGAACCCAGAATGATGTGAAATTGTGCTTCGTGCAACATAATTCTGGGTGCCATTTAAAAACCATAAGTGCTAATGACTCCATTCCTTTTTGTGGTTGTAGGGGCTGTTGATTGGAGTATACTAAAACAAACCTGATCTCTCTAGGACATTCAGAAGCCAAGTTATAAGCCCACAAAGGTGTAACTGGACTACTTCTTTAAATTGACACCAGATCCGGTGACCTTTGGGACATGGTTTGACCCCCTTAGGAAAGTGATATCATCATGAAACGTTCAGATTACTTACAACTCAATAGATTCTACCTACTTGTAGCGTTTCAGCCTGATTGGACCTTGTTTTCACACAAATGGACCCAGAATGATGTGAAATTGTGCTTCGTGCAACATAATTCTGGGTGCCATTTACAAACCTTAAGTGCTAATGACTCCATACCTTTTTGTGGTTTTAGGGGCTGTTGATTGGAGTACACTAAAACAAACCTAACCTCTCTAGGACATTCAGAAGCCAAGTTATAAGCCCACAAAGGTGTAACTGGACTGCTTCTTTAAAGTGACACCAGGCCCGGTGACCTTTGGGGCATGGTTTTACCCCCTATAGGAATGTGCGATCATCTTGAAACGTTCAGATCACTTACAACTCAATAGATTCTACCTTCTTGTAGCGTTTCAGCCTGATTGGACATTGTTTTCACACAAATGAACCCAGAATGATGTGAAATTGTGCTTCGTGCAACATAATTCTGGGTGCCATTTAAAAACCATAAGTGCTAATGACTCCATTCCTTTTTGTGGTTGTAAGGGCTGTTGATTGGAGTATACTAAAACAAACCTAACCTCTCTAGGACATTCAGAAGCCAAGTTATAAGCCCTCAAAGGTGTAACTGGACTACTTCTTTAAAGTGACACCAGGCCCGGTGACCTTTGGGACATGGTTTGATCCCCTATAGGAATGTGTGATCATCTTGAAACGTTCAGATCACTTACAACTCAATAGATTCTACCTTCTTGTAATGTTTCAGCCTGATTGGACCTTGTTTTCACACAAATGAACCCAGAATGATGTGAAATTGTGCTTCGTGCAACATAATTCTGGGTGCCATTTACAAACCTTAAGTGCTAATGACTCCATTCCTTTTTGTGGTTGTAGGGGCTGTTGATTGGAGTACACTAAAACAAACCTGATCTCTCTAGGACATTCAGAAGCCAAGTTATAAGCCCACAAATGTGTAACTGAACTACTTCTTTAAATTGACACCAGATCCGGTGACCTTTTTGGACATGGTTTGACCTCTTAGGAAAGTGCTATCATCATGAAACGTTCAGATCACTTACAACTCAATAGATTCTACCTTCCTGTAACGTTTCAGCCTGATTGGACCTTGTTTTCACACAAATGGACCCAGAATGATGTGAAATTGTGCTTCGTGCAACTTAATTCTGGGTGCCATTTACAAATCATAAATGCTAATGACTCCATTCCTTTTTGTGGTTGTAGGGGCTGTTGATTGGAGTACACTAAAACAAACCTGATCTCTCTAGGACATTCAGAAGCCAAGTTATAAGCCCACAAATGTGTAACTGAACTACTTCTTTAAATTGACACCAGATCCGGTGACCTTTGGGACATGGTTTGACCCCCTTAGGAAAGTGCTATCATCATGAAACGTTCAGATCACTTACAACTCAATAGATTCTACCTTCCTGTAACGTTTCAGCCTGATTGGACCTTGTCTTCACACAAATGGACCCAGAATGATGTGAAACTGTGCTTCGTGCAACATAATTCTGGGTGCCATTTACAAACCATAAGTGCTAATGACTCCATTCCTTTTTGTGGTTGTAGGGGCTGTTGATTCAAGTACACTAAAATAAACCTTATCTCTCTAGGACATTCAGAAGCCAAGTTATAAGCCCACAAATGTGTAACTGGACTACTTCTTTAAATTGACACCAGATCCGGTGACCTTTGGGACATGGTTTGACCCCCTTAGGAAAGAGCCATCATCATGAAACGTTCAGATCACTTACAACTCAATAGATTCTACCTTCCTGTAGCGTTTCATCCTGATTGGACCTTGTTTTCACACAAATGGCCCCAGAATGATGTGAAATTGTTTTTCGTGCAACATAATTCTGGTTGCCATTTACAAACCATAAGTGCTAATGACTCCATTCCTTTTTGTGGTTGTAGGGGCTGTTGGTTGGAGTACATTAAAACAAACCTGATCTCTCTAGGACATTCAGAAGCCAAGTTATAAGCCCACAAATGTGTAACTGGACTACTTCTTTAAAGTGACACCAGATCCGGTGACCTTTGGGACATGCTTTGACCCCCTTAGGAAAGTGCTATCATCATGAAACGTTCAGATCACTTACAACTCAATAGATTCTACCTTCTTGTAACGTTTCAGCCTGATTGGACCTTGTTTTCACACAAATGAACCCAGAATGATGTGAAATTGTGCTTCGTGCAACATAATTCTGGGTGCCATTTAAAAACCATAAGTGCTAATGACTCCATTCCTTTTTGTGGTTGTAAGGGCTGTTGATTGGAGTGTACTAAAGCAAACCTGATCTCTCTAGGACATTCAGAAGCCAAGTTATAAGCCCACAAAGGTGTAACTGGACTACTTATTTAAATTGACACCAGATCCGGTGACCTTTGGGACATGGTTTGACCCCCTTAGGAAAGTGCTATCATCATGAAACGTTCAGATCACTTACAACTCAATAGATTCTACCTTCCTGTAACATTTCAGCCTGATTGGACCTTGTTTTCACACAAATGAACCCAGAATGATGTGAAATTGTGCTTCGTGCAACATAATTCTGGGTGCCATTTACAAACCATAAGTGCTAATGACTCCATTCCTTTTTGTGGTTGTAGGGGCTGTTGATTGGAGTACATTAAAACAAACCTGATCTCTCTAGGACATTCAGAAGCCAAGTTATAAGCCCACAAATGTGTAACTGGACTACTTCTTTAAATTGACACCAGATCCAGTGACCTTTGGGACATGGTTTGACCCCCTTAGGAAAGGCTATCATCATGAAACGTTCAGATCACTTACAACTCAAGAGATTCTACCTTCTTGTAACGTTTCAGCCTGATTGGACCTTGTTTTCACACAAATGAACCCAGAATGATGTGAAATTGTGCTTAGTGCAGCATAATTCTGGGTGCCATTTAAAAACCATAAGTGCTAATGACTCCATTCCTTTTTGAGGTTGTAGGGGATGTTGACTGGAGTACACTAAAACAAACCTGATCTCTCTAGGACATTCAGAAGCCAAGTTATAAGCCCACAAATGTGTAACTGGACTACTTCTTTAAATTTACACCAGATCCGGTGACCTTTGGGACATGGTTTGACCCCCTTAGGAAAGTGCTATCATCATGAAACGTTCAGATCACTTACAACTCAATAGATTCTACCTTCCTGTAACGTTTCAGCCTGATTGGACCTTGTTTTCACACAAATGAACCCAGAATGATGTGAAATTGTGCTTAGTGCAGCATAATTCTGGGTGCCATTTAAAAACCATAAGTGCTAATGACTCCATTCCTTTTTGAGGTTGTAGGGGATGTTGATTGGAGTACACTAAAACAAACCTGATCTCTCTAGGACATTCAGAAGCCAAGTTATAAGCCCTCAAAGGTGTAACTGGACTACTTCTTTAAAGTGACACCAGGCCCGGTGACCTTTGGGACATGGTTTGACCCCCTATAGGAATGTGTGATCATCTTGAAACGTTCAGATCACTTACAACTCAATAGATTCTACCTTCTTGTAACGTTTCAGCCTGATTGGACCTTGTTTTCACACAAATGAACCCAGAATGATATGAAATTGTGCTTCGTGCAACATAATTCTGGGTGCCATTTACAAACCTTAAGTGCTAATGACTCCATTCCTTTTTGTGGTTGTAGGGGCTGTTGATTGGAGTACACTAAAACAAACCTGATCTCTCTAGGACATTCAGAAGCCAAGTTATAAGCCCACAAATGTGTAACTGAACTACTTCTTTAAATTGACACCAGATCCGGTGACCTTTTTGGACATGGTTTGACCTCTTAGGAAAGTGCTATCATCATGAAACGTTCAGATCACTTACAACTCAATAGATTCTACCTTCCTGTAACGTTTCAGCCTGATTGGACCTTGTTTTCACACAAATGGACCCAGAATGATGTGAAATTGTGCTTCGTGCAACATAATTCTGGGTGCCATTTACAAATCATAAATGCTAATGACTCCATTCCTTTTTGAGGTTGTAGGGGCTGTTGATTGGAGTACACTAAAACAAACCTGATCTCTCTAGGACATTCAGAAGCCAAGTTATAAGCCCACAAATGTGTAACTGAACTACTTCTTTAAATTGACACCAGATCCGGTGACCTTTGGGACATGGTTTGACCCCCTTAGGAAAGTGCTATCATCATGAAACGTTCAGATCACTTACAACTCAATAGATTCTACCTTCCTGTAACGTTTCAGCCTGATTGGACCTTGTCTTCACACAAATGGACCCAGAATGATGTGAAACTGTGCTTCGTGCAACATAATTCTGGGTGCCATTTACAAACCATAAGTGCTAATGACTCCATTCCTTTTTGTGGTTGTAGGGGCTGTTGATTCAAGTACACTAAAATAAACCTTATCTCTCTAGGACATTCAGAAGCCAAGTTATAAGCCCACAAAGGTGTAACTGGACTACTTCTTTAAATTGACACCAGATCCGGTGACCTTTGGGACATGGTTTGACCCCCTTAGGAAAGAGCTATCATCATGAAACGTTCAGATCACTTACAACTCAATAGATTCTACCTTCCTGTAGCGTTTCATCCTGATTGGACCTTGTTTTCACACAAATGGCCCCAGAATGATGTGAAATTGTTTTTCGTGCAACATAATTCTGGTTGCCATTTACAAACCATAAGTGCTAATGACTCCATTCCTTTTTGTGGTTGTAGGGGCTGTTGATTCAAGTACACTAAAATAAACCTTATCTCTCTAGGACATTCAGAAGCCAAGTTATAAGCCCACAAATGTGTAACTGGACTACTTCTTTAAATTGACACCAGATCCGGTGACCTTTGGGACATGGTTTGACCCCCTTAGGAAAGAGCCATCATCATGAAACGTTCAGATCACTTACAACTCAATAGATTCTACCTTCCTGTAGCGTTTCATCCTGATTGGACCTTGTTTTCACACAAATGGCCCCAGAATGATGTGAAATTGTTTTTCGTGCAACATAATTCTGGTTGCCATTTACAAACCATAAGTGCTAATGACTCCATTCCTTTTTGTGGTTGTAGGGGCTGTTGGTTGGAGTACATTAAAACAAACCTGATCTCTCTAGGACATTCAGAAGCCAAGTTATAAGCCCACAAATGTGTAACTGGACTACTTCTTTAAAGTGACACCAGATCCGGTGACCTTTGGGACATGGTTTGACCCCCTTAGGAAAGTGCTATCATCATGAAACGTTCAGATCACTTACAACTCAATAGATTCTACCTTCTTGTAACGTTTCAGCCTGATTGGACCTTGTTTTCACACAAATGAACCCAGAATGATGTGAAATTGTGCTTCGTGCAACATAATTCTGGGTGCCATTTAAAAACCATAAGTGCTAATGACTCCATTCCTTTTTGTGGTTGTAAGGGCTGTTGATTGGAGTGTACTAAAGCAAACCTGATCTCTCTAGGACATTCAGAAGCCAAGTTATAAGCCCACAAAGGTGTAACTGGACTACTTATTTAAATTGACACCAGATCCGGTGACCTTTGGGACATGGTTTGACCCCCTTAGGAAAGTGCTATCATCATGAAACGTTCAGATCACTTACAACTCAATAGATTCTACCTTCCTGTAACATTTCAGCCTGATTGGACCTTGTTTTCACACAAATGAACCCAGAATGATGTGAAATTGTGCTTCGTGCAACATAATTCTGGGTGCCATTTACAAACCATAAGTGCTAATGACTCCATTCCTTTTTGTGGTTGTAGGGGCTGTTGATTGGAGTACATTAAAACAAACCTGATCTCTCTAGGACATTCAGAAGCCAAGTTATAAGCCCACAAATGTGTAACTGGACTACTTCTTTAAATTGACACCAGATCCAGTGACCTTTGGGACATGGTTTGACCCCCTTAGGAAAGGCTATCATCATGAAACGTTCAGATCACTTACAACTCAAGAGATTCTACCTTCCTGTAACGTTTCAGCCTGATTGGACCTTGTTTTCACACAAATGAACCCAGAATGATGTGAAATTGTGCTTAGTGCAGCATAATTCTGGGTGCCATTTAAAAACCATAAGTGCTAATGACTCCATTCCTTTTTGAGGTTGTAGGGGATGTTGACTGGAGTACACTAAAACAAACCTGATCTCTCTAGGACATTCAGAAGCCAAGTTATAAGCCCACAAATGTGTAACTGGACTACTTCTTTAAATTTACACCAGATCCGGTGACCTTTGGGACATGGTTTGACCCCCTTAGGAAAGTGCTATCATCATGAAACGTTCAGATCACTTACAACTCAATAGATTCTACCTTCCTGTAACGTTTCAGCCTGATTGGACCTTGTTTTCACACAAATGAACCCAGAATGATGTGAAATTGTGCTTAGTGCAGCATAATTCTGGGTGCCATTTAAAAACCATAAGTGCTAATGACTCCATTCCTTTTTGAGGTTGTAGGGGATGTTGATTGGAGTACACTAAAACAAACCTGATCTCTCTAGGACATTCAGAAGCCAAGTTATAAGCCCTCAAAGGTGTAACTGGACTACTTCTTTAAAGTGACACCAGGCCCGGTGACCTTTGGGACATGGTTTGACCCCCTATAGGAATGTGTGATCATCTTGAAACGTTCAGATCACTTACAACTCAATAGATTCTACCTTCTTGTAACGTTTCAGCCTGATTGGACCTTGTTTTCACACAAATGAACCCAGAATGATATGAAATTGTGCTTCGTGCAACATAATTCTGGGTGCCATTTACAAACCTTAAGTGCTAATGACTCCATTCCTTTTTGTGGTTGTAGGGGCTGTTGATTGGAGTACACTAAAACAAACCTGATCTCTCTAGGACATTCAGAAGCCAAGTTATAAGCCCACAAATGTGTAACTGAACTACTTCTTTAAATTGACACCAGATCCGGTGACCTTTTTGGACATGGTTTGACCTCTTAGGAAAGTGCTATCATCATGAAACGTTCAGATCACTTACAACTCAATAGATTCTACCTTCCTGTAACGTTTCAGCCTGATTGGACCTTGTTTTCACACAAATGGACCCAGAATGATGTGAAATTGTGCTTCGTGCAACATAATTCTGGGTGCCATTTACAAATCATAAATGCTAATGACTCCATTCCTTTTTGAGGTTGTAGGGGCTGTTGATTGGAGTACACTAAAACAAACCTGATCTCTCTAGGACATTCAGAAGCCAAGTTATAAGCCCACAAATGTGTAACTGAACTACTTCTTTAAATTGACACCAGATCCGGTGACCTTTGGGACATGGTTTGACCCCCTTAGGAAAGTGCTATCATCATGAAACGTTCAGATCACTTACAACTCAATAGATTCTACCTTCCTGTAACGTTTCAGCCTGATTGGACCTTGTCTTCACACAAATGGACCCAGAATGATGTGAAACTGTGCTTCGTGCAACATAATTCTGGGTGCCATTTACAAACCATAAGTGCTAATGACTCCATTCCTTTTTGTGGTTGTAGGGGCTGTTGATTCAAGTACACTAAAATAAACCTTATCTCTCTAGGACATTCAGAAGCCAAGTTATAAGCCCACAAAGGTGTAACTGGACTACTTCTTTAAATTGACACCAGATCCGGTGACCTTTGGGACATGGTTTGACCCCCTTAGGAAAGAGCTATCATCATGAAACGTTCAGATCACTTACAACTCAATAGATTCTACCTTCCTGTAGCGTTTCATCCTGATTGGACCTTGTTTTCACACAAATGGCCCCAGAATGATGTGAAATTGTTTTTCGTGCAACATAATTCTGGTTGCCATTTACAAACCATAAGTGCTAATGACTCCATTCCTTTTTGTGGTTGTAGGGGCTGTTGGTTGGAGTACATTAAAACAAACCTGATCTCTCTAGGACATTCAGAAGCCAAGTTATAAGCCCACAAATGTGTAACTGGACTACTTCTTTAAAGTGACACCAGATCCGGTGACCTTTGGGACATGGTTTGACCCCCTTGGGAAAGTGCTATCATCATGAAACGTTCAGATCACTTACAACTCAATAGATTCTACCTTCCTGTAACGTTTCAGCCTGATTGGACCTTGTTTTCACACAAATGAACCCAGAATGATGTGAAATTGTGCTTCGTGCAACATAATTCTGGGTGCCATTTAAAAAC
This sequence comes from Nothobranchius furzeri, assembly GCF_043380555.1. Taxonomy (NCBI): domain Eukaryota; kingdom Metazoa; phylum Chordata; class Actinopteri; order Cyprinodontiformes; family Nothobranchiidae; genus Nothobranchius; species Nothobranchius furzeri. The sequence goes on along the minus strand of NC_091741.1, from coordinate 11,524,202 downwards.
CATAAGTGCTAATGACTCCATTCCTTTTTGTGGTTGTAAGGGCTGTTGATTGGAGTGTACTAAAGCAAACCTGATCTCTCTAGGACATTCAGAAGCCAAGTTATAAGCCCACAAAGGTGTAACTGGACTACTTATTTAAATTGACACCAGATCCGGTGACCTTTGGGACATGGTTTGACCCCCTTAGGAAAGAGCTATCATCATGAAACGTTCAGATCACTTACAACTCAATAGATTCTACCTTCCTGTAACATTTCAGCCTGATTGGACCTTGTTTTCACACAAATGAACCCAGAATGATGTGAAATTGTGCTTCGTGCAACATAATTCTGGGTGCCATTTACAAACCATAAGTGCTAATGACTCCATTCCTTTTTGTGGTTGTAGGGGCTGTTGATTGGAGTACATTAAAACAAACCTGATCTCTCTAGGACATTCAGAAGCCAAGTTATAAGCCCACAAATGTGTAACTGGACTACTTCTTTAAATTGACACCAGATCCAGTGACCTTTGGGACATGGTTTGACCCCCTTAGGAAAGGCTATCATCATGAAACGTTCAGATCACTTACAACTCAATAGATTCTACCTTCCTGTAACGTTTCAGCCTGATTGGACCTTGTTTTCACACAAATGAACCCAGAATGATGTGAAATTGTGCTTAGTGCAGCATAATTCTGGGTGCCATTTAAAAACCATAAGTGCTAATGACTCCATTCCTTTTTGAGGTTGTAGGGGATGTTGACTGGAGTACACTAAAACAAACCTGATCTCTCTAGGACATTCAGAAGCCAAGTTATAAGCCCACAAATGTGTAACTGGACTACTTCTTTAAATTTACACCAGATCCGGTGACCTTTGGGACATGGTTTGACCCCCTTAGGAAAGTGCTATCATCATGAAACGTTCAGATCACTTACAACTCAATAGATTCTACCTTCCTGTAACGTTTCAGCCTGATTGGACCTTGTTTTCACACAAATGAACCCAGAATGATGTGAAATTGTGCTTAGTGCAGCATAATTCTGGGTGCCATTTAAAAACCATAAGTGCTAATGACTCCATTCCTTTTTGAGGTTGTAGGGGATGTTGATTGGAGTACACTAAAACAAACCTGATCTCTCTAGGACATTCAGAAGCCAAGTTATAAGCCCACAAATGCGTAACTGGACTACTTCTTTAAAATTTACACCAGATCCGGTGACCTTTGGGACATGGTTTGACCCCCTTAGGAAAGTGCTATCATCATGAAACCTTCAGATCACTTACAACTCAATAGATTCTACCTTCCTGTAAAGTTTCAGCCTGATTGGACCTTGTTTTCACACAAATGAACCCAGAATGATGGTAAATTGTGCTTTGTGCAACATAATTCTGGGTGCCATTTACAAACCATAAGTGCTAATGACTCCATTCCTTTTTGTGGTTGTAGGGGCTGTTGATTGGAGTACATTAAAACAAACCTGATCTCTCTAGGACATTCAGAAGCCAAGTTATAAGCCCACAAAGGTGTAACTGGACTACTTCTTTAAAGTGACACCAGGTCCGGTGACCTTTGGGACGTGGTTTGACCGCCTTAGGAAAGTGCTATCATCATGAAACGTTCAGATCACTTACAACTCAATAGATTCTACCTTCTTGTAGCGTTTCAGCCTGATTGGACCTTGTTTTCACACAAATGAACCCAGAATGATGTGAAATTGTGCTTCGTGCAACATAATTCTGGGCGCCATTTAAAAACCATAAGTGCTAATGACTCCATTCCTTTTTGTGGTTATAGGGGCTGTTGATTGGAGAACACTAAAACAAAGCTAACCTCTCTAGGACATTCAGAAGCCAAGTTATAAGCCCACAAAGGTGTAACTGGACTGCTTCTTTAAAGTGACACCAGGCCCGGTGACCTTTGGGACATGGTTTGACCCCCTTAGGAAAGTGCTGTCATCATGAAACGTTCAGATCACTTACAACTCAATAGATTCTACCTTCCTGTAACATTTCAGCCTGATTGGACCTTGTTTTCACACAAATGAACCCAGAATGATGTGAAATTGTGCTTCGTGCAACATAATTCTGGGTGCCATTTAAAAACCATAAGTGCTAATGACTCCATTCCTTTTTGTGGTTGTAGGGGCTGTTGATTGGAGTATACTAAAACAAACCTGATCTCTCTAGGACATTCAGAAGCCAAGTTATAAGCCCACAAAGGTGTAACTGGACTACTTCTTTAAATTGACACCAGATCCGGTGACCTTTGGGACATGGTTTGACCCCCTTAGGAAAGTGCTATCATCATGAAACGTTCAGATTACTTACAACTCAATAGATTCTACCTACTTGTAGCGTTTCAGCCTGATTGGACCTTGTTTTCACACAAATGGACCCAGAATGATGTGAAATTGTGCTTCGTGCAACATAATTCTGGGTGCCATTTACAAACCTTAAGTGCTAATGACTCCATACCTTTTTGTGGTTTTAGGGGCTGTTGATTGGAGTACACTAAAACAAACCTAACCTCTCTAGGACATTCAGAAGCCAAGTTATAAGCCCACAAAGGTGTAACTGGACTGCTTCTTTAAAGTGACACCAGGCCCGGTGACCTTTGGGACATGGTTTGGCCCCCTATAGGAATGTGCGATCATCTTGAAACGTTCAGATCAATTACAACTCAATAGATTCTACCTTCTTGTAACGTTTCAGCCTGATTGGACCTTGTTTTCACACAAATGAACCCAGAATGATGTGAAATTGTGCTTCGTGCAACATAATTCTGGGTGCCATTTAAAAACCATAAGTGCTAATGACTCCATTCCTTTTTGTGGTTATAAGGGCTGTTTATTGGAGTATACGAAAACAAACCTAACCTCTCTAGGACATTCAGAAGCCAAGTTATAAGCCCTCAAAGGTGTAACTGGACTACTTCTTTAAAGTGACACCAGGCCCGGTGACCTTTGGGACATGGTTTGACCCCCTAAAGGAATGTGTGATCATCTTGAAACGTTCAGATCACTTACAACTCAATAGATTCTACCTTCTTGTAACGTTTCAGCCTGATTGGACCTTGTTTTCACACGAATGAACCCAGAATGATGTGAAATTGTGCTTCGTGCAACATAATTCTGGGTGCCATTTACAAACCTTAAGTGCTAATGACTCCATTCCTTTTTGTGGTTGTAGGGGCTGTTGATTGGAGTACACTAAAACAAACCTGATCTCTCTAGGACATTCAGAAGCCAAGTTATAAGCCCACAAATGTGTAACTGAACTACTTCTTTAAATTGACACCAGATTTGGTGACCTTTTTGGACATGGTTTGACCTCTTAGGAAAGTGCTATCATCATGAAACGTTCAGATCACTTACAACTCAATAGATTCTACCTTCCTGTAACGTTTCAGCCTGATTGGACCTTGTTTTCACACAAATGGACCCAGAATGATGTGAAATTGTGCTTCGTGCAACATAATTCTGGGTGCCATTTACAAACCATAAATGCTAATGACTCCATTCCTTTTTGTGGTTGTAGGGGCTGTTGATTGGAGTACACTAAAACAAACCTGATCTCTCTAGGACATTCAGAAGCCAAGTTATAAGCCCACAAATGTGTAACTGAACTACTTCTTTAAATTGACACCAGATCCGGTGACCTTTGGGACATGGTTTGACCCCCTTAGGAAAGTGCTATCATCATGAAACGTTCAGATCACTTACAACTCAATAGATTCTACCTTCCTGTAACGTTTCAGCCTGATTGGACCTTGTCTTCACACAAATGGACCCAGAATGATGTGAAACTGTGCTTCGTGCAACATAATTCTGGGTGCCATTTACAAACCATAAGTGCTAATGACTCCATTCCTTTTTGTGGTTGTAGGGGCTGTTGATTCAAGTACACTAAAATAAACCTTATCTCTCTAGGACATTCAGAAGCCAAGTTATAAGCCCACAAATGTGTAACTGGACTACTTCTTTAAATTGACACCAGATCCGGTGACCTTTGGGACATGGTTTGACCCCCTTAGGAAAGAGCTATCATCATGAAACATTCAGATCACTTACAACTCAATAGATTCTACCTTCCTGTAGCGTTTCATCCTGATTGGATCTTGTTTTCACACAAATGGCCCCAGAATGATGTGAAATTGTTTTTCGTGCAACATAATTCTGGTTGCCATTTACAAACCATAGGTGCTAATGACTCCATTCCTTTTTGTGGTTGTAGGGGCTGTTGATTGGAGTACATTAAAACAAACCTGATCTCTCTAGGACATTCAGAAGCCAAGTTATAAGCCCACAAATGTGTAACTGGACTACTTCTTTAAAGTGACACCAGATCCGGTGACCTTTGGGACATGGTTTGACCCCCTTAGGAAAGTGCTATCATCATGAAACGTTCAGATCACTTACAACTCAATAGATTCTACCTTCCTGTAACGTTTCAGCCTGATTGGACCTTGTTTTCACACAAATGAACCCAGAATGATGTGAAATTGTGCTTCGTGCAACATAATTCTGGGTGCCATTTACAAACCATAAGTGCTAATGACTCCATTCCTTTTTGAGGTTGTAGGGGCTGTTGATTGGAGTACACTAAAACAAACCTGATCTCTCTAGGACATTCAGAAGCCTAGTTATAAGCCCTCAAAGATGTAACTGGACTACTTCTTTAAAGTGACACCAGGCCAGGTGACCTTTGGGACACTGTTTGACCCCCTATAGGAATCTGCGATCATCATAAAACGTTCAGATCACTTACAACTCAATAGATTCTACCTTCTTGTAACGTTTCAGCCTGATTGGACCTTGTTTTCACACAAATGGACCCAGAATGATGTGAAATTGTGCTTCGTGCAACATAATTCTGGGTGCCATTTACAAACCATAAGTGCTAATGACTCCATTCCTTTTTGTGGTTGTAGGGGCTGTTGGTTGGAGTACATTAAAACAAACCTGATCTCTCTAGGACATTCAGAAGCCAAGTTATAAGCCCACAAATGTGTAACTGGACTACTTCTTTAAATTGACACCAGATCCGGTGACCTTTGGGACATGGTTTGACGCCCTTAGGAAAGTGCTATCATCATGAAACGTTCAGATCACTTACAACTCAATAGATTCTACCTTCCTGTAACGTTTCAGCCTGATTGGACCTTGTTTTCACACAAATGAACCCAGAATGTTGTGAAATTGTGCTTAGTGCAGCATAATTCTGGGTGCCATTTAAAAACCATAAGTGCTAATGACTCCATTCCTTTTTGAGGTTGTAGGAGATGTTGATTGGAGTACACTAAAACAAACCTGATCTCTCTAGGACATTCAGAAGCCAAGTTATAAGCCCACAAATGTGTAACTGCACTACTTCTTTAAATTGACACCAGATCCGGTGACCTCTGGGACATGGTTTGACCCCCTTAGGAAAGTGCTATCATCATGAAACGTTCAAATCACTTACAACTCAATAGATTCTACCTTCCTGTAACGTTTCAACCTGATTGGACCTTGTTTTCACACAAATGAACCCAGAATGATGTGAAATTGTGCTTCGTGCAACATAATTCTGGGTGCCATTTACAAACCATAAGTGCTAATGACTCCATTCCTTTTTGTGGTTGTAGGGGCTGTTGATTGGAGTACACTAAAACAAACCTAACCTCTCTAGGACATTCAGAAGCCAAGTTATAAGCCCACAAAGGTGTAACTGGACTACTTATTTAAATTGACACCAGATCCGGTGACCTTTGGGACATGGTTTGACCCCCTTAGGAAAGGCTATCATCATGAAACGTTCAGATCACTTACAACTCAATAGATTCTACCTTCCTGTAACGTTTCAGCCTGATTGGACCTTGTTTTCACACAAATGAACCCAGAATGATGTGAAATTGTGCTTAGTGCAGCATAATTCTGGGTGCCATTTAAAAACCATAAGTGCTAATGACTCCATTCCTTTTTGAGGTTGTAGGGGATGTTGATTGGAGTACACTAAAACAAACCTGATCTCTCTAGGACATTCAGAAGCCAAGTTATAAGCCCACAAATGCGTAACTGGACTACTTCTTTAAATTTACACCAGATCCGGTGACCTTTGGGACATGGTTTGACCCCCTTAGGAAAGTGCTATCATCATGAAACCTTCAGATCACTTACAACTCAATAGATTCTACCTTCCTGTAAAGTTTCAGCCTGATTGGACCTTGTTTTCACACAAATGAACCCAGAATGATGGTAAATTGTGCTTCGTGCAACATAATTCTGGGTGCCATTTACAAACCATAAGTGCTAATGACTCCATTCCTTTTTGTGGTTGTAGGGGCTGTTGATTGGAGTACATTAAAACAAACCTGATCTCTCTAGGACATTCAGAAGCCAAGTTATAAGCCCACAAAGGTGTAACTGGACTACTTCTTTAAAGTGACACCAGGTCCGGTGACCTTTGGGACATGGTTTGACCACCTTAGGAAAGTGCTATCATCATGAAACGTTCAGATCACTTACAACTCAATAGATTCTACCTTCTTGTAGCGTTTCAGCCTGATTGGACCTTGTTTTCACACAAATGAACCCAGAATGATGTGAAATTGTGCTTCGTGCAACATAATTCTGGGCGCCATTTACAAACCATAAGTGCTAATGACTCCATTCCTTTTTGTGGTTATAGGGGCTGTTGATTGGAGAACACTAAAACAAAGCTAACCTCTCTAGGACATTCAGAAGCCAAGTTATAAGCCCACAAAGGTGTAACTGGACTGCTTCTTTAAAGTGACACCAGGCCCGGTGACCTTTGGGACATGGTTTGACCCCCTTAGGAAAGTGCTGTCATCATGAAACGTTCAGATCACTTACAACTCAATAGATTCTACCTTCCTGTAACATTTCAGCCTGATTGGACCTTGTTTTCACAGAAATGAACCCAGAATGATGTGAAATTGTGCTTCGTGCAGCATAATTCTGGGTGCCATTTAAAAACCATAAGTGCTAATGACTCCATTCCTTTTTGTGGTTGTAGGGGCTGTTGATTGGAGTATACTAAAACAAACCTGATCTCTCTAGGACATTCAGAAGCCAAGTTATAAGCCCACAAAGGTGTAACTGGACTACTTCTTTAAATTGACACCAGATCCGGTGACCTTTGGGACATGGTTTGACCGCCTTAGGAAAGTGCTACCATCATGAAACGTTCAGATCACTTACAACTCAATAGATTCTACCTTCTTGTAGCGTTTCAGCCTGATTGGACCTTGTTTTCACACAAATGAACCCAGAATGATGTGAAATTGTGCTTCGTGCAACATAATTCTGGGCGCCATTTACAAACCATAAGTGCTAATGACTCCATTCCTTTTTGTGGTTATAGGGGCTGTTGATTGGAGAACACTAAAACAAAGCTAACCTCTCTAGGACATTCAGAAGCCAAGTTATAAGCCCACAAAGGTGTAACTGGACTGCTTCTTTAAAGTGACACCAGGCCCGGTGACCTTTGGGACATGGTTTGACCCCCTTAGGAAAGTGCTGTCATCATGAAACGTTCAGATCACTTACAACTCAATAGATTCTACCTTCCTGTAACATTTCAGCCTGATTGGACCTTGTTTTCACACAAATGAACCCAGAATGATGTGAAATTGTGCTTCGTGCAGCATAATTCTGGGTGCCATTTAAAAACCATAAGTGCTAATGACTCCATTCCTTTTTGTGGTTGTAGGGGCTGTTGATTGGAGTATACTAAAACAAACCTGATCTCTCTAGGACATTCAGAAGCCAAGTTATAAGCCCACAAAGGTGTAACTGGACTACTTCTTTAAATTGACACCAGATCCGGTGACCTTTGGGACATGGTTTGACCCCCTTAGGAAAGTGCTATCATCATGAAACGTTCAGATTACTTACAACTCAATAGATTCTACCTACTTGTAGCGTTTCAGCCTGATTGGACCTTGTTTTCACACAAATGGACCCAGAATGATGTGAAATTGTGCTTCGTGCAACATAATTCTGGGTGCCATTTACAAACCTTAAGTGCTAATGACTCCATACCTTTTTGTGGTTTTAGGGGCTGTTGATTGGAGTACACTAAAACAAACCTAACCTCTCTAGGACATTCAGAAGCCAACTTATAAGCCCACAAAGGTGTAACTGGACTGCTTCTTTAAAGTGACACCAGGCCCGGTGACCTTTGGGACATGGTTTGGCCCCCTATAGGAATGTGCGATCATCTTGAAACGTTCAGATCAATTACAACTCAATAGATTCTACCTTCTTGTAACGTTTCAGCCTGATTGGACCTTGTTTTCACACAAATGAACCCAGAATGATGTGAAATTGTGCTTCGTGCAACATAATTCTGGGTGCCATTTAAAAACCATAAGTGCTAATGACTCCATTCCTTTTTGTGGTTGTAAGGGCTGTTGATTGGAGTATACTAAAACAAACCTAACCTCTCTCGGACATTCAGAAGCCAAGTTATAAGCCCTCAAAGGTGCAACTGGACTACTTCTTTAAAGTGACACCAGGCCCGGTGACCTTTGGGACATGGTTTGACCCCCTATAGGAATGTGTGATCATCTTGAAACGTTCAGATCACTTACAACTCAATAGATTCTACCTTCTTGTAACGTTTCAGCCTGATTGGACCTTGTTTTCACACAAATGAACCCAGAATGATGTGAAATTGTGCTTCGTGCAACATAATTCTGGGTGCCATTTACAAACCTTAAGTGCTAATGACTCCATTCCTTTTTGTGGTTGTAGGGGCTGTTGATTGGAGTACACTAAAACAAACCTGATCTCTCTAGGACATTCAGAAGCCAAGTTATAAGCCCACAAATATGTAACTGAACTACTTCTTTAAATTGACACCAGATCCGGTGACCTTTTTGGACATGGTTTGACCTCTTAGGAAAGTGCTATCATCATGAAACGTTCAGATCACTTACAACTCAATAGATTCTACCTTCCTGTAACGTTTCAGCCTGATTGGACCTTGTTTTCACACAAATGGACCCAGAATGATGTGAAATTGTGCTTCGTGCAACATAATTCTGGGTGCCATTTACAAACCATAAATGCTAATGACTCCATTCCTTTTTGTGGTTGTAGGGGCTGTTGATTGGAGTACACCAAAACAAACCTGATCTCTCTAGGACATTCAGAAGCCAAGTTATAAGCCCACAAATGTGTAACTGAACTACTTCTTTAAATTGACACCAGATCCGGTGACCTTTTTGGACATGGTTTGACCTCTTAGGAAAGTGCTATCATCATGAAACGTTCAGATCACTTACAACTCAATAGATTCTACCTTCCTGTAACGTTTCAGCCTGATTGGACCTTGTTTTCACACAAATGGACCCAGAATGATGTGAAATTGTGCTTCGTGCAACATAATTCTGGGTGCCATTTACAAACCATAAATGCTAATGACTCCATTCCTTTTTGTGGTTGTAGGGGCTGTTGATTGGAGTACACTAAAACAAACCTGATCTCTCTAGGACATTCAGAAGCCAAGTTATAAGCCCACAAATGTGTAACTGAACTACTTCTTAAAATTGACACCAGATCCGGTGACCTTTGGGACATGTTTTGACCCCCTTAGGAAAGTGCTATCATCATGAAACGTTCAGATCACTTACAACTCAATAGATTCTACCTTCCTGTAACGTTTCAGCCTGATTGGACCTTGTCTTCACACAAATGGACCCAGAATGATGTGAAACTGTGCTTCGTGCAACATAATTCTGGGTGCCATTTACAAACCATAAGTGCTAATGACTCCATTCCTTTTTGTGGTTGTAGGGGCTGTTGATTCAAGTACACTAAAATAAACCTTATCTCTCTAGGACATTCAGAAGCCAAGTTATAAGCCCACAAATGTGTAACTGGACTACTTCTTTAAATTGACACCAGATCCGGTGACCTTTGGGACATGGTTTGACCCCCTTAGGAAAGAGCTATCATCATGAAACGTTCAGATCACTTACAACTCAATAGATTCTACCTTCCTGTAGCGTTTCAGCCTGATTGGATCTTGTTTTCACACAAATGGCCCCAGAATGATGTGAAATTGTTTTTCGTGCAACATAATTCTGGTTGCCATTTACAAACCATAAGTGCTAATGACTCCATTCCTTTTTATGGTTGTAGGGGCTGTTGATTGGAGTACATTAAAACAAACCTGATCTCTCTAGGACATTCAGAAGCCAAGTTATAAGCCCACAAATGTGTAACTGGACTACTTCTTTAAAGTGACACCAGATCCGGTGACCTTTGGGACATGGTTTGACCCCCTTAGGAAAGTGCTATCATCATGAAACGTTCAGATCACTTACAACTCAATAGATTCTACCTTCCTGTAACGTTTCAGCCTGATTGGACCTTGTTTTCACACAAATGAACCCAGAATGATGTGAAATTGTGCTTCGTGCAACATAATTCTGGGTGCCATTTACAAACCATAAGTGCTAATGACTCCATTCCTTTTTGAGGTTGTAGGGGCTGTTGATTGGAGTACACTAAAACAAACCTGATCTCTCTAGGACATTCAGAAGCCTAGTTATAAGCCCTCAAAGATGTAACTGGACTACTTCTTTAAAGTGACACCAGGCCTGGTGACCTTTGGGACACTGTTTGACCCCCTATAGGAATCTGCGATCATCATAAAACGTTCAGATCACTTACAACTCAATAGATTCTACCTTCTTGTAACGTTTCAGCCTGATTGGACCTTGTTTTCACACAAATGGACCCAGAATGATGTGAAATTGTGCTTCGTGCAACATAATTCTGGGTGCCATTTACAAACCATAAGTGCTAATGACTCCATTCCTTTTTGTGGTTGTAGGGGCTGTTGGTTGGAGTACATTAAAACAAACCTGATCTCTCTAGGACATTCAGAAGCCAAGTTATAAGCCCACAAATGTGTAACTGGACTACTTCTTTAAATTGACACCAGATCCAGTGACCTTTGGGACATGGTTTGACCCCCTATAGGAATGTGCGATCATCATGAAACGTTCAGATCACTTACAACTCAATAGATTCTACCTTCTTGTAACGTTTCAGCCTGATTGGACCTTGTTTTCACACAAATGGACCCAGAATGATGTGAAATTGTGCTTCGTGCAACATAATTCTGGGTGCCATTTACAAACCATAAGTGCCAATGACTCCATTCTTTTTTGTGGTTGTAGGGGCTGTTGGTTGGAGTACATTAAAACAAACCTGATCTCTCTAGGACATTCAGAAGCCAAGTTATAAGCCCACAAATGTGTAACTGGACTACTTCTTTAAATTGACACCAGATCCGGTGACCTTTGGGACATGGTTTGACGCCCTTAGGAAAGTGCTATCATCATGAAACGTTCAGATCACTTACAACTCAATAGATTCTACCTTCCTGTAACGTTTCAGCCTGATTGGACCTTGTTTTCACACAAATGAACCCAGAATGTTGTGAAATTGTGCTTAGTGCAGCATAATTCTGGGTGCCATTTAAAAACCATAAGTGCTAATGACTCCATTCCTTTTTGAGGTTGTAGGAGATGTTGATTGGAGTACGCTAAAACAAACCTGATCTCTCTAGGACATTCAGAAGCCAAGTTATAAGCCCACAAATGTGTAACTGGACTACTTCTTTAAATTGACACCAGATCCGGTGACCTCTGGGACATGGTTTGACCCCCTTAGGAAAGTGCTATCATCATGAAACGTTCAAATCACTTACAACTCAATAGATTCTACCTTCCTGTAACGTTTCAGCCTGATTGGACCTTGTTTTCACACAAATGAACCCAGAATGATGTGAAATTGTGCTTCGTGCAACATAATTCTGGGTGCCATTTACAAACCATAAGTGCTAATGACTCCATTCCTTTTTGTGGTTGTAGGGGCTGTTGATTGGAGTACACTAAAACAAACCTAACCTCTCTAGGACATTCAGAAGCCAAGTTATAAGCCCACAAATGTGTAACTGGACTACTTCTTTAAATTGACACCAGATCCAGTGACCTTTGGGACATGGTTTGACCCCCTTAGGAAAGGCTATCATCATGAAACGTTCAGATCACTTACAACTCAATAGATTCTACCTTTCTGTAACGTTTCAGCCTGATTGGACCTTGTTTTCACACAAATGAACCCAGAATGATGTGAAATTGTGCTTAGTGCAGCATAATTCTGGGTGCCTTTTAAAAACCATAAGTGCTAATGACTCCATTCCTTTTTGAGGTTGTAGGGGATGTTGACTGGAGTACACTAAAACAAACCTGATCTCTCTAGGACATTCAGAAGCCAAGTTATAAGCCCACAAATGTGTAACTGGACTACTTCTTTAAATTTACACCAGATACGGTGGCCTTTGGGACATGGTTTGACCCCCTTAGGAAAGTGCTATCATCATGAAACGTTCAGATCACTTACAACTCAATAGATTCTACCTTCCTGTAACGTTTCAGCCTGATTGGACCTTGTTTTCACACAAATGAACCCAGAATGATGTGAAATTGTGCTTAGTGCAGCATAATTCTGGGTGCCATTTAAAAACCATAAGTGCTAATGACTCCATTCCTTTTTGAGGTTGTAGGGGATGTTGATTGGAGTACACTAAAACAAACCTGATCTCTCTAGGACATTCAGAAGCCAAGTTATAAGCCCACAAATGCGTAACTGGACTACTTCTTTAAATTTACACCAGATCCGGTGACCTTTGGGACATGGTTTGACCCCCTTAGGAAAGTGCTATCATCATGAAACCTTCAGATCACTTACAACTCAATAGATTCTACCTTCCTGTAAAGTTTCAGCCTGATTGGACCTTGTTTTCACACAAATGAACCCAGAATGATGGTAAATTGTGCTTCGTGCAACATAATTCTGGGTGCCATTTACAAACCATAAGTGCTAATGACTCCATTCCTTTTTGTGGTTGTAGGGGCTGTTGATTGGAGTACATTAAAACAAACCTGATCTCTCTAGGACATTCAGAAGCCAAGTTATAAGCCCACAAAGGTGTAACTGGACTACTTCTTTAAAGTGACACCAGGTCCGGTGACCTTTGGGACATGGTTTGACCGCCTTAGGAAAGTGCTATCATCATGAAACGTTCAGATCACTTACAACTCAATAGATTCTACCTTCTTGTAGCGTTTCAGCCTGATTGGACCTTGTTTTCACACAAATGAACCCAGAATGATGTGAAATTGTGCTTCGTGCAACATAATTCTGGGCGCCATTTACAAACCATAAGTGCTAATGACTCCATTCCTTTTTGTGGTTATAGGGGCTGTTGATTGGAGAACACTAAAACAAAGCTAACCTCTCTAGGACATTCAGAAGCCAAGTTATAAGCCCACAAAGGTGTAACTGGACTGCTTCTTTAAAGTGACACCAGGCCCGGTGACCTTTGGGACATGGTTTGACCCCCTTAGGAAAGTGCTGTCATCATGAAACGTTCAGATCACTTACAACTCAATAGATTCTACCTTCCTGTAACATTTCAGCCTGATTGGACCTTGTTTTCACAGAAATGAACCCAGAATGATGTGAAATTGTGCTTCGTGCAGCATAATTCTGGGTGCCATTTAAAAACCATAAGTGCTAATGACTCCATTCCTTTTTGTGGTTGTAGGGGCTGTTGATTGGAGTATACTAAAACAAACCTGATCTCTCTAGGACATTCAGAAGCCAAGTTATAAGCCCACAAAGTGTAACTGGACTACTTCTTTAAATTGACACCAGATCCGGTGACCTTTGGGACATGGTTTGACCGCCTTAGGAAAGTGCTATCATCATGAAACGTTCAGATCACTTACAACTCAATAGAATCTACCTTCTTGTAGCGTTTCAGCCTGATTGGACCTTGTTTTCACACAAATGAACCCAGAATGATGTGAAATTGTGCTTCGTGCAACATAATTCTGGGCGCCATTTACAAACCATAAGTGCTAATGACTCCATTCCTTTTTGTGGTTATAGGGGCTGTTGATTGGAGAACACTAAAACAAACCTGATCTCTCTAGGACATTCAGAAGCCAAGTTATAAGCCCACAAAGGTGTAACTGGACTACTTCTTTAAATTGACACCAGATCCGGTGACCTTTGGGACATGGTTTGACCCCCTTAGGAAAGTGCTATCATCATGAAACGTTCAGATTACTTACAACTCAATAGATTCTACCTACTTGTAGCGTTTCAGCCTGATTGGACCTTGTTTTCACACAAATGGACCCAGAATGATGTGAAATTGTGCTTCGTGCAACATAATTCTGGGTGCCATTTACAAACCTTAAGTGCTAATGACTCCATACCTTTTTGTGGTTTTAGGGGCTGTTGATTGGAGTACACTAAAACAAACCTAACCTCTCTAGGACATTCAGAAGCCAACTTATAAGCCCACAAAGGTGTAACTGGACTGCTTCTTTAAAGTGACACCAGGCCCGGTGACCTTTGGGACATGGTTTGGCCCCCTATAGGAATGTGCGATCATCTTGAAACGTTCAGATCAATTACAACTCAATAGATTCTACCTTCTTGTAACGTTTCAGCCTGATTGGACCTTGTTTTCACACAAATGAACCCAGAATGATGTGAAATTGTGCTTCGTGCAACATAATTCTGGGTGCCATTTAAAAACCATAAGTGCTAATGACTCCATTCCTTTTTGTGGTTGTAAGGGCTGTTGATTGGAGTATACTAAAACAATCCTAACCTCTCTCGGACATTCAGAAGCCAAGTTATAAGCCCTCAAAGGTGCAACTGGACTACTTCTTTAAAGTGACACCAGGCCCGGTGACCTTTGGGACATGGTTTGACCCCCTATAAGAATGTGTGATCATCTTGAAACGTTCAGATCACTTACAACTCAATAGATTCTACCTTCTTGTAACGTTTCAGCCTGATTGGACCTTGTTTTCACACAAATGAACCCAGAATGATGTGAAATTGTGCTTCGTGCAACATAATTCTGGGTGCCATTTACAAACCTTAAGTGCTAATGACTCCATTCCTTTTTGTGGTTGTAGGGGCTGTTGATTGGAGTACACTAAAACAAACCTGATCTCTCTAGGACATTCATAAGCCAAGTTATAAGCCCACAAATGTGTAACTGAACTACTTCTTTAAATTGACACCAGATCCGGTGACCTTTTTGGACATGGTTTGACCTCTTAGGAAAGTGCTATCATCATGAAACGTTCAGATCACTTACAACTCAATAGATTCTACCTTCCTGTAACGTTTCAGCCTGATTGGACCTTGTTTTCACACAAATGGACCCAGAATGATGTGAAATTGTGCTTCGTGCAACATAATTCTGGGTGCCATTTACAAACCATAAATGCTAATGACTCCATTCCTTTTTGTGGTTGTAGGGGCTGTTGATTGGAGTACACTAAAACAAACCAGATCTCTCTAGGACATTCAGAAGCCAAGTTATAAGCCCACAAATGTGTAACTGAACTACTTCTTTAAATTGACACCAGATCCGGTGACCTTTGGGACATGGTTTGACCCCCTTAGGAAAGTGCTATCATCATGAAACGTTCAGATCACTTACAACTCAATAGATTCTACCTTCCTGTAACGTTTCAGCCTGATTGGACCTTGTCTTCACACAAATGGACCCAGAATGATGTGAAACTGTGCTTCGTGCAACATAATTCTGGGTGCCATTTACAAACCTTAAGTGCTAATGACTCCATTCCTTTTTGTGGTTGTAGGGGCTGTTGATTGGAGTACACTAAAACAAACCTGATCTCTCTAGGACATTCAGAAGCCAAGTTATAAGCCCACAAATGTGTAACTGAACTACTTCTTTAAATTGACACCAGATCCGGTGACCTTTGGGACATGGTTTGACCCCCTTAGGAAAGTGCTATCATCATGAAACGTTCAGATCACTTACAACTCAATAGATTCTACCTTCCTGTAACGTTTCAGCCTGATTGGACCTTGTCTTCACACAAATGGACCCAGAATGATGTGAAATTGTGCTTCGTGCAACATAATTCTGGGTGCCATTTAAAAACCATAAGTGCTAATGACTCCATTCCTTTTTGTGGTTGTAAGGGCTGTTGATTGGAGTATACTAAAACAAACCTAACCTCTCTCGGACATTCAGAAGCCAAGTTATAAGCCCTCCAAGGTGCAACTGGACTACTTCTTTAAAGTGACACCAGGCCCGGTGACCTTTGGGACATGGTTTGACCCCCTATAGGAATGTGTGATCATCTTGAAACGTTCAGATCACTTACAACTCAATAGATTCTACCTTCCTGTAACGTTTCAGCCTGATTGGACCTTGTTTTCACACAAATGAACCCAGAATGATGTGAAATTGTGCTTCGTGCAACATAATTCTGGGCGCCATTTACAAACCATAAGTGCTAATGACTCCATTCCTTTTTGTGGTTATAGGGGCTGTTGATTGGAGAACACTAAAACAAACCTGATCTCTCTAGGACATTCAGAAGCCAAGTTATAAGCCCACAAAGGTGTAACTGGACTACTTCTTTAAATTGACACCAGATCCGGTGACCTTTGGGACATGGTTTGACCCCCTTAGGAAAGTGCTATCATCATGAAACGTTCAGATTACTTACAACTCAATAGATTCTACCTACTTGTAGCGTTTCAGCCTGATTGGACCTTGTTTTCACACAAATGGACCCAGAATGATGTGAAATTGTGCTTCGTGCAACATAATTCTGGGTGCCATTTACAAACCTTAAGTGCTAATGACTCCATACCTTTTTGTGGTTTTAGGGGCTGTTGATTGGAGTACACTAAAACAAACCTAACCTCTCTAGGACATTCAGAAGCCAACTTATAAGCCCACAAAGGTGTAACTGGACTGCTTCTTTAAAGTGACACCAGGCCCGGTGACCTTTGGGACATGGTTTGGCCCCCTATAGGAATGTGCGATCATCTTGAAACGTTCAGATCAATTACAACTCAATAGATTCTACCTTCTTGTAACGTTTCAGCCTGATTGGACCTTGTTTTCACACAAATGAACCCAGAATGATGTGAAATTGTGCTTCGTGCAACATAATTCTGGGTGCCATTTACAAACCTTAAGTGCTAATGACTCCATTCCTTTTTGTGGTTGTAGGGGCTGTTGATTGGAGTACACTAAAACAAACCTGATCTCTCTAGGACATTCATAAGCCAAGTTATAAGCCCACAAATGTGTAACTGAACTACTTCTTTAAATTGACACCAGATCCGGTGACCTTTTTGGACATGGTTTGACCTCTTAGGAAAGTGCTATCATCATGAAACGTTCAGATCACTTACAACTCAATAGATTCTACCTTCCTGTAACGTTTCAGCCTGATTGGACCTTGTTTTCACACAAATTGACCCAGAATGATGTGAAATTGTGCTTCGTGCAACATAATTCTGGGTGCCATTTACAAACCATAAATGCTAATGACTCCATTCCTTTTTGTGGTTGTAGGGGCTGTTGATTGGAGTACACTAAAACAAACCTGATCTCTCTAGGACATTCAGAAGCCAAGTTATAAGCCCACAAATGTGTAACTGAACTACTTCTTTAAATTGACACCAGATCCGGTGACCTTTGGGACATGGTTTGACCCCCTTAGGAAAGTGCTATCATCATGAAACGTTCAGATCACTTACAACTCAATAGATTCTACCTTCCTGTAACGTTTCAGCCTGATTGGACCTTGTCTTCACACAAATGGACCCAGAATGATGTGAAACTGTGCTTCGTGCAACATAATTCTGGGTGCCATTTACAAACCTTAAGTGCTAATGACTCCATTCCTTTTTGTGGTTGTAGGGGCTGTTGATTGGAGTACACTAAAACAAACCTGATCTCTCTAGGACATTCAGAAGCCAAGTTATAAGCCCACAAATGTGTAACTGAACTACTTCTTTAAATTGACACCAGATCCGGTGACCTTTGGGACATGGTTTGACCCCCTTAGGAAAGTGCTATCATCATGAAACGTTCAGATCACTTACAACTCAATAGATTCTACCTTCCTGTAACGTTTCAGCCTGATTGGACCTTGTCTTCACACAAATGGACCCAGAATGATATGAAATTGTGCTTCGTGCAACATAATTCTGGGTGCCATTTAAAAACCATAAGTGCTAATGACTCCATTCCTTTTTGTGGTTGTAAGGGCTGTTGATTGGAGTATACTAAAACAAACCTAACCTCTCTCGGACATTCAGAAGCCAAGTTATAAGCCCTCAAAGGTGCAACTGGACTACTTCTTTAAAGTGACACCAGGCCCGGTGACCTTTGGGACATGGTTTGACCCCCTATAGGAATGTGTGATCATCTTGAAACGTTCAGATCACTTACAACTCAATAGATTCTACCTTCCTGTAACGTTTCAGCCTGATTGGACCTTGTTTTCACACAAATGGACCCAGAATGATGTGAAATTGTGCTTCGTGCAACATAATTCTGGGTGCCATTTACAAACCATAAATGCTAATGACTCCATTCCTTTTTGTGGTTGTAGGGGCTGTTGATTGGAGTACACTAAAACAAACCTGATCTCTCTAGGACATTCAGAAGCCAAGTTATAAGCCCACAAATGTGTAACTGAACTACTTCTTTAAATTGACACCAGATCCGGTGACCTTTGGGACATGGTTTGACCCCCTTAGGAAAGTGCTATCATCATGAAACGTTCAGATCACTTACAACTCAATAGATTCTACCTTCCTGTAACGTTTCAGCCTGATTGGACCTTGTCTTCACACAAATGGACCCAGAATGATGTGAAACTGTGCTTCGTGCAACATAATTCTGGGTGCCATTTACAAACCTTAAGTGCTAATGACTCCATTCCTTTTTGTGGTTGTAGGGGCTGTTGATTGGAGTACACTAAAACAAACCTGATCTCTCTAGGACATTCAGAAGCCAAGTTATAAGCCCACAAATGTGTAACTGAACTACTTCTTTAAATTGACACCAGATCCGGTGACCTTTTTGGACATGGTTTGACCTCTTAGGAAAGTGCTATCATCATGAAACGTTCAGATCACTTACAACTCAATAGATTCTACCTTCCTGTAACGTTTCAGCCTGATTGGACCTTGTTTTCACACAAATGGACCCAGAATGATGTGAAATTGTGCTTCGTGCAACATAATTCTGGGTGCCATTTAAAAACCATAAGTGCTAATGACTCCATTCCTTTTTGTGGTTGTAAGGGCTGTTGATTGGAGTATACTAAAACAAACCTAACCTCTCTCGGACATTCAGAAGCCAAGTTATAAGCCCTCAAAGGTGCAACTGGACTACTTCTTTAAAGTGACACCAGGCCCGGTGACCTTTGGGACATGGTTTGACCCCCTATAGGAATGTGTGATCATCTTGAAATGTCAGATCACTTACAACTCAATAGATTCTACCTTCCTGTAACGTTTCAGCCTGATTGGACCTTGTTTTCACACAAATGGACCCAGAATGATGTGAAATTGTGCTTCGTGCAACATAATTCTGGGTGCCATTTACAAACCATAAATGCTAATGACTCCATTCCTTTTTGTGGTTGTAGGGGCTGTTGATTGGAGTACACTAAAACAAACCTGATCTCTCTAGGACATTCAGAAGCCAAGTTATAAGCCCACAAATGTGTAACTGAACTACTTCTTTAAATTGACACCAGATCCGGTGACCTTTGGGACATGGTTTGACCCCCTTAGGAAAGTGCTATCATCATGAAACGTTCAGATCACTTACAACTCAATAGATTCTACCTTCCTGTAACGTTTCAGCCTGATTGGACCTTGTCTTCACACAAATGGACCCAGAATGATGTGAAACTGTGCTTCGTGCAACATAATTCTGGGTGCCATTTACAAACCTTAAGTGCTAATGACTCCATTCCTTTTTGTGGTTGTAGGGGCTGTTGATTGGAGTACACTAAAACAAACCTGATCTCTCTAGGACATTCAGAAGCCAAGTTATAAGCCCACAAATGTGTAACTGAACTACTTCTTTAAATTGACACCAGATCCGGTGACCTTTTTGGACATGGTTTGACCTCTTAGGAAAGTGCTATCATCATGAAACGTTCAGATCACTTACAACTCAATAGATTCTACCTTCCTGTAACGTTTCAGCCTGATTGGACCTTGTTTTCACACAAATGGACCCAGAATGATGTGAAATTGTGCTTCGTGCAACATAATTCTGGGTGCCATTTACAAACCATAAATGCTAATGACTCCATTCCTTTTTGTGGTTGTAGGGGCTGTTGATTGGAGTACACTAAAACAAACCTGATCTCTCTAGGACATTCAGAAGCCAAGTTATAAGCCCACAAATGTGTAACTGAACTACTTCTTTAAATTGACACCAGATCCGGTGACCTTTGGGACATGGTTTGACCCCCTTAGGAAAGTGCTATCATCATGAAACGTTCAGATCACTTACAACTCAATAGATTCTACCTTCCTGTAACGTTTCAGCCTGATTGGACCTTGTCTTCACACAAATGGACCCAGAATGATGTGAAACTGTGCTTCGTGCAACATAATTCTGGGTGCCATTTACAAACCATAAGTGCTAATGACTCCATTCCTTTTTGTGGTTGTAGGGGCTGTTGATTCAAGTACACTAAAATAAACCTTATCTCTCTAGGACATTCAGAAGCCAAGTTATAAGCCCACAAATGTGTAACTGGACTACTTCTTTAAATTGACACCAGATCCGGTGACCTTTGGGACATGGTTTGACCCCCTTAGGAAAGAGCTATCATCATGAAACGTTCAGATCACTTACAACTCAATAGATTCTACCTTCCTGTAACGTTTCAGCCTGATTGGACCTTGTTTTCACACAAATGAACCCAGAATGATGTGAAATTGTGCTTCGTGCAACATAATTCTGGGTGCCATTTACAAACCATAAGTGCTAATGACTCCATTCCTTTTTGTGGTTGTAGGGGCTGTTGATTGGAGTACACTAAAACAAACCTAACCTCTCTAGGACATTCAGAAGCCAAGTTATAAGCCCACAAAGGTGTAACTGGACTACTTCTTTAAAGTGACACCAGGCCCGGTGACCTTTGGGACATGGTTTTACCCCCTATAGGAATGTGCGATCATCTTGAAACGTTCAGATCACTTACAACTCAATAGATTCTACCTTCTTGTAGCGTTTCAGCCTGATTGGACCTTGTTTTCACACAAATGTTCCCAGAATGATGTGAAATTGTGCTTCGTACAACATAAGTCTGGGTGCCATTTACAAACCATAAGTGCTAATGACTCCATTCCTTTTTGTGGTTGTAGGGGCTGTTGATTGGAGTACATTTAAACAAACCTGATCTCTCTAGGACATTCAGAAGCCAAGTTATAAGCCCACAAAGGTGTAACTGGACTACTTCTTTAAAGTGACACCAGGCCCGGTGACCTTTGGGACATGGTTTGACCCCCTTAGGAAAGTGCTATCATCATGAAACGTTCAGATCACTTACAACTCAATAGATTCTACCTTCTTGTAGCGTTTCAGCCTGATTGGACCTTGTTTTCACACAAATGAACCCAGAATGATGTGAAATTGTGCTTCGTGCAACAAAATTCTGGGTTCCATTTAAACACCATAAGTGCTAATGACTCCATTCCTTTTTGTGGTTGTAGGGGCTGTTGATTGGAGTATACTAAAAAAAACCTGATCTCTCTAGGACATTCAGAAGCCAAATTAAAAGCCCACAAAGGTGTAACTGGACTACTTCTTTAAATTGACACCAGATCCGGTGACCTTTGGGACATGGTTTGACCCCCTTAGGAAAGTGCTATCATCATGAAACGTTCAGATCACTTACAACTCAATAGATTCTACCTTCATGTAACGTTTCAGCCTGATTGGACCTTGTTTTCACACAAATGAACCCAGAATGATGTGAAATTGTGCTTCGTGCAACATAATTCTGGGTGCCATTTACAAACCATAAGTGCTAATGACTCCATTCCTTTTTGTGGTTGTAGGGACTGTTGATTGGAGTACACTAAAACAAACCTAACCTCTCTAGGACATTCAGAAGCCAAGTTATAAGCCCACAAAGGTGTAACTGGACTACTTCTTTAAAGTGACACCAGGCCCGGTGACCTTTGGATCATGGTTTTACCCCCTATAGGAATGTGCAATCATCTTGAAACGTTCAGATCACTTACAACTCAATAGATTCTACCTTCTTGTAGCGTTTAAGCCTAATTGGACCTTGTTTTCACACAAATGTTCCCAGAATGATGTGAAATTGCGCTTCGTACAACATAAGTCTGGGTGCCATTTACAAACCATAAGTGCTAATGACTCCATTCCTTTTTGTGGTTGCAGGGGCTGTTGATTGGAGTACATTTAAACAAACCTGATCTCTCTAGGACATTCAGAAGCCAAGCTATAAGCCCACAAAGGTGTAACTGGACTACTTCTTTAAAGTGACACCAGGCCCGGTGACCTTTGGGACATGGTTTGACCCCCTTAGGAAAGTGCTATCATCATGAAACGTTCAGATCACTTACAACTCAATAGATTCTACCTTCTTGTAGTGGTTCAGCCTGATTGGACCTTGTTTTCACACAAATGAACCCAGAATGATGTGAAATTGTGCTTCGTGCAACATAATTCTGGGTGCCATTTAAACACCATAGGTGCTAATGACTCCATTGCACATTCCTATAGGGGGTCAAACCATGTCCCAAAGGGTCACCGGGCCGGGTGTCACTTTAAAGAAGTAGTCCATTTACACCTTTGAGGGCTTATAACTTGGCTTCTGAATGTCCTAGAGAGATCAGGTTTGTTTTAGTGTACTCCAATCAACAGCCCATACAACCTCAAAAAGGAATGGAGTCATTAGCACATATGGTTTTTAAATGGCACCCAGAATTATGTTGCACGAAGCACAATTTCACATCATTCTGGGTTCATTTGTGTGAAAACAAGGTCCAATCAGGCTGAAATGTTACAGGAAGGTAGAATCTATTGAGTTGTAAGTGATTCTGAACGTTTCATGATGATAGCACTTTCCTAAGGGGGTCAAACAATGTCCCAAAGGTCACCGGATCTGGTGTCAATTTAAAAAAGTAGCCCAGTTACACATTTGTAGGCTTATAACTTGGCTTCTGAATGTCCTAGAGAGATCAGGTTTGTTTTAGTGTACTCCAATCAACAGCCCCTACAACCACAAAAAGGAATGGAGTCATTAGCACTTATGGTTCTAAAATGGCACCCAAAATTATGTTGCACGAAGCACAATTTCACATCATTCTGGGTCCATTTGTGTGAAAACAAGGTCCAATCAGGCTGAAACGTTACAGGAAGGTAGAATCTATTGAGTTGAAAGTGATCTGAACGTTTCATGATGATAGCACTTTCCTAAGGGGGTCAAACCATGTCCCAAAGGTCACCGGATCTGGTGTCAATTTAAAGAAGTAGTCCAGTTACACATTTGTGGGCTTATAACTTGGCTTCTGAATGTCCTAGAGAGATCAGGTTTGTTTTAATGTACTCCAACCAACAGCCCCTACTACCCCAACAAGGAATGGAGTCATTAGCACTC
Source organism: Nothobranchius furzeri (assembly GCF_043380555.1). Lineage (NCBI taxonomy): Eukaryota > Metazoa > Chordata > Actinopteri > Cyprinodontiformes > Nothobranchiidae > Nothobranchius > Nothobranchius furzeri. The sequence continues at coordinate 11,500,658 of NC_091741.1, read as the reverse complement.
ATGGTTTGTAAATGGCACCCAGAATTATGTTGCACGAAGCACAATTTCACATCATTCTGGGTTCATTTGTGTGAAAACAAGGTCCAATCAGGCTGAAACGTTACAAGAAGGTAGAATCTATTGAGTTGTAAGTGATCTGAACGTTTCATGATGATCGCACATACCTATAGGGGGTCAAACCATGTCCCAAAGGTCGCCGGGCCTGGTGTCACTTTAAAGAAGTAGTCCAGTTACACATTTGTGGGCTTATAACTTGGCTTCTGAATGTCCTAGAGAGATCAGGTTTGTTTTAATGTACTCCAATCAACAGCCCCTACAACCACAAAAAGGAATGGAGTCATTAGCACTTATGGTTTGTAAATGGCACCCAGAATTATGTTGCACGAAGCACAATTTCACATCATTCTGGGTCCATTTGTGTGAAAACAAGGTCCAATCAGGCTGAAACGCTACAAGAAGGTAGAATCTATTGAGTTGTAAGTGATCTGAACGTTTCAAGATGATCGCAAATTCCTATAGGGGGTAAAACAATGTCCCAAAGGTCACCGGGCCTGGTGTCACTTTAAAGAAGTAGTCCAGTTACACCTTTGTGGGCTTATAACTTGGCTTCTGAATGTCCTAGATAGGTTAGGTTTGTTTTAGTGTACTCCAATCAACAGCCCCTACAACCACAAAAAGGAATGGAGTCATTAGCACTTATGGTTTGTAAATGGCACCCAGAATTATGTTGCACGAAGCACAATTTCACATCATTCTGGGTTCATTTGTGTGAAAACAAGGTCCAATCAGGCTGAAACGTTACAGGAAGGTAGAATCTATTGAGTTGTAAGTGATCTGAACGTTTCATGATGATCGCACATTCCTATAGGGGGTCAAACCATGTCCCAAAGGTCACCGGGCCTGGTGTCAATTTAAAGAAGTAGTCCAGTTACACCTTTGAGGGCTTATAACTTGGCTTCTGAATGTCCTAGAGAGGTTAGGTTTGTTTTAGTGTACTCCAATCAACATCCCCTACAACCACAAAAAGGAATGGAGTCATTAGCACTTATGGTTTGTAAATGGCACCAAGAATTATGTTGCACGAAGCACAATTTCACATCATTCTGGGTTCATTTGTGTGAAAACAAGGTCCAATCAGGCTGAAACGTTACAAGAAGGTAGAATCTATTGAGTTGTAAGTGATCTGAACGTTTCATGATGATAGCACTTTCCTAAGGGGGTCAAACCATGTCCCAAAGGTCACCGGATCTGGTGTCAATTTAAAGAAGTAGTCCAGTTACACATTTGTGGGCTTATAACTTGGCTTCTGAATGTCCTAGAGAGATCAGGTTTGTTTTAATGTACTCCAACCAACAGCCCCTACAACCACAAAAAGGAATGGAGTCATTAGCACTTATTGTTTGAAAATGGCACCCAGAATTATGCTGCACTAAGCACAATTTCACATCATTCTGGGTTAATTTGTGTGAAAACAAGGTCCAATCAGGCTGAAACGTTACAAGAAGGTAGAATCTATTGAGTTGTAAGTGATCTGAACGTTTCATGATGATTGCACATTCCTATAGGGGGTCAAACCATGTCCCAAAGGGTCACCGGGCCGGGTGTCACTTTAAATAAGTAGTCCATTTACACCTTTGAGGGCTTATAACTTGGCTTCTGAATGTCCTAGAGGGATCAGGTTTGTTTTAGTGTACTCCAATCAACAGCCCCTACAACCTCAAAAAGGAATGGAGTCATTAGCACTTATAGTTTTTAAATGGCACCCAGAATTATGTTGCACGAAGCACAATTTCACATCATTCTGGGTTCATTTGTGTGAAAACAAGGTCCAATCAGGCTGAAATGTTACAGGAAGGTAGAATCTATTGAGTTGTAAGTGATCTGAACGTTTCATGATGATAGCACTTTCCTAAGGGGGTCAAACCATGTCCCAAAGGTCACCGGATCTGGTGTCAATTTAAAGAAGTAGTCCAGTTACACATTTGTGGGCTTATAACTTGGCTTCTGAATGTCCTAGAGAGATCAGGTTTGTTTTAGTGTACTCCAATCAACAGCCCCTACAACCACAAAAAGGAATGGAGTAATTAGCACTTATGGTTCTAAAATGGCACCCAGAATTATGTTGCACGAAGCACAATTTCACATCATTCTGGGTCCATTTGTGTGAAAACAAGGTCCAATCAGGCTGAAACGTTACAGGAAGGTAGAATCTATTGAGTTGAAAGTGATCTGAACGTTTCATGATGATAGCACTTTCCTAAGGGGGTCAAACCATGTCCCAAAGGTCACCGGATCTGGTGTCAATTTAAAGAAGTAGTCCAGTTACACATTTGTGGGCTTATAACTTGGCTTCTGAATGTCCTAGAGAGATCAGGTTTGTTTTAATGTACTCCAACCAACAGCCCCTACTACCACAAAGAGGAATGGAGTCATTAGCACTCATGGTTTGTAAATGGCACCCAGAATTATGTTGCACGAAGCACAATTTCACATCATTCTGGGTTCATTTGTGTGAAAAAAAGGTCCAATCAGGCTGAAACGTTACAAGAAGGTAGAATCTATTGAGTTGTAAGTGATCTGAACGTTTCATGATGATCGCACATTCCTATAGGGGGTCAAACCATGTCCCAAAAGTCACCGGGCCTGGTGTCACTTTAAAGAAGTAGTCCAGTTACACATTTGTGGGCTTATAACTTGGCTTCTGAAAGTCCTAGAGAGATCAGGTTTGTTTTAATGTACTCCAATCAACAGCCCCTACAACCACAAAAAGGAATGGAGTCATTAGCACTTATGGTTTGTAAATGGCACCCAGAATTATGTTGCACGAAGCACAATTTCACATCATTCTGGGTCCATTTGTGTGAAAACAAGGTCCAATCCGGCTGAAACGCTACAAGAAGGTAGAATCTATTGAGTTGTAAGTGATCTGAACGTTTCAAGATGATCGCACATTCCTATAGGGGGTAAAACAATGTCCCAAAGGTCACCGGGCCTGGTGTCACTTTAAAGAAGTAGTCCAGTTACACCTTTGTGGGCTTATAACTTGGCTTCTGAATGTCCTAGAGAGGTTAGGTTTGTTTTAGTGTACTCCAATCAACAGCCCCTACAACCACAAAAAGGAATGGAGTCATTAGCACTTATGGTTTGTAAATGGCACCCAGAATTATGTTGCACGAAGCACAATTTCACATCATTCTGGGTTCATTTGTGTGAAAACAAGGTCCAATCAGGCTGAAATATTACAGGAAGGTAGAATCTATTGAGTTGTAAGTGATCTGAACGTTTCATGATGATAGCACTTTCCTAATGGGGGTCAAACCATGTCCCAAAGGTCACCGGGCCTGGTGTCACTTTAAAGAAGCAGTCCAGTTACACCTTTGTGGGCTTATAACTTGGCTTCTGAATTTTCTAGAGAGCTCAGGTTTGTTTTAATGTACTCCAACCAACAGCCCCTACAACCACAAAAAGGAATGGAGTCATTAGCACTTATGGTTTGTAAATGGCACCCAGATTTATGCTGCACTAAGCACAATTTCACATCATTCTGGGTCCATTTGTGTGAAAACAAGGTCCAATCAGGCTGAAACGTTACAAGAAGGTAGAATCTATTGAGTTGTAAGTGATCTGAACGATTCATGATGATCGCACATTCCTATCGGGGGTCAAACCATGTCCCAAAGGTCACCGGGCCTGGTGTCACTTTTGAAAAAGTAGTCCATTTACACCTTTGAGGGCTTATAACTTGGCTTCTGAATGTCCTAGAGAGATCAGGTTTGTTTTAGTGTACTCCAATCAACAGCCCCTACAACCACAAAAAGGAATGGAGTCATTAGCACTTATGGTTTTTAAATGGCACCCAGAATTATGTTGCACGAAGCACAATTTCACATCATTCTGGGTTCATTTGTGTGAAAACAAGGTCCAATCAGGCTGAAACGTTACAGGAAGGTAGAATCTTTTGAGTTGTAAGTGATCTGAACGTTTCATGATGATAGCACATTCCTAAGGGGGTCAAACCATGTCCCAAAGGTCACCGGATCTGGTGTCAATTTAAAGAAGTATTCCAGTTACACATTTGTGGGCTTATAACTTGGCTTCTGAATGTCCTAGAGAGATCAGGTTTGTTTTAGTGTATTCCAATCAACAGCCCCTACAACCTCAAAAAGTAATGGAGTCATTAGCACATATGGTTTTTAAATGGCACCCAGAATTACGTTGCACGAAGCACAATTTCACATCATTCTGGGCCCATTTGTGTGAAAACAAGGTCCAATCAGGCTGAAACGTTACAGGAAGTTAGAATCTATTGAGTTGTAAGTGATTTGAACGTTTCATGATGATCGCACATTCCTATAGGGGGTCAAACCATGTCCCAAAGGGTCACCGGGCCGGGTGTCACTTTAAAGAAGTAGTCCATTTACACCTTTGAGGGCTTATAACTTGGCTTCTGAATGTCCTAGAGAGATCAGGTTTGTTTTAGTGTACTCCAATCAACAGCCCCTACAACCTCAAATAGGAATGGAGTCATTAGCACATATAGTTTTTAAATGGCACCCAGAATTATGTTGCACGAAGCACAATTTCACATCATTCTGGGTTCATTTGTGTGAAAACAAGGTCCAATCAGGCTGAAATGTTACAGGAAGGTAGAATCTATTGAGTTGTAAGTGATTCTGAACGTTTCATGATGATAGCACTTTCCTAAGGGGGTCAAAATATGTCCCAAAGGTCACCGGATCTGGTGTCAATTTAAAAAAGTAGCCCAGTTACACATTTGTAGGCTTATAACTTGGCTTCTGAATGTCCTAGAGAGATCAGGTTTGTTTTAGTGTACTCCAATCAACAGCCCCTACAACCACAAAAAGGAATGGAGTCATTAGCACTTATGGTTCTAAAATGGCACCCAAAATTATGTTGCACGAAGCACAATTTCACATCATTCTGGGTCCATTTGTGTGAAAACAAGGTCCAATCAGGCTGAAACGTTACAGGAAGGTAGAATCTATTTAGTTGAAAGTGATCTGAACGTTTCATGATGATAGCACTTTCCTAAGGGGGTCAAACCATGTCCCAAAGGTCACCGGATCTGGTGCCAATTTAAAGAAGTAGTCCAGTTACACATTTGTGGGCTTATAACTTGGCTTCTGAATGTCCTAGAGAGATCAGGTTTGTTTTAATGTACTCCAACCAACAGCCCCTACTACCACAACAAGGAATGGAGTCATTAGCACTCATGGTTTGTAAATGGCACCCAGAATTATGTTGCACGAAGCACAATTTCACATCATTCTGGGTTCATTTGTGTGAAAACAAGGTCCAATCAGGCTGAAACGTTACAAGAAGGTAGAATCTATTGAGTTGTAAGTGATCTGAACGTTTCATGATGATCGCACATTCCTATAGGGGGTCAAACCATGTCCCAAAGGTCGCCGGGCCTGGTGTCACTTTAAAGAAGTAGTCCAGTTACACATTTGTGGGCTTATAACTTGGCTTCTGAATGTCCTAGAGAGATCAGGTTTGTTTTAATGTACTCCAATCAACAGCCCCTACAACCACAAAAAGGAATGGAGTCATTAGCACTTATGGTTTGTAAATGGCACCCAGAATTATGTTGCACGAAGCACAATTTCACATCATTCTGGGTCCATTTGTGTGAAAACAAGGTCCAATCAGGCTGAAACGCTACAAGAAGGTAGAATCTATTGAGTTGTAAGTGATCTGAACGTTTCAAGATGATCGCAAATTCCTATAGGGGGTAAAACAATGTCCCAAAGGTCACCGGGCCTGGTGTCACTTTAAAGAAGTAGTCCAGTTACACCTTTGTGGGCTTATAACTTGGCTTCTGAATGTCCTAGATAGGTTAGGTTTGTTTTAGTGTACTCCAATCAACAGCCCCTACAACCACAAAAAGGAATGGAGTCATTAGCACTTATGGTTTGTAAATGGCACCCAGAATTATGTTGCACGAAGCACAATTTCACATCATTCTGGGTTCATTTGTGTGAAAACAAGGTCCAATCAGGCTGAAACGTTACAGGAAGGTAGAATCTATTGAGTTGTAAGTGATCTGAACGTTTCATGATGATCGCACATTCCTATAGGGGGTCAAACCATGTCCCAAAGGTCACCGGGCCTGGTGTCAATTTAAAGAAGTAGTCCAGTTACACCTTTGAGGGCTTATAACTTGGCTTCTGAATGTCCTAGAGAGGTTAGGTTTGTTTTAGTGTACTCCAATCAACATCCCCTACAACCACAAAAAGGAATGGAGTCATTAGCACTTATGGTTTGTAAATGGCACCCAGAATTATGTTGCACGAAGCACAATTTCACATCATTCTGGGTTCATTTGTGTGAAAACAAGGTCCAATCAGGCTGAAACGTTACAAGAAGGTAGAATCTATTGAGTTGTAAGTGATCTGAACGTTTCATGATGATAGCACTTTCCTAAGGGGGTCAAACCATGTCCCAAAGGTCACCGGATCTGGTGTCAATTTAAAGAAGTAGTCCAGTTACACATTTGTGGGCTTATAACTTGGCTTCTGAATGTCCTAGAGAGATCAGGTTTGTTTTAATGTACTCCAACCAACAGCCCCTACAACCACAAAAAGGAATGGAGTCATTAGCACTTATTGTTTGAAAATGGCACCCAGAATTATGCTGCACTAAGCACAATTTCACATCATTCTGGGTTCATTTGTGTGAAAACAAGGTCCAATCAGGCTGAAACGTTACAAGAAGGTAGAATCTATTGAGTTGTAAGTGATCTGAACGTTTCATGATGATTGCACATTCCTATAGGGGGTCAAACCATGTCCCAAAGGGTCACCGGGCCGGGTGTCACTTTAAAGAAGTAGTCCATTTACACCTTTGAGGGCTTATAACTTGGCTTCTGAATGTCCTAGAGAGATCAGGTTTGTTTTAGTGTACTCCAATCAACAGCCCCTACAACCTCAAAAAGGAATGGAGTCATTAGCACTTATGGTTTTTAAATGGCACCCAGAATTATGTTGCACGAAGCACAATTTCACATCATTCTGGGTTCATTTGTGTGAATACAAGGTCCAATCAGGCTGAAACGTTACAGGAAGGTAGAATCTATTGAGTTGTAAGTGATCTGAACGTTTCATGATGATAGCACTTTCCTAAGGGGGTCAAACCATGTCCCAAAGGTCACCAGATCTGGTGTCAATTTAAAGTAGTCCATTTACACATTTGTTGGCTTATAACTTGGCTTCTGAATGTCCTAGAGAGATCAGGTTTGTTTTAATGTACTCCAACCAACAGCCCCTACAACCACAAAAAGGAATGGAGTGATTAGCACTTATGGTTTGTAAATGGCACCCAAAATTATGTTGCACGAAGCACAATTTCACATCATTCTGGGTCCATTTGTGTGAAAACAAGGTCCATTCAGGCTGAAACATTACAAGAAGGTAGAATCTATTGAGTTGTAAGTGATCTGAACGTTTCATGATGATCGCACATTCCTATAGGGGGTCAAACCATGTCCCAAAGGTCACCGGGCCTGGTGTCACTTTAAAGAAGTAGTCCAGTTACACCTTTGTGGGCTTATAACTTGGCTTCTGAATGTCCTAGAGAGATCAGGTTTGTTTTAGTATACTCCAATCAACAGCCCCTACAACCACAAAAAGGAATGGAGTCATTTGCACTTATGGTTTTTAAATGGCACCCAGAATTATGTTGCACGAAGCACAATTTCACATCATTCTGTATTCATTTGTGTGAAAACAAGGTCCAATCAGGCTGAAACGTTACAGGAAGGTAGAATCTATTGAGTTGTAAGTGATCTGAACGTTTCATGATGATAGCACTTTCCTAAGGGGGTAAAACCATTTCCCAAAGGTCACCGGGCCTGGTGTCACTTTAAAGAAGTAGTCCAGTTACACCTTTGAGGGCTTATAACTTGGCTTCTGAATGTCCTAGAGAGGTTAGGTTTGTTTTAGTGTACTCCAATCAACAGCCCCTACAACCACAAAAAGGAATGGAGTCATTAGCACTTATGGTTTTTAAATGGCACCCAGAATTATGTTGCACGAAGCACAATTTCACATCATTCTGGGTCCATTTGTGTGAAAACAAGGTCCAATCAGGCTGAAACGCTACAAGAAGGTAGAATCTATTGAGTTGTAAGTGATCTGAACTTTTCAAGATGATCGCACATTCCTATAGGGGGTAAAACCATTTCCCAAAGGTCACCGGGCCTGGTGTCACTTTAAAGAAGTAGTCCAGTTAAACCTTTGAGGGCTTATAACTTGGCTTCTGAATGTCCTAGAGAGATCAGGTTTGTTTTAGTGTACTCCAGTCAACAGCCCCTACAACCTCAAAAAGGAATGGAGTCATTAGCACTTATGGTTTTTAAATGGCACCCAGAATTATTTTGCACGAAGCACAATTTCACATCATTCTGGGTTCATTTGTGTGAAAACAAGGTCCAATCAGGCTGAAATGTTACAGGAAGGTAGAATCTATTGAGTTGTAAGTGATCTGAACGTTTCATGATGATAGCACTTTCCTAAGGGGGTCAAACCATGTCCCAAAGGTCACCGGATCTTGTGTCAATTTAAAGAAGTAGTCCAGTTACACCTTTGTGGGCTTATAACTTGGCTTCTGAATGTCCTAGAGAGATCAGGTTTGTTTTAGTATACTCCAATCAACAGCCCCTACAACCACAAAAAGGAATGGAGTCATTAGCACTTATGGTGTTTAAATGGCACCCAGAATTATGTTGCACGTAGCACAATTTCACATCATTCTGGGTTCATTTGTGTGAAAACAAGGTCCAATCAGGCTGAAACGTTACAGGAAGGTAGAATCTATTGAGTTGTAAGTGATCTGAACGTTTCATGATGATAGCACTTTCCTAAGGGGGTCAAACCATGTCCCAAAGGTCACCGGGCCTGGTGTCACTTTAAAGAAGTAGTCCAGTTACACCTTTGTGGGCTTATAACTTGGCTTCTGAATGTCCTAGAGAGGTTAGGTTTGTTTTAGTGTACTCCAATCAACAGCCCCTACAACCACAAAAAGGAATGGAGTCATTAGCACTTAAGGTTAGTAAATGGCACCCAGAATTATGTTGCACGAAGCACAATTTCACATCATTCTGGGTTCATTTGTGTGAAAACAAGGTCAAATCAGGCTGAAATGTTACAGGAAGGTAGAATCTATTGAGTTGTAAGTGATCTGAACGTTTCATGATGATAGCACTTTCCTAAGGGGGTCAAACCATGTCCCAAAGGTCACCGGATCTGGTGTCAATTTAAAGAAGTAGTCCAGTTACACCTTTGTGGGCTTATAACTTGGCTTCTGAATGTCCTAGAGAGATCAGGTTTGTTTTAGTATACTCCAATCAACAGCCACTACAACCACAAAAAGGAATGGAGTCATTAGCACTTATGGTGTTTAAATGGCACCCAGAATTATGTTGCACGAAGCACAATTTCACATCATTCTGGGTGCCATTTACAAACCATAAGTGCTAATCACTCCATTCCTTTTTGTGGTTGTAGGGGCTGTTGGTTGGAGTACATTAAAACAAACCTGATCTCTCTAGGACATTCAGAAGCCAAGTTATATGCCCACAAATGTGTAACTGGACTACTTTAAATTGACACCAGATCTGGTGACCTTTGGGACATGGTTTGACCCCCTTATGAAAATGCTATCAACATGAAACGTTCAGATCACTTACAACTCAATAGATTCTACCTTCCTGTAACGTTTCAGCCTGATTGGACCTTGTTTTCACACAAATGAACCCAGAATGATGTGAAATTGTGCTTCGTGCAACATAATTCTGGGTGCCATTTACAAACCATAAGTGCTAATGACTCCATTCCTTTTTGTGGTTGTAGCGGCTGTTGATTGGAGAACACTAAAACAAGCCTAACCTCTCTAGGACATTCCGAAGCCAAGTTATAAGCCCACAAAGGTGTAACTGGACTGCTTCTTTAAAGTGACACCAGGCCCGGTGACCTTTGGGACATGGTTTGACCCCCTATAGGAATGTGCGATCATCTTGAAACGTTCAGATCACTTACAACTCAATAGATTGTAGTTTCCTGTAATGTTTCAGCCTGATTGGACCTTGTTTTCACACAAATGAACCCAGAATGATGTGAAATTGTGCTTCGTGCAACATAATTCTGGGTGCCATTTAAAAACCATAAGTGCTAATGACTCCATTCCTTTTTGTGGTTGTAGGGGCTGTTGATTGGAGTACACTAAAACAAACCTGATCTCTCTAGGATATTCAGAATCCAAGTTATAAGCCCTCAAAGATGTAACTGGACTACTTCTTTAAAGTGACACCAGGCCCGGTGACCTTTGGGACATGGTTTGACCCCCTTAGGAAAGTGCTATAATCATGAAACGTTCAGATCACTTACAACTCAATAGATTCTACATTCCTGTAACATTTCAGCCTGATTGGACCTTGTTTTCACACAAATGAACCCAGAATGATGTGAAATTGTGCTTCGTGCAACATAATTCTGGGTGCCATTTAAAAACCATAAGTGCTAAAGACTCCATTCCTTTTTGAGGTTGTAGGGGCTGTTGATTGGAGTACACTAAAACAAACCTGATCTCTCTAGGACATTCAGAAGCCAAGGTATAAGCCCTCAAAGGTGTAACTGGACTACTTCTTTAAAGTGACACCAGGCCCGGTGACCTTTGGGACATGGTTTGACCCCCTTAGGAAAGTGCTATCATCATAAAACGTTCAGATAACTTACAACTCAATAGATTCTACCTTCTTGTAGCGTTTCAGCCTGATTGGACCTTGTTTTCACACAAATGGACCCAGAATGATGTGAAATTGTGCTTCGTGCAAAATAATTCTGGGTGCCATTTACAAACCATAAGTGCTAATGACTCCATTCCTTTTTGTGGTTGTAGGGGCTGTTGATTGGAGTACACTAAAACAAACCTGACCTCTCTAGGACATTCAGAAGCCAAGTTATAAGCCCACAAATGTGTAACTGGACTACTTCTTTAAAGTGACACCAGATCCGGTGACCTTTGGGACATGGTTTGACCCCCTTAGGAAAGTGCTATCATCATGAAACTTTCAGATCACTTACAACTCAAAAGATTCTACCTTCCTGTAACGTTTCAGCCTGATTGGACCTTGTTTTCACACAAATGAACCCAGAATGATGTGAAATTGTGTTTTGTGCAACATAATTCTGGGTACCATTTACAAACCATAAGTGCTAATGACTCCAGTCCTTTTTGTGGTTGTAGGGGCTGTTGATTGGAGTACATTAAAACAAACCTGATCTCTGTAGGACATTCAGAAGCCAAGTTATAAGCCCACAAATGTGTAACTGGACTGCTTCTTTAAATTGACACCAGATCCGGTGACCTTTGGGACATGGTTTGACCCCCTTAGGAAAGTGCTATCATCATGAAACGTTCAGATCACTTACAACTCAATAGATTCTACCTTTCTGTAAAGTTTCAGCCTGATTGGACCTTGTTTTCACACAAATGAACCCAGAATGATGTGAAATTGTGCTTCGTGCAACATAATTCTTGGTGCCATTTAAAAACCATAAGTGCTAATGACTCCATTCCTTTTTGTGGTTGTAGGGGCTGTTGATTGGAGTACATTAAAACAAACCTGAACTCTCTTGGACATTCAGAAGCCAAGTTATAAGCCCACAAATGTGTAACTGGACTACTTATTTAAATTGACACCAGATCCAGTGACCTTTGGGACATGGTTTGACCCCCTTAGGAAAGTGCTATCATCATGAAACGTTCAGATCACTTACAACTCAATAGATTCTACCTTCCTGTAACGTTTCAGCCTGATTGGACCTTGTTGTCACACAAATGAACCCAGAATGATGTGAAATTCTGCTTCGTGCAACATAATTCTGGGTGCCATTTACAAACCATAAGTGCTAATGACTCCATTCCTTTTTGTGGTTGTAGGGGCTTTTGATTGCAGTACACTAAAACAAATCAAACCTCTCTAGGAAATTCAGAAGCCAAGTTATAAGCCCACAAAGGTGTAACCGGACTACTTCTTTAAAGTGACTCCAGGCCCGGTGACCTTTGGGAAATGGTTTTACCCCCTATAGGAATGTGCGATCATCTTGAAACGTTCAGATCACTTACAACTCAATAGATTCTACCTTCTTGTAGCGTTTCAGCCTGATTGCACCTTGTTTTCACACAAATGGACCCAGAATGATGTGAAATTGTGCTTCGTGCAACATAATTCTGGGTGCCATTTAAAAACCATAAGTGCTAATGACTCCATTCCTTTTTGTGGTTGTAGGGGCAGTTGATTGGAGTATACTAAAACAAACCTGATCTCTCTAGGACATTCAGAAGCAAAGTTATAAGCCCACAAATGTGTAACTGGACTACTTCTTTAAATTGACACCAGATCCGGTGACCTTTGGGACATGGTTTGACCCCCTTAGAAAAGTGCTATCATCATGAAACGTTCAGATCACTTACAACTCAGTAGATTCTACCTTCCTGTAACGTTTCAGTCTGATTGGACCTTGTTTTCACACAAATGAACCCAGAATGATGTGAAATTGTGCTTCGTGCAACATAATTCTGGGTGCCATTTAAAAACCATAAGTGCTAATGACTACATTCCTTTTTGTGGTTGTAGGGGCTGTTGATTGGAGTACCCTAAAACAAACCTGATCTCTCTAGGACATTCAGAAGCCAAGTTATAAGGCCACAAATGTGTAACTGGACTACTTCTTTAAATTGACACCAGATCCGGTGACCTTTGGGACATGGTTTGACCCCCTTAGGAAAGTGCTATCATCATGAAACGTTCAGATCACTTACAACTCAATAGATTCTACCTTCCTGTAACGTTTCAGCCTGATTGGACCTTGTTTTCACACAAATGAACCCAGAATGATGTGAAATTGTGCTTCGTGCAACATAATTCTTGGTGCCATTTAAAAACCATAAGTGCTAATGTCTCCATTCCTTTTTGTGGTTGTAGGGGCTGTTGATTGGAGAACACTAAAACAAACCTGACCTTTCTAGGACATTCAGAAGCCAAATTATAAGCCCACAAATGTGTAACTGGACTACTTCTTTAAAGTGACACCAGATCCGGTGACCTTTGGGACATGGTTTGACCCCCTTAGGAAAGTGCTATCATCATGAAACGTTCAGCTCACTTACAATTCAATAGATTCTACCTTCCTGTAACGTTTCAGCCTGATTGGACCTTGTTTTCACACAAATGAACCCAGAATGATGTGAAATTGTGCTTCGTGCAACATAATTCTGGGTGCCATTTAAAAACCATAAGTGCTAATGTCTCCATTCCTTTTTGTGGTTGTAGGGGCTGTTGATTTGAGTACACTAAAACAAACCTTACCTCTCTAGGGCATTTAGAAGCCAAGTTATAAGCCCACAAAGGTGTAACTGGACTACATCTTTAAAGTGACACCAGGCCCGGTGACCTTTGGGACATGGTTTGACCCCCTTAGGAAAGTGCTATCATCATGAAACGTTCAGATCACTTACAACTCAATAGATTCTACCTTCCTGTAACGTTTCAGCCTGATTGGACCTTGTTTTCACACAAATGAACCCAGAATGATGTGAAATTGTGCTTCGTGCAACATAATTCTGGGTGCCATTTAAAAACCATAAGTGCTAATGACTCCATTCCTTTTTGTGGTTGTAGGGGCTGTTGATTGGAGTATACTAAAACAAACCTGATCTCTCTAGGACATTCAGAAGCAAAGTTATAAGCCCACAAATGTGTAACTGGACTACTTCTTTAAATTGACACCAGATCCGGTGACCTTTGGGACATGGTTTGACCCCCTTAGGAAAGTGCTATCATCATGAAACGTTCAGATCACTTACAACTCAATAGATTCTACCTTCCTGTAACGTTTCAGCCTGATTGGACCTTGTTTTCACACAAATGAACCCAGAATGATGTGAAATTGTGCTTCGTGCAACATAATTCTGGGTACCATTTACAAACCATAAGTGCTAATGACTCCAGTCCTTTTTGTGGTTGTAGGGGCTGTTGATTGGAGTACATTAAAACAAACCTGATCTCTGTAGGACATTCAGAAGCCAAGTTATAAGCCCACAAATGTGTAACTGGACTGCTTCTTTAAATTGACACCAGATCCGGTGACCTTTGGGACATGGTTTGACCCCCTTAGGAAAGTGCTATCATCATGAAACGTTCAGATCACTTACAACTCAATAGATTCTACCTTTCTGTAAAGTTTCAGCCTGATTGGACCTTGTTTTCACACAAATGAACCCAGAATGATGTGAAATTGTGCTTCGTGCAACATAATTCTTGGTGCCATTTAAAAACCATAAGTGCTAATGACTCCATTCCTTTTTGTGGTTGTAGGGGCTGTTGATTGGAGTACATTAAAACAAACCTGAACTCTCTTGGACATTCAGAAGCCAAGTTATAAGCCCACAAATGTGTAACTGGACTACTTATTTAAATTGACACCAGATCCAGTGACCTTTGGGACATGGTTTGACCCCCTTAGGAAAGTGCTATCATCATGAAACGTTCAGATCACTTACAACTCAATAGATTCTACCTTCCTGTAACGTTTCAGCCTGATTGGACCTTGTTGTCACACAAATGAACCCAGAATGATGTGAAATTCTGCTTCGTGCAACATAATTCTGGGTGCCATTTACAAACCATAAGTGCTAATGACTCCATTCCTTTTTGTGGTTGTAGGGGCTTTTGATTGCAGTACACTAAAACAAATCAAACCTCTCTAGGAAATTCAGAAGCCAAGTTATAAGCCCACAAAGGTGTAACCGGACTACTTCTTTAAAGTGACTCCAGGCCCGGTGACCTTTGGGAAATGGTTTTACCCCCTATAGGAATGTGCGATCATCTTGAAACGTTCAGATCACTTACAACTCAATAGATTCTACCTTCTTGTAGCGTTTCAGCCTGATTGCACCTTGTTTTCACACAAATGGACCCAGAATGATGTGAAATTGTGCTTTGTGCAACATAATTCTGGGTGCCATTTAAAAACCATAAGTGCTAATGACTCCATTCCTTTTTGTGGTTGTAGGGGCAGTTGATTGGAGTATACTAAAACAAACCTGATCTCTCTAGGACATTCAGAAGCAAAGTTATAAGCCCACAAATGTGTAACTGGACTACTTCTTTAAATTGACACCAGATCCGGTGACCTTTGGGACATGGTTTGACCCCCTTAGAAAAGTGCTATCATCATGAAACGTTCAGATCACTTACAACTCAGTAGATTCTACCTTCCTGTAACGTTTCAGTCTGATTGGACCTTGTTTTCACACAAATGAACCCAGAATGATGTGAAATTGTGCTTCGTGCAACATAATTCTGGGTGCCATTTAAAAACCATAAGTGCTAATGACTACATTCCTTTTTGTTGTTGTAGGGGCTGTTGATTGGAGTACCCTAAAACAAACCTGATCTCTCTAGGACATTCAGAAGCCAAGTTATAAGGCCACAAATGTGTAACTGGACTACTTCTTTAAATTGACACCAGATCCGGTGACCTTTGGGACATGGTTTGACCCCCTTAGGAAAGTGCTATCATCATGAAACGTTCAGATCACTTACAACTCAATAGATTCTACCTTCCTGTAACGTTTCAGCCTGATTGGACCTTGTTTTCACACAAATGAACCCAGAATGATGTGAAATTGTGCTTCGTGCAACATAATTCTTGGTGCCATTTAAAAACCATAAGTGCTAATGTCTCCATTCCTTTTTGTGGTTGTAGGGGCTGTTGATTGGAGAACACTAAAACAAACCTGACCTTTCTAGGACATTCAGAAGCCAAATTATAAGCCCACAAATGTGTAACTGGACTACTTCTTTAAAGTGACACCAGATCCGGTGACCTTTGGGACATGGTTTGACCCCCTTAGGAAAGTACTATCATCATGAAACGTTCAGATCACTTACAATTCAATAGATTCTACCTTCCTGTAACGTTTCAGCCTGATTGGACCTTGTTTTCACACAAATGAACCCAGAATGATGTGAAATTGTGCTTCGTGCAACATAATTCTGGGTGCCATTTAAAAACCATAAGTGCTAATGTCTCCATTCCTTTTTGTGGTTGTAGGGGCTGTTGATTTGAGTACACGAAAACAAACCTTACCTCTCTAGGGCATTTAGAAGCCAAGTTATAAGCCCACAAAGGTGTAACTGGACTACATCTTTAAAGTGACACCAGGCCCGGTGACCTTTGGGACATGGTTTGACCCCCTTAGGAAAGTGCTATCATCATGAAACGTTCAGATCACTTACAACTCAATAGATTCTACCTTCCTGTAACGTTTCAGCCTGATTGGACCTTGTTTTCACACAAATGAACCCAGAATGATGTGAAATTGTGCTTCGTGCAACATAATTCTGGGTGCCATTTAAAAACCATAAGTGCTAATGACTCCATTCCTTTTTGTGGTTGTAGGGGCTGTTGATTGGAGTATACTAAAACAAACCTGATCTCTCTAGGACATTCAGAAGCAAAGTTATAAGCCCACAAATGTGTAACTGGACTACTTCTTTAAATTGACACCAGATCCGGTGACCTTTGGGACATGGTTTGACCCCCTTAGGAAAGTGCTATCATCATGAAACGTTCAGATCACTTACAACTCAATAGATTCTACCTTCCTGTAACGTTTCAGCCTGATTGGACCTTGTTTTCACACAAATGAACCCAGAATGATGTGAAATTGTGCTTCGTGCAACATAATTCTGGGTACCATTTACAAACCATAAGTGCTAATGACTCCAGTCCTTTTTGTGGTTGTAGGGGCTGTTGATTGGAGTACATTAAAACAAACCTGATCTCTGTAGGACATTCAGAAGCCAAGTTATAAGCCCACAAATGTGTAACTGGACTGCTTCTTTAAATTGACACCAGATCCGGTGACCTTTGGGACATGGTTTGACCCCCTTAGGTAAGTGCTATCATCATGAAACGTTCAGATCACTTACAACTCAATAGATTCTACCTTTCTGTAAAGTTTCAGCCTGATTGGACCTTGTTTTCACACAAATGAACCCAGAATGATGTGAAATTGTGCTTCGTGCAACATAATTCTTGGTGCCATTTAAAAACCATAAGTGCTAATGACTCCATTCCTTTTTGTGGTTGTAGGGGCTGTTGATTGGAGTACATTAAAACAAACCTGAACTCTCTTGGACATTCAGAAGCCAAGTTATAAGCCCACAAATGTGTAACTGGACTACTTATTTAAATTGACACCAGATCCAGTGACCTTTGGGACATGGTTTGACCCCCTTAGGAAAGTGCTATCATCATGAAACGTTCAGATCACTTACAACTCAATAGATTCTACCTTCCTGTAACGTTTCAGCCTGATTGGACCTTGTTGTCACACAAATGAACCCAGAATGATGTGAAATTCTGCTTCGTGCAACATAATTCTGGGTGCCATTTACAAACCATAAGTGCTAATGACTCCATTCCTTTTTGTGGTTGTAGGGGCTTTTGATTGCAGTACACTAAAACAAATCAAACCTCTCTAGGAAATTCAGAAGCCAAGTTATAAGCCCACAAAGGTGTAACCGGACTACTTCTTTAAAGTGACTCCAGGCCCGGTGACCTTTGGGAAATGGTTTTACCCCCTATAGGAATGTGCGATCATCTTGAAACGTTCAGATCACTTACAACTCAATAGATTCTACCTTCTTGTAGCGTTTCAGCCTGATTGCACCTTGTTTTCACACAAATGGACCCAGAATGATGTGAAATTGTGCTTCGTGCAACATAATTCTGGGTGCCATTTAAAAACCATAAGTGCTAATGACTCCATTCCTTTTTGTGGTTGTAGGGGCAGTTGATTGGAGTATACTAAAACAAACCTGATCTCTCTAGGACATTCAGAAGCAAAGTTATAAGCCCACAAATGTGTAACTGGACTACTTCTTTAAATTGACACCAGATCCGGTGACCTTTGGGACATGGTTTGACCCCCTTAGAAAAGTGCTATCATCATGAAACGTTCAGATCACTTACAACTCAGTAGATTCTACCTTCCTGTAACGTTTCAGTCTGATTGGACCTTGTTTTCACACAAATGAACCCAGAATGATGTGAAATTGTGCTTCGTGCAACATAATTCTGGGTGCCATTTAAAAACCATAAGTGCTAATGACTACATTCCTTTTTGTGGTTGTAGGGGCTGTTGATTGGAGTACCCTAAAACAAACCTGATCTCTCTAGGACATTCAGAAGCCAAGTTATAAGGCCACAAATGTGTAACTGGACTACTTTAAATTGACACCAGATCCGGTGACCTTTGGGACATGGTTTGACCCCCTTAGGAAAGTGCTATCATCATGAAACGTTCAGATCACTTACAATTCAATAGATTCTACCTTCCTGTAACGTTTCAGCCTGATTGGACCTTGTTTTCACACAAATGAACCCAGAATGATGTGAAATTGTGCTTCGTGCAACATAATTCTGGGTGCCATTTAAAAACCATAAGTGCTAATGTCTCCATTCCTTTTTGTGGTTGTAGGGGCTGTTGATTTGAGTACACTAAAACAAACCTTACCTCTCTAGGGCATTTAGAAGCCAAGTTATAAGCCCACAAAGGTGTAACTGGACTACATCTTTAAAGTGACACCAGGCCCGGTGACCTTTGGGACATGGTTTGACCCCCTTAGGAAAGTGCTATCATCATGAAACGTTCAGATCACTTACAACTCAATAGATTCTACCTTCCTGTAACGTTTCAGCCTGATTGGACCTTGTTTTCACACAAATGAACCCAGAATGATGTGAAATTGTGCTTCGTGCAACATAATTCTGGGTGCCATTTAAAAACCATAAGTGCTAATGACTCCATTCCTTTTTGTGGTTGTAGGGGCTGTTGATTGGAGTATACTAAAACAAACCTGATCTCTCTAGGACATTCAGAAGCAAAGTTATAAGCCCACAAATGTGTAACTGGACTACTTCTTTAAATTGACACCAGATCCGGTGACCTTTGGGACATGGTTTGACCCCCTTAGGAAAGTGCTATCATCATGAAACGTTCAGATCACTTACAACTCAATAGATTCTACCTTCCTGTAACGTTTCAGCCTGATTGGACCTTGTTTTCAGACAAATGAACCCAGAATGATGTGAAATTGTGCTTCGTGCAACATAATTCTGGGTGCCATTTAAAAACCATAAGTGCTAATGACTACATTCCTTTTTGTGGTTGTAGGGGCTGTTGATTGGAGTACCCTAAAACAAACCTGATCTCTCTAGGACATTCAGAAGCCAAGTTATAAGGCCACAAATGTGTAACTGGACTACTTCTTTAAATTGACACCAGATCCGGTGACCTTTGGGACATGGTTTGACCCCCTTAGGAAAGTGCTATAATCATGAAACGTTCAGATCACTTACAACTCAATAGATTCTACCTTCCTGTAACGTTTCAGCCTGATTGGACCTTGTTTTCACACAAATGAACCCAGAATGATGTGAAATTGTGCTTCGTGCAACATAATTCTTGGTGCCATTTAAAAACCATAAGTGCTAATGTCTCCATTCCTTTTTGTGGTTGTAGGGGCTGTTGATTGGAGAACACTTAAGCAAACCTGACCTTTCTAGGACATTCAGAAGCCAAATTATAAGCCCACAAATGTGTAACTGGACTACTTCTTTAAAGTGACACCAGATCCGGTGACCTTTGGGACATGGTTTGACCCCCTTAGGAAAGTGCTATCATCATGAAACGTTCAGATCACTTACAATTCAATAGATTCTACCTTGCTGTAACGTTTCAGCCTGATTGGACCTTGTTTTCACACAAATGAACCCAGAATGATGTGAAATTGTGCTTCGTGCAACATAATTCTGGGTGCCATTTAAAAACCATAAGTGCTAATGTCTCCATTCCTTTTTGTGGTTGTAGGGGCTGTTGATTTGAGTACACTAAAACAAACCTTACCTCTCTAGGGCATTTAGAAGCCAAGTTATAAGCCCACAAAGGTGTAACTGGACTACATCTTTAAAGTGACACCAGGCCCGGTGACCTTTGGGACATGGTTTTACCCCTATAGGAATGTGCGATCATCTTGAAACGTTCAGATCACTTACAACTCAATAGATTCTACCTTCCTGTAACGTTTCAGCCTGATTGGACCTTGTTTTCACACAAATGAACCCAGAATGATGTGAAATTGTGCTTCGTGCAACATAATTCTGGGTGCCATTTAAAAACCATAAGTGCTAATGACTCCATTCCTTTTTGTGGTTGTAGGGGCTGTTGATTGGAGTATACTAAAACAAACCTGATCTCTCTAGGACATTCAGAAGCAAAGTTATAAGCCCACAAATGTGTAACTGGACTACTTCTTTAAATTGACACCAGATCCGGTGACCTTTGGGACATGGTTTGACCCCCTTAGGAAAGTGCTATCATCATGAAACGTTCAGATCACTTACAACTCAATAGATTCTACCTTCCTGTAACGTTTCAGCCTGATTGGACCTTGTTTTCACA
Source organism: Nothobranchius furzeri (assembly GCF_043380555.1). NCBI lineage: Eukaryota > Metazoa > Chordata > Actinopteri > Cyprinodontiformes > Nothobranchiidae > Nothobranchius > Nothobranchius furzeri. The sequence continues at coordinate 11,480,102 of NC_091741.1, read as the reverse complement.
CAAATGGACCCAGAATGATGTGAAATTGTGCTTCGTGCAACATAATTCTGGGTGCCATTTAAAAACCATAAGTGCTAATGACTCCATTCCTTTTTGTGGTTGTAGGGGCTGTTGATTGGAGTATACTAAAACAAACCTGATCTCTCTAGGACATTCAGAAGCAAAGTTATAAGCCCACAAATGTGTAACTGGACTGCTTCTTTAAATTGACACCAGATCCGGTGACCTTTGGGACATGGTTTGACCCCCTTAGGAAAGTGCTATCATCATGAAACGTTCAGATCACTTACAACTCAATAGATTCTACCTTTCTGTAAAGTTTCAGCCTGATTGGACCTTGTTTTCACACAAATGAACCCAGAATGATGTGAAATTGTGCTTCGTGCAACATAATTCTTGGTGCCATTTAAAAACCATAAGTGCTAATGACTCCATTCCTTTTTGTGGTTGTAGGGGCTGTTGATTGGAGTACATTAAAACAAACCTGAACTCTCTTGGACATTCAGAAGCCAAGTTATAAGCCCACAAATGTGTAACTGGACTACTTCTTTATATTGACACCAGATCCAGTGACCTTTGAGACATGGTTTGACCCCCTTAGGAAAGTGCTATCATCATGAAACGTTCAGATCACTTACAACTCAATAGATTCTACCTTCCTGTAACGTTTCAGCCTGATTGGACCTTGTTGTCACACAAATGAACCCAGAATGATGTGAAATTCTGCTTCGTGCAACATAATTCTGGGTGCCATTTACAAACCATAAGTGCTAATGACTCCATTCCTTTTTGTGGTTGTAGGGGCTTTTGATTGCAGTACACTAAAACAAATCAAACCTCTCTAGGAAATTCAGAAGCCAAGTTATAAGCCCACAAAGGTGTAACCGGACTACTTCTTTAAAGTGACTCCAGGCCCGGTGACCTTTGGGAAATGGTTTTACCCCCTATAGGAATGTGCGATCATCTTGAAACGTTCAGATTACTTACAACTCAATAGATTCTACCTTCTTGTAGCGTTTCAGCCTGATTGCACCTTGTTTTCACACAAATGGACCCAGAATGATGTGAAATTGTGCTTCGTGCAACATAATTCTGGGTGCCATTTACAAACCATAAGTGCTAATGACTCCATTCCTTTTTGTGGTTGTAGGGTCTGTTGATTGGAGTACACTAAAACAAACCTAACCTCTCTAGGACATTCAGAAGCCAAGTTATAAGCCCACAAATGTGTAACTGGACTACTTCTCTAAATTGACACCAGATCCTGTGACCTTTGGGACATGGTTTGACCCCCTTAGGAAAGTGCTATCATAATGAAACGTTCAGATCACTTACAACTCAATAGATTCTACCTTCCTGTAACGTTTCAGCCTGATTGGACCTTGTTTTCACACAAATGAACCCAGAATGATGTGAAATTGTGCTTCGTGCAACATAATTCTGGGTGCCATTTAAAAACCATAAGTGCTAATGACTCCATTCCTTTTTGTGGTTGTAGGGGCTGTTGATTGGAGTATACTAAAACAAATCTGATCTCTCTAGGACATTCAGAAGCAAAGTTATAAGCCCACAAATGTGTAACTGGACTACTTCTTTAAATTGACACCAGATCCGGTGACCTTTGGGACATGGTTTGACCCCCTTAGAAAAGTGCTATCATCATGAAACGTTCAGATCACTTACAACTCAATAGATTCTACCTTCCTGTAACGTTTCAGTCTGATTGGACCTTGTTTTCACACAAATGAACCCAGAATGATGTGAAATTGTGCTTCGTGCAACATAATTCTGGGTGCCATTTAAAAACAATAAGTGCTAATGACTACATTCCTTTTTGTGGTTGTAGGGGCTGTTGATTGGAGTACCCTAAAACAAACCTGATCTCTCTAGGACATTCAGAAGCCAAGTTATAAGGCCAAAAATGTGTAACTGGACTACTTCTTTAAATTGACACCAGATCCGGTGACCTTTGGGACATGGTTTGACCCCCTTAGGAAAGTGCTATCATCATGAAACGTTCAGATCACTTACAACTCAATAGATTCTACCTTCCTGTAATGTTTCAGCCTGATTGGACCTTGTTTTCACACAAATGAACCCAGAATGATGTGAAATTGTGCTTCGTGCAACATAATTCTTGGTGCCATTTAAAAACCATAAGTGCTAATGTCTCCATTCCTTTTTGTGGTTGTAGGGGCTGTTGATTGGAGAACACTAAAACAAACCTGACCTTTCTAGGACATTCAGAAGCCAAATTATAAGCCCACAAATGTGTAACTGGACTACTTCTTTAAAGTGACACCAGATCCGGTGACCTTTGGGACATGGTTTGACCCCCTTAGGAAAGTGCTATCATCATGAAACGTTCAGATCACTTACAATTCAATAGATTCTACCTTCCTGTAACGTTTCAGCCTGATTGGACCTTGTTTTCACACAAATGAACCCAGAATGATGTGAAATTGTGCTTCGTGCAACATAATTCTGGGTGCCATTTAAAAACCATAAGTGCTAATGTCTCCATTCCTTTTTGTGGTTGTAGGGGCTGTTGATTTGAGTACACTAAAACAAACCTTACCTCTCTAGGGCATTTAGAAGCCAAGTTATAAGCCCACAAAGGTGTAACTGGACTACATCTTTAAAGTGACACCAGGCCCGGTGACCTTTGGGACATGGTTTGACCCTCTTAGGAAAGTGCTATCATCATGAAACGTTCAGATCACTTACAACTCAATAGATTCTACCTTCCTGTAACGTTTCAGCCTGATTGGACCTTGTTTTCACACAAATGAACCCAGAATGATGTGAAATTGTGCTTCGTGCAACATAATTCTGGGTGCCATTTAAAAACCATAAGTGCTAATGACTCCATTCCTTCTTGTGGTTGTAGGGGCTGTTGATTGGAGTATACTAAAACAAACCTGATCTCTCTAGGACATTCAGAAGCAAAGTTATAAGCCCACAAATGTGTAACTGGACTACTTCTTTAAATTGACACCAGATCCGATGACCTTTGGGACATGGTTTGACCCCCTTAGGAAAGTGCTATCATCATGAAACGTTCAGATCACTTACAACTCAATAGATTCTACCTTCCTGTAACGTTTCAGCCTGATTGGACCTTGTTTTCACACAAATGAACCCAGAATGATGTGAAATTGTGCTTCGTGCAACATAATTCTGGGTGCCATTTAAAAACCATAAGTGCTAATGACTACATTCCTTTTTGTGGTTGTAGGGGCTGTTGATTGGAGTACACTAAAACAAACCTGATCTCTCTAGGACATTCAGAAGCCAAGTTATAAGGCCACAAATGTGTAACTGGACTACTTCTTTAAATTGACACCAGATCCGGTGACCTTTGGGACATGGTTTGACCCCCTTAGGAAAGTGCTATCATCATGAAATGTTCAGATCACTTACAACTCAATAGATTCTACCTTCCTGTAACATTTCAGCCTGATTGGACCTTGTTTTCACACAAATGAACCCAGAATGATGTGAAATTGTGCTTAGTGCAACATAATTCTGGGTGCCATTTAAAAACCATAAGTGCTAATGACTCCATTCCTTTTTGAGGTTGTAGGGGCTGTTGATTGGAGTACACTAAAACAAACCTGATCTCTCTAGGACATTCAGAAGCCAAGTTATAAGCCCTCAAAGGTGTAAATGGACTACTTCTTTAAAGTGACACCCGGCCCGGTGACCCTTTGGGACATGGTTTGACCCCCTATAGGATTGTGCAATCATCATGAAACGTTCAGATCACTTACAACTCAATAGATTCTACCTTCTTGTAACGTTTCAGCCTGATTGGACCTTGTTTTCACACAAATGAACCCAGAATGATGTGAAATTGTGCTTAGTGCAGCATAATTCTGGGTGCCATTTTCAAACAATAAGTGCTAATGACTCCATTCCTTTTTGTGGTTGGAGGGGCTGTTGGTTGGAGTACATTAAAACAAACCTGATCTCTCTAGGACATTCAGAAGCCAAGTTATAAGCCCACAAATGTGTAACTGGACTACTTCTTTAAATTGACACCAGATCCGGTGACCTTTGGGACATGGTTTGACCCCCTTAGGAAAGTGCTATCATCATGAAACGTTCAGATCACTTACAACTTAATAGATTCTACCTTCTTGTAACGTTTCAGCCTGATTGGACCTTGTTTTCACACAAATGAACCCAGAATGATGTGAAATTGTGCTTCGTGCAACATAATTCTGGGTGCCATTTACAAACCATAAGTGCTAATGACTCCATTCCTTTTTGTGGTTGTAGGGGATGTTGATTGGAGTACACTAAAACAAACCTAACCTCTCTAGGACATTCAGAAGCCAAGTTATAAGCCCTCAAAGGTGTAACTGGACTACTTCTTTAAATTGACACCAGGCCCGGTGACCTTTGGGACATGGTTTGACCCCCTATAGGAATGTGCGATCATCATGAAACGTTCAGATCACTTACAACTCAATAGATTCTACCTTCCTGTAACGTTTCAGCCTGATTGGACCTTGTTTTCACACAAATGAACCCAGAATGATGTGAAATTGTGCTTCGTGCAACATAATTCTGGGTGCCATTTACAAACCATAAGTGCTAATGACTCCATTCCTTTTTGTGGTTGTAGGGGCTGTTGATTGGAGTACACTAAAACAAACCTAACCTATCTAGGACATTCAGAAGCCAAGTTATAAGCCCACAAAGGTGTAACTGGACTACTTCTTTAAAGTGACACCAGGCCCGGTGACCTTTGGGACATTGTTTTACCCCCTATAGGAATTTGCGATCATCTTGAAACGTTCAGATCACTTACAACTCAATAGATTCTACCTTCTTGTAGCGTTTCAGCCTGATTGGACCTTGTTTTCACACAAATGGACCCAGAATGATGTGAAATTGTGCTTCGTGCAACATAATTCTGGGTGCCATTTACAAACCATAAGTGCTAATGACTCCATTCCTTTTTGTGGTTGTAGGGGCTGTTGATTGGAGTACATTAAAACAAACCTGATCTCTCTAGGACATTCAGAAGCCAAGTTATAAGCCCACAAATGTGTAACTGGACTACTTCTTTAAAGTGACACCAGGCCCGGCGACCTTTGGGACATGGTTTGACCCCCTATAGGAATGTGCGATCATCATGAAACGTTCAGATCACTTACAACTCAATAGATTCTACCTTCTTGTAACGTTTCAGCCTGATTGGACCTTGTTTTCACACAAATGAACCCAGAATGATGTGAAATTGTGCTTCGTGCAACATAATTCTGGGTGCCATTTACAAACCATGAGTGCTAATGACTCCATTCCTTGTTGTGGTAGTAGGGGCTGTTGGTTGGAGTACATTAAAACAAACCTGATCTCTCTAGGACATTCAGAAGCCAAGTTATAAGCCCACAAATGTGTAACTGGACTACTTCTTTAAATTGACACCAGATCCGGTGACCTTTGGGACATGGTTTGACCCCCTTAGGAAAGTGCTATCATCATGAAACGTTCAGATCACTTTCAACTCAATAGATTCTACCTTCCTGTAACGTTTCAGCCTGATTGGACCTTGTTTTCACACAAATGGACCCAGAATGATGTGAAATTGTGCTTCGTGCGACATAATTTTGGGTGCCATTTTAGAACCATAAGTGCTAATGACTCCATTCCTTTTTGTGGTTGTAGGGGCTGTTGATTGGAGTACACTAAAACAAACCTGATCTCTCTAGGACATTCAGAAGCCAAGTTATAAGCCTACAAATGTGTAACTGGGCTACTTTTTTAAATTGACACCAGATCCGGTGACCTTTGGGACATTGTTTGACCCCCTTAGGAAAGTGCTATCATCATGAAACGTTCAGAATCACTTACAACTCAATAGATTCTACCTTCCTGTAACATTTCAGCCTGATTGGACCTTGTTTTCACACAAATGAACCCAGAATGATGTGAAATTGTGCTTCGTGCAACATAATTCTGGGTGCCATTTAAAAACTATATGTGCTAATGACTCCATTCCTATTTGAGGTTGTAGGGGCTGTTGATTGGAGTACACTAAAACAAACCTGATCTCTCTAGGACATTCAGAAGCCAAGTTATAAGCCCTCAAAGGTGTAAATGGACTACTTCTTTAAAGTGACACCCGGCCCGGTGACCCTTTGGGACATGGTTTGACCCCCTATAGGAATGTGCGATCATCATGAAACGTTCAGATCACTTACAACTCAATAGATTCTACCTTCCTGTAACGTTTCAGCCTGATTGGACCTTGTTTTCACACAAATGGACCCAGAATGATGTGAAATTGTGCTTCGTGCAACATAATTCTGGGTGCCATTTAAAAACCATATGTGCTAATGACTCCATTCCTTTTTGAGGTTGTAGGGGCTGTTGATTGGAATACACTAAAACAAACCTGATCTCTCTAGGACATTCAGAAGCCAAGTTATAAGCCCACAAATGTGTAACTGGAATACTTCTTTAAATTGACACCAGATCCGGTGACCTTTGGGACATGGTTTGACCCCCTTAGGAATGTGCTATCATCATGAAACGTTCAGATCACTTACAACTCAAAAGATTCTACCTTCCTGTAACGTTTCAGCCTGATTGGACCTTGTTTTCACACAAATGAACCCAGAATGATGTGAAATTGTGCTTCGTGCAACATAATTCTGGGTGCCATTTAAAAACCATAAGTGCTAATGACTCCATTCCTTTTTGTGGTTTTAGGGGCTGTTGATTGGAGTACACTAAAACAAACCTGATCTCTCTAGGACATTCAGAAGCCAAGTTATAAGCCCTCAAAGGTGTAAATGGACTACTTTTTCAAAAGTGACACCAGGCCCGGTGACCTTTGGGACATGGTTTGACCCCCGATAGGAATGTGCGATCATCATGAATCGTTCAGATCACTTACAACTCAATAGATTCTACCTTCTTGTAACGTTTCAGCCTGATTGGACCTTGTTTTCACACAAATGGACCCAGAATGATGTGAAATTGTGCTTAGTGCAGCATAATTCTGGGTGCCATTTACAAACCATAAGTGCTAATGACTCCATTCCTTTTTGTGGTTGTAGGGGCTGTTGGTTGGAGTACATTAAAACAAACCTGAGCTCTCTAGAAAATTCAGAAGCCAAGTTATAAGCCCACAAATGTGTAACTGGACTACTTCTTTAAATTGACACCAGATCCGGTGACCTTTGGGACATGGTTTGACCCCCTTAGGAAAGTGCTATCATCATGAAACGTTCAGATCACTTTCAACTCAATAGATTCTACCTTCCTGTAACGTTTCAGCCTGATTGGACCTTGTTTTCACACAAATGGACCCAGAATGATGTGAAATTGTGCTTCGTGCGACATAATTTTGGGTGCCATTTTAGAACCATAAGTGCTAATGACTCCATTCCTTTTTGTGGTTGTAGGGGCTGTTGATTGGAGTACACTAAAACAAACCTGATCTCTCTAGGACATTCAGAAGCCAAGTTATAAGCCTACAAATGTGTAACTGGGCTACTTTTTTAAATTGACACCAGATCCGGTGACCTTTGGGACATTGTTTGACCCCCTTAGGAAAGTGCTATCATCATGAAACGTTCAGAATCACTTACAACTCAATAGATTCTACCTTCCTGTAACATTTCAGCCTGATTGGACCTTGTTTTCACACAAATGAACCCAGAATGATGTGAAATTGTGCTTCGTGCAACATAATTCTGGGTGCCATTTAAAAACTATATGTGCTAATGACTCCATTCCTATTTGAGGTTGTAGGGGCTGTTGATTGGAGTACACTAAAACAAACCTGATCTCTCTAGGACATTCAGAAGCCAAGTTATAAGCCCTCAAAGGTGTAAATGGACTACTTCTTTAAAGTGACACCCGGCCCGGTGACCCTTTGGGACATGGTTTGACCCCCTATAGGAATGTGCGATCATCATGAAACGTTCAGATCACTTACAACTCAATAGATTCTACCTTCCTGTAACGTTTCAGCCTGATTGGACCTTGTTTTCACACAAATGGACCCAGAATGATGTGAAATTGTGCTTCGTGCAACATAATTCTGGGTGCCATTTAAAAACCATATGTGCTAATGACTCCATTCCTTTTTGAGGTTGTAGGGGCTGTTGATTGGAATACACTAAAACAAACCTGATCTCTCTAGGACATTCAGAAGCCAAGTTATAAGCCCACAAATGTGTAACTGGAATACTTCTTTAAATTGACACCAGATCCGGTGACCTTTGGGACATGGTTTGACCCCCTTAGGAATGTGCTATCATCATGAAACGTTCAGATCACTTACAACTCAAAAGATTCTACCTTCCTGTAACGTTTCAGCCTGATTGGACCTTGTTTTCACACAAATGAACCCAGAATGATGTGAAATTGTGCTTCGTGCAACATAATTCTGGGTGCCATTTAAAAACCATAAGTGCTAATGACTCCATTCCTTTTTGTGGTTTTAGGGGCTGTTGATTGGAGTACACTAAAACAAACCTGATCTCTCTAGGACATTCAGAAGCCAAGTTATAAGCCCTCAAAGGTGTAAATGGACTACTTTTTCAAAAGTGACACCAGGCCCGGTGACCTTTGGGACATGGTTTGACCCCCGATAGGAATGTGCGATCATCATGAATCGTTCAGATCACTTACAACTCAATAGATTCTACCTTCTTGTAACGTTTCAGCCTGATTGGACCTTGTTTTCACACAAATGGACCCAGAATGATGTGAAATTGTGCTTAGTGCAGCATAATTCTGGGTGCCATTTACAAACCATAAGTGCTAATGACTCCATTCCTTTTTGTGGTTGTAGGGGCTGTTGGTTGGAGTACATTAAAACAAACCTGAGCTCTCTAGAAAATTCAGAAGCCAAGTTATAAGCCCACAAAGGTGTAACTGGACTGCTTCTTTAAAGTGACACCAGGCCCGGTGACCTTTGGGACATGGTTTGACCCCCATTAGGAAAGTGCTATCATCATGAAACGTTCAGATCACTTACAACTCAATAGATTCTACCTTCCTGTAATATTTCAGCCTGATTGGACCTTGTTTTCACACAAATGAACCCAGAATGATGTGAAATTGTGCTTCGTGCAACATAATTCTGGGTGCCATTTACAAACCATAAGTGCTAATGACTCCATTCCTTTTTGTGGTTGTAGGGGCTGTTGATTGGAGTACACTAAAACAAACCTAACCTCTCTAGGACATTCAGAAGCCAAGTTATAAGCCCACAAAGGTGTAACTGGACTACTTCTTTAAAGTGACACCAGGCCCGGTGACCTTTGGGACATTGTTTTACCCCCTATAGGAATGTGCGATCATCTTGAAACGTTCAGATCACTTACAACTCAATAGATTCTACCTTCTTGTAGCGTTTCAGCCTGATTGGACCTTGTTTTCACACAAATGGACCCAGAATGATGTGAAATTGTGCTTCGTGCAACATAATTCTGGGTGCCATTTACAAACCATAAGTGCTAATGACTCCATTCCTTTTTGTGGTTGTAGGGGCTGTTGATTGGAGTACATTAAAACAAACCTGATCTCTCTAGGACTTTCAGAAGCCAAGTTATAAGCCCACAAATGTGTAACTGGACTACTTCTTTAAAGTGACACCAGGCCCGGTGACCTTTGGGACATGGTTTGACCCCCTATAGGAATGTGCGATCATCATGAAACGTTCAGATCACTTACAACTCAATAGATTCTACCTTCTTGTAACGTTTCAGCCTGATTGGACCTTTTTTTCACACAAATGAACCCAGAATGATGTGAAATTGTGCTTCGTGCAACATAATTCTGGGTGCCATTTACAAACCATGAGTGCTAATGACTCCATTCCTTGTTGTGGTAGTAGGGGCTGTTGGTTGGAGTACATTAAAACAAACCTGATCTCTCTAGGACATTCAGAAGCCAAGTTATAAGCCCACAAATGTGTAACTGGACTACTTCTTTAAATTGACACCAGATCCGGTGACCTTTGGGACATGGTTTGACCCCCTTAGGAAAGTGCTATCATCATGAAACGTTCAGATCACTTTCAACTCAATAGATTCTACCTTCCTGTAACGTTTCAGCCTGATTGGACCTTGTTTTCACACAAATGGACCCAGAATGATGTGAAATTGTGCTTCGTGCAACATAATTCTGGGTGCCATTTTAGAACCATAAGTGCTAATTACTCCATTCCTTTTTGTGGTTGTAGGGGCTGTTGATTGGAGTACACTAAAACAAACCTGATCTCTCTAGGACATTCAGAAGCCAAGTTATAAGCCCACAAATGTGTAACTGGACTACTTCTTTAAATTGACACCAGATCCGGTGACCTTTGGGACATGGTTTGACCCCCTTAGGAAAGTGCTATCATCATGAAACGTTCAGATCACTTACAACTCAATAGATTCTACCTTCCTGTAACATTTCAGCCTGATTGGACCTTGTTTTCACACAAATGAACCCAGAATGATGTGAAATTGTGCTTCGTGCAACATAATTCTGGGTGCCATTTAAAAACCATAAGTGCTAATGACTCCATTCCTTTTTGACGTTGTAGGGGCTGTTGATTGGAGTACACTAAAACAAACCTGATCCCTCTAGGACATTCAGAAGCCAAGTTATAAGCCCTCAAAGGTGTAAATGGACTACTTATTTAAAGTGACACCCGGCCCGGTGACCCTTTGGGACATGGTTTGACCCCCTATAGGAATGTGCAATCATCATGAAACGTTCAGATCACTTACAACTCAATAGATTCTACCTTCTTGTAACGTTTCAGCCTGATTGGACCTTGTTTTCACACAAATGAACCCAGAATGATGTGAAATTGTGCTTAGTGCAGCATAATTCTGGGTGCCATTTTCAAACAATAAGTGCTAATGACTCCATTCCTTTTTGTGGTTGTAGGGGCTGTTGGTTGGAGTACATTAAAACAAACCTGATCTCTCTAGGACATTCAGAAGCCAAGTTATAAGCCCACAAATGTGTAACTGGACTACTTCTTTAAATTGACACCAGATCCGGTGACCTTTGGGACATGGTTTGACCCCCTTAGGAAAGTGCTATCATCATGAAACGTTCAGATCACTTACAACTCAATAGATTCTACCTTCTTGTAACGTTTCAGCCTGATTGGACCTTGTTTTCACACAAATGAACCCAGAATGATGTGAAATTGTGCTTCGTGCAACATAATTCTTGGTGCCATTTACAAACCATAAGTGCTAATGACTCCATTCCTTTTTGTGGTTGTAGGGAATGTTGATTGGAGTACACTAAAACAAACCTAACCTCTCTAGGACATTCAGAAGCCAAGTTATAAGCCCTCAAAGGTGTAACTGGACTACTTCTTTAAATTGACACCAGGCCTGGTGACCTTTGGGACATGGTTTGACCCCCTATAGGAATGTGCGATCATCATGAAACGTTCAGATCACTTACAACTCAATAGATTCTACCTTCCTGTAACGTTTCAGCCTGATTGGACCTTGTTTTCACACAAATGAACCCAGAATGATGTGAAATTGTGCTTCGTGCAACATAATTCTGGGTGCCATTTACAAACCATAAGTGCTAATGACTCCATTCCTTTTTGTGGTTGTAGGGAATGTTGATTGGAGTACACTAAAACAAACCTAACCTCTCTAGGACATTCAGAAGCCAAGTTATAAGCCCTCAAAGGTGTAACTGGACTACTTCTTTAAATTGACACCAGGCCCGGTGACCTTTGGGACATGGTTTGACCCCCTATAGGAATTTGCGATCATCTTGAAACGTTCAGATCACTTACAACTCAATAGATTCTACCTTCTTGTAGCGTTTCAGCCTGATTGGACCTTGTTTTCACACAAATGGACCCAGAATGATGTGAAATTGTGCTTCGTGCAACATAATTCTGGGTGCCATTTACAAACCATAAGTGCTAATGACTCCATTCCTTTTTGTGGTTGTAGGGGCTGTTGATTGGAGTACATTAAAACAAACCTGATCTCTCTAGGACATTCAGAAGCCAAGTTATAAGCCCACAAATGTGTAACTGGACTACTTCTTTAAAGTGACACCAGGCCCGGCGACCTTTGGGACATGGTTTGACCCCCTATAGGAATGTGCGATCATCATGAAACGTTCAGATCACTTACAACTCAATAGATTCTACCTTCTTGTAACGTTTCAGCCTGATTGGACCTTGTTTTCACACAAATGAACCCAGAATGATGTGAAATTGTGCTTCGTGCAACATAATTCTGGGTGCCATTTACAAACCATGAGTGCTAATGACTCCATTCCTTGTTGGGGTAGTAGGGGCTGTTGGTTGGAGTACATTAAAACAAACCTGATCTCTCTAGGACATTCAGAAGCCAAGTTATAAGCCCACAAATGTGTAACTGGACTACTTCTTTAAATTGACACCAGATCCGGTGACCTTTGGGACATGGTTTGACCCCCTTAGGAAAGTGCTATCATCATGAAACGTTCAGATCACTTTCAACTCAATAGATTCTACCTTCCTGTAACGTTTCAGCCTGATTGGACCTTGTTTTCACACAAATGGACCCAGAATGATGTGAAATTGTGCTACGTGCAACATAATTTTGGGTGCCATTTTAGAACCATAAGTGCTAATGACTCCATTCCTTTTTGTGGTTGTAGGGGCTGTTGATTGGAGTACACTAAAACAAACCTGATCTCTCTAGGACATTCAGAAGCCAAGTTATAAGCCTACAAATGTGTAACTGGGCTACTTTTTTAAATTGACACCAGATCCGGTGACCTTTGGGACATTGTTTGACCCCCTTAGGAAAGTGCTATCATCATGAAACATTCAGAATCACTTACAACTCAATAGATTCTACCTTCCTGTAACATTTCAGCCTGATTGGACCTTGTTTTCACACAAATGAACCCAGAATGATGTGAAATTGTGCTTCGTGCAACATAATTCTGGGTGCCATTTAAAAACCATATGTGCTAATGACTCCATTCCTTTTTGAGGTTGTAGGGGCTGTTGATTGGAGTACACTAAAACAAACCTGATCTCTCTAGGACATTCAGAAGCCAAGTTATAAGCCCTCAAAGGTGTAAATGGACTACTTCTTTAAAGTGACACCCGGCCCGGTGACCCTTTGGGACATGGTTTGACCCCCTATAGGAATGTGCAATGGAGTCATTAGCACCTATGGTGTTTAAATGGCACCCAGAATTATGTTGCACGAAGCACAATTTCACATCATTCTGGGTTCATTTGTGTGAAAACAAGGTCCAATCAGGCTGAACCACTACAAGAAGGTAGAATCTATTGAGTTGTAAGTGATCTGAACGTTTCATGATGATAGCACTTTCCTAAGGGGGTCAAACCATGTCCCAAAGGTCACCGGGCCTGGTGTCACTTTAAAGAAGTAGTCCAGTTACACCTTTATGGGCTTATAGCTTGGCTTCTGAATGTCCTAGAGAGATCAGGTTTGTTTAAATGTACTCCAATCAACAGCCCCTGCAACCACAAAAAGGAATGGAGTCATTAGCACTTATGGTTTGTAAATGGCACCCAGACTTATGTTGTACGAAGCGCAATTTCACATCATTCTGGGAACATTTGTGTGAAAACAAGGTCCAATTAGGCTGAAACGCTACAAGAAGGTAGAATCTATTGAGTTGTAAGTGATCTGAACGTTTCAAGATGATTGCACATTCCTATAGGGGGTAAAACCATGTCCCAAAGGTCACCGGGCCTGGTGTCACTTTAAAGAAGTAGTCCAGTTACACCTTTGTGGGCTTATAACTTGGCTTCTGAATGTCGTAGAGAGGTTAGGTTTGTTTTAGTGTACTCCAATCAACAGTCCCTACAACCACAAAAAGGAATGGAGTCATTAGCACTTATGGTTTGTAAATGGCACCCAGAATTATGTTGCACGAAGCACAATTTCACATCATTCTGGGTTCATTTGTGTGAAAACAAGGTCCAATCAGGCTGAAACGTTACATGAAGGTAGAATCTATTGAGTTGTAAGTGATCTGAACGTTTCATGATGATAGCCCTTTCCTAAGGGGGTCAAACCATGTCCCAAAGGTCACCGGATCTGGTGTCAATTTAAAGAAGTAGTCCAGTTACACCTTTGTGGGCTTTTAATTTGGCTTCTGAATGTCCTAGAGAGATCAGGTTTTTTTTAGTATACTCCAATCAACAGCCCCTACAACCACAAAAAGGAATGGAGTCATTAGCACTTATGGTGTTTAAATGGAACCCAGAATTTTGTTGCACGAAGCACAATTTCACATCATTCTGGGTTCATTTGTGTGAAAACAAGGTCCAATCAGGCTGAAACGCTACAAGAAGGTAGAATCTATTGAGTTGTAAGTGATCTGAACGTTTCATGATGATAGCACTTTCCTAAGGGCGTCAAACCATGTCCCAAAGGTCACCGGGCCTGGTGTCACTTTAAAGAAGTAGTCCAGTTACACCTTTGTGGGCTTATAACTTGGCTTCTGAATGTCCTAGAGAGATCAGGTTTGTTTAAATGTACTCCAATCAACAGCCCCTACAACCACAAAAAGGAATGGAGTCATTAGCACTTATGGTTTGTAAATGGCACCCAGACTTATGTTGTACGAAGCACAATTTCACATCATTCTGGGAACATTTGTGTGAAAACAAGGTCCAATCAGGCTGAAACGCTACAAGAAGGTAGAATCTATTGAGTTGTAAGTGATCTGAACGTTTCAAGATGATCGCACATTCCTATAGGGGGTAAAACCATGTCCCAAAGGTCACCGGGCCTGGTGTCACTTTAAAGAAGTAGTCCAGTTACACCTTTGTGGGCTTATAACTTGGCTTCTGAATGTCCTAGAGAGGTTAGGTTTGTTTTAGTGTACTCCAATCAACAGCCCCTACAACCACAAAAAGGAATGGAGTCATTAGCACTTATGGTTTGTAAATGGCACCCAGAATTATGTTGCACGAAGCACAATTTCACATCATTCTGGGTTCATTTGTGTGAAAACAAGGTCCAATCAGGCTGAAACGTTACAGGAAGGTAGAATCTATTGAGTTGTAAGTGATTTGAACGTTTCATGATGATAGCACTTTCCTAAGGGGGTCAAACCATGTCCCAGAGGTCACCGGATCTGGTGTCAATTTAAAGAAGTAGTCCAGTTACACATTTGTGGGCTTATAACTTGGCTTCTGAATGTCCTAGAGAGATCAGGTTTGTTTTAGCGTACTCCAATCAACATCTCCTACAACCTCAAAAAGGAATGGAGTCATTAGCACTTATGGTTTTTAAATGGCACCCAGAATTATGCTGCACTAAGCACAATTTCACAACATTCTGGGTTCATTTGTGTGAAAACAAGGTCCAATCAGGCTGAAACGTTACAGGAAGGTAGAATCTATTGAGTTGTAAGTGATCTGAACGTTTCATGATGATAGCACTTTCCTAAGGGCGTCAAACCATGTCCCAAAGGTCACCGGATCTGGTGTCAATTTAAAGAAGTAGTCCAGTTACACATTTGTGGGCTTATAACTTGGCTTCTGAATGTCCTAGAGAGATCAGGTTTGTTTTAATGTACTCCAACCAACAGCCCCTACAACCACAAAAAAGAATGGAGTCATTGGCACTTATGGTTTGTAAATGGCACCCAGAATTATGTTGCACGAAGCACAATTTCACATCATTCTGGGTCCATTTGTGTGAAAACAAGGTCCAATCAGGCTGAAACGTTACAAGAAGGTAGAATCTATTGAGTTGTAAGTGATCTGAACGTTTCATGATGATCGCACATTCCTATAGGGGGTCAAACAGTGTCCCAAAGGTCACCGGGCCTGGTGTCACTTTAAAGAAGTAGTCCAGTTACATCTTTGAGGGCTTATAACTAGGCTTCTGAATGTCCTAGAGAGATCAGGTTTGTTTTAGTGTACTCCAATCAACAGCCCCTACAACCTCAAAAAGGAATGGAGTCATTAGCACTTATGGTTTGTAAATGGCACCCAGAATTATGTTGCACGAAGCACAATTTCACATCATTCTGGGTTCATTTGTGTGAAAACAAGGTCCAATCAGGCTGAAACGTTACAGGAAGGTAGAATCTATTGAGTTGTAAGTGATCTGAACGTTTCATGATGATAGCACTTTCCTAAGGGGGTCAAACCATGTCCCAAAGGTCACCGGATCTGGTGTCACTTTAAAGAAGTAGTCCAGTTACACATTTGTGGGCTTATAACTTGGCTTCTGAATGTCCTAGAGAGATCAGGTTTGTTTTAATGTACTCCAATCAACAGCCCCTACAACCACAAAAAGGAATGGAGTCATTAGCACTTATGGTTTGTAAATGGCAACCAGAATTATGTTGCACGAAAAACAATTTCACATCATTCTGGGGCCATTTGTGTGAAAACAAGATCCAATCAGGATGAAACGCTACAGGAAGGTAGAATCTATTGAGTTGTAAGTGATCTGAATGTTTCATGATGATAGCTCTTTCCTAAGGGGGTCAAACCATGTCCCAAAGGTCACCGGATCTGGTGTCAATTTAAAGAAGTAGTTCAGTTACACATTTGTGGGCTTATAACTTGGCTTCTGAATGTCCTAGAGAGATCAGGTTTGTTTTAGTGTACTCCAATCAACAGCCCCTACAACCAAAAAAAGGAATGGAGTCATTAGCATTTATGGTTTGTAAATGGCACCCAGAATTATGTTGCACGAAGCACAATTTCACATCATTCTGGGTCCATTTGTGTGAAAACAAGGTCCAATCAGGCTGAAACGTTACAGGAAGGTAGAATCTATTGAGTTGTAAGTGATCTGAACGTTTCATGATGATAGCACTTTCCTAAGAGGTCAAACCATGTCCAAAAAGGTCACCGGATCTGGTGTCAATTTAAAGAAGTAGTTCAGTTACACATTTGTGGGCTTATAACTTGGCTTCTGAATGTCCTAGAGAGATCAGGTTTGTTTTAGTGTACTCCAATCAACAGCCCCTACAACCACAAAAGGAATGGAGTCATTAGCACTTAAGGTTTGTAAATGGCACCCAGAATTATGTTGCACGAAGCACAGTTTCACATCATTCTGGGTCCATTTGTGTGAAGACAAGGTCCAATCAGGCTGAAACGTTACAGGAAGGTAGAATCTATTGAGTTGTAAGTGATCTGAACGTTTCATGATGATAGCACTTTCCTAAGGGGGTCAAACCATGTCCCAAAGGTCACCGGATCTGGTGTCAATTTAAAGAAGTAGTTCAGTTACACATTTGTGGGCTTATAACTTGGCTTCTGAATGTCCTAGAGAGATCAGGTTTGTTTTAGTGTACTCCAATCAACAGCCCCTACAACCACAAAAAGGAATGGAGTCATTAGCATTTATGGTTTGTAAATGGCACCCAGAATTATGTTGCACGAAGCACAATTTCACATCATTCTGGGTCCATTTGTGTGAAAACAAGGTCCAATCAGGCTGAAACGTTACAGGAAGGTAGAATCTATTGAGTTGTAAGTGATCTGAACGTTTCATGATGATAGCACTTTCCTAAGAGGTCAAACCATGTCCAAAAAGGTCACCGGATCTGGTGTCAATTTAAAGAAGTAGTTCAGTTACACATTTGTGGGCTTATAACTTGGCTTCTGAATGTCCTAGAGAGATCAGGTTTGTTTTAGTGTACTCCAATCAACAGCCCCTACAACCACAAAAAGGAATGGAGTCATTAGCACTTAAGGTTTGTAAATGGCACCCAGAATTATGTTGCACGAAGCACAATTTCACATCATTCTGGGTTCATTTGTGTGAAAACAAGGTCCAATCAGGCTGAAACGTTACAAGAAGGTAGAATCTATTGAGTTGTAAGTGATCTGAACGTTTCAAGATGATCACACATTCCTATAGGGGGTCAAACCATGTCCCAAAGGTCACCGGGCCTGGTGTCACTTTAAAGAAGTAGTCCAGTTGCACCTTTGAGGGCTTATAACTTGGCTTCTGAATGTCCGAGAGAGGTTAGGTTTGTTTTAGTATACTCCAATCAACAGCCCTTACAACCACAAAAAGGAATGGAGTCATTAGCACTTATGGTTTTTAAATGGCACCCAGAATTATGTTGCACGAAGCACAATTTCACATCATTCTGGGTTCATTTGTGTGAAAACAAGGTCCAATCAGGCTGAAACGTTACAAGAAGGTAGAATCTATTGAGTTGTAATTGATCTGAACGTTTCAAGATGATCGCACATTCCTATAGGGGGCCAAACCATGTCCCAAAGGTCACCGGGCCTGGTGTCACTTTAAAGAAGCAGTCCAGTTACACCTTTGTGGGCTTATAAGTTGGCTTCTGAATGTCCTAGAGAGGTTAGGTTTGTTTTAGTGTACTCCAATCAACAGCCCCTAAAACCACAAAAAGGTATGGAGTCATTAGCACTTAAGGTTTGTAAATGGCACCCAGAATTATGTTGCACGAAGCACAATTTCACATCATTCTGGGTCCATTTGTGTGAAAACAAGGTCCAATCAGGCTGAAAAGCTACAAGTAGGTAGAATCTATTGAGTTGTAAGTAATCTGAACGTTTCATGATGATAGCACTTTCCTAAGGGGGTCAAACCATGTCCCAAAGGTCACCGGATCTGGTGTCAATTTAAAGAAGTAGTCCAGTTACACCTTTGTGGGCTTATAACTTGGCTTCTGAATGTCCTAGAGAGATCAGGTTTGTTTTAGTATACTCCAATCAACAGCCCCTACAACCACAAAAAGGAATGGAGTCATTAGCACTTATGGTTTTTAAATGGCACCCAGAATTATGCTGCACGAAGCACAATTTCACATCATTCTGGGTTCATTTCTGTGAAAACAAGGTCCAATCAGGCTGAAATGTTACAGGAAGGTAGAATCTATTGAGTTGTAAGTGATCTGAACGTTTCATGATGATAGCACTTTCCTAAGGCGGTCAAACCATGTCCCAAAGGTCACCGGATCTGGTGTCAATTTAAAGAAGTAGTCCAGTTACACCTTTGTGGGCTTATAACTTGGCTTCTGAATGTCCTAGAGAGATCAGGTTTGTTTTAGTATACTCCAATCAACAGCCCCTACAACCACAAAAAGGAATGGAGTCATTAGCACTTATGGTTTTTAAATGGCACCCAGAATTATGCTGCACGAAGCACAATTTCACATCATTCTGGGTTCATTTCTGTGAAAACAAGGTCCAATCAGGCTGAAATGTTACAGGAAGGTAGAATCTATTGAGTTGTAAGTGATCTGAACGTTTCATGATGACAGCACTTTCCTAAGGGGGTCAAACCATGTCCCAAAGGTCACCGGGCCTGGTGTCACTTTAAAGAAGCAGTCCAGTTACACATTTGTGGGCTTATAACTTGGCTTCTGAATGTCCTAGAGAGGTTAGCTTTGTTTTAGTGTTCTCCAATCAACAGCCCCTATAACCACAAAAAGGAATGGAGTCATTAGCACTTATGGTTTGTAACTGGCGCCCAGAATTATGTTGCACGAAGCACAATTTCACATCATTCTGGGTTCATTTGTGTGAAAACAAGGTCCAATCAGGCTGAAACGCTACAAGAAGGTAGAATCTATTGAGTTGTAAGTGATCTGAACGTTTCATGATGATAGCACTTTCCTAAGGCGGTCAAACCATGTCCCAAAGGTCACCGGACCTGGTGTCACTTTAAAGAAGTAGTCCAGTTACACCTTTGTGGGCTTATAACTTGGCTTCTGAATGTCCTAGAGAGATCAGGTTTGTTTTAATGTACTCCAATCAACAGCCCCTACAACCACAAAAAGGAATGGAGTCATTAGCACTTATGGTTTGTAAATGGCACCCAGAATTATGTTGCACAAAGCACAATTTACCATCATTCTGGGTTCATTTGTGTGAAAACAAGGTCCAATCAGGCTGAAACTTTACAGGAAGGTAGAATCTATTGAGTTGTAAGTGATCTGAAGGTTTCATGATGATAGCACTTTCCTAAGGGGGTCAAACCATGTCCCAAAGGTCACCGGATCTGGTGTAAATTTAAAGAAGTAGTCCAGTTACGCATTTGTGGGCTTATAACTTGGCTTCTGAATGTCCTAGAGAGATCAGGTTTGTTTTAGTGTACTCCAATCAACATCCCCTACAACCTCAAAAAGGAATGGAGTCATTAGCACTTATGGTTTTTAAATGGCACCCAGAATTATGCTGCACTAAGCACAATTTCACATCATTCTGGGTTCATTTGTGTGAAAACAAGGTCCAATCAGGCTGAAACGTTACAGGAAGGTAGAATCTATTGAGTTGTAAGTGATCTGAACGTTTCATGATGATAGCACTTTCCTAAGGGGGTCAAACCATGTCCCAAAGGTCACCGGATCTGGTGTAAATTTAAAGAAGTAGTCCAGTTACACATTTGTGGGCTTATAACTTGGCTTCTGAATGTCCTAGAGAGATCAGGTTTGTTTTAGTGTATTCCAGTCAACATCCCCTACAACCTCAAAAAGGAATGGAGTCATTAGCACTTATGGTTTTTAAATGGCACCCAGAATTATGCTGCACTAAGCACAATTTCACATCATTCTGGGTTCATTTGTGTGAAAACAAGGTCCAATCAGGCTGAAACGTTACAGGAAGGTAGAATCTATTGAGTTGTAAGTGATCTGAACGTTTCATGATGATAGCCTTTCCTAAGGGGGTCAAACCATGTCCCAAAGGTCACTGGATCTGGTGTCAATTTAAAGAAGTAGTCCAGTTACACATTTGTGGGCTTATAACTTGGCTTCTGAATGTCCTAGAGAGATCAGGTTTGTTTTAATGTACTCCAATCAACAGCCCCTACAACCACAAAAAGGAATGGAGTCATTAGCACTTATGGTTTGTAAATGGCACCCAGAATTATGTTGCACGAAGCACAATTTCACATCATTCTGGGTTCATTTGTGTGAAAACAAGGTCCAATCAGGCTGAAATGTTACAGGAAGGTAGAATCTATTGAGTTGTAAGTGATCTGAACGTTTCATGATGATAGCACTTTCCTAAGGGGGTCAAACCATGTCCCAAAGGTCACCGGATCTGGTGTCAATTTAAATAAGTTGTCCAGTTACACGTTTGTGGGCTTATAACTTGGCTTCTGAATGTCCTAGAGAGGTTAGGTTTGTTTTAGTGTACTCCAATCAACAGCCCCTACAACCACAAAAAGGAATGGAGTCATTAGCACTTATGGTTTGTAAATGGCACCCAGAATTATGTTGCACGAAGCACAATTTCACATCATTCTGGGTTCATTTGTGTGAAAACAAGGTCCAATCAGGCTGAAACGTTACAGGAAGGTAGAATCTATTGAGTTGTAAGTGATTTGAACGTTTCATGATGATAGCACTTTCCTAAGGGGGTCAAACCATGTCCCAGAGGTCACCGGATCTGGTGTCAATTTAAAGAAGTAGTCCAGTTACACATTTGTGGGCTTATAACTTGGCTTCTGAATGTCCTAGAGAGATCAGGTTTGTTTTAGCGTACTCCAATCAACATCTCCTACAACCTCAAAAAGGACTGGAGTCATTAGCACTTATGGTTTTTAAATGGCACCCAGAATTATGCTGCACTAAGCACAATTTCACAACATTCTGGGTTCATTTGTGTGAAAACAAGGTCCAATCAGGCTGAAACGTTACAGGAAGGTAGAATCTATTGAGTTGTAAGTGATCTGAACGTTTCATGATGATAGCACTTTCCTAAGGGCGTCAAACCATGTCCCAAAGGTCACCGGATCTGGTGTCAATTTAAAGAAGTAGTCCAGTTACACATTTGTGGGCTTATAACTTGGCTTCTGAATGTCCTAGAGAGATCAGGTTTGTTTTAATGTACTCCAACCAACAGCCCCTACAACCACAAAAAAGAATGGAGTCATTGGCACTTATGGTTTGTAAATGGCACCCAGAATTATGTTGCACGAAGCACAATTTCACATCATTCTGGGTCCATTTGTGTGAAAACAAGGTCCAATCAGGCTGAAACGTTACAAGAAGGTAGAATCTATTGAGTTGTAAGTGATCTGAACGTTTCATGATGATCGCACATTCCTATAGGGGGTCAAACCATGTCCCAAAGGTCACTGGATCTGGTGTCAATTTAAAGAAGTAGTCCAGTTACACATTTGTGGGCTTATAACTTGGCTTCTGAATGTCCTAGAGAGATCAGGTTTGTTTTAATGTACTCCAACCAACAGCCCCTACAACCACAAAAAGGAATGGAGTCATTAGCACTTATGGTTTGTAAATGGCTCCAAGAATTATGTTGCACGAAGCACAATTTCACATCATTCTGGGTCCATTTGTGTGAAAACAAGGTCCAATCAGGCTGAAACGTTACAAGAAGGTAGAATCTATTGAGTTGTAAGTGATCTGAACGTTTTATGATGATCGCAGATTCCTATAGGGGGTCAAACAGTGTCCCAAAGGTCACCAGGCCTGGTGTCACTTTAAAGAAGTAGTCCAGTTACATCTTTGAGGGCTTATAACTAGGCTTCTGAATGTCCTAGGGAGATCAGGTTTGTTTTAGTGTACTCCAATCAACAGCCCCTACAACCTCAAAAAGGAATGGAGTCATTAGCACTTATGGTTTGTAAATGGCACCCAGAATTATGTTGCACGAAGCACAATTTCACATCATTCTGGGTTCATTTGTGTGAAAACAAGGTCCAATCAGGCTGAAACGTTACAGGAAGGTAGAATCTATTGAGTTGTAAGTGATCTGAACGTTTCATGATGATAGCACTTTCCTAAGGGGGTCAAACCATGTCCCAAAGGTCACCGGATCTGGTGTCACTTTAAAGAAGTAGTCCAGTTACACATTTGTGGGCTTATAACTTGGCTTCTGAATGTCCTAGAGAGATCAGGTTTGTTTTAATGTACTCCAATCAACAGCCCCTAAAACCATAAAAAGGAATGGAGTCATTAGCACTTATGGTTTGTAAATGGCAACCAGAATTATGTTGCACGAAAAATAATTTCACATCATTCTGGGGCCATTTGTGTGAAAACAAGATCCAATCAGGATGAAACGCTACAGGAAGGTAGAATCTATTGAGTTGTAAGTGATCTGAACGTTTCATGATGATAGCTCTTTCCTAAGGGGGTCAAACCATGTCCCAAAGGTCACCGGATCTGGTGTCAATTTAAAGAAGTAGTCCAGTTACACATTTGTGGGCTTATAACTTGGCTTCTGAATGTCCTAGAGAGATAAGGTTTATTTTAGTGTACTTGAATCAACAGCCCCTACAACCACAAAAAGGAATGGAGTCATTAGCACTTATGGTTTGTAAATGGCACCCAGAATTATGTTGCACGAAGCACAGTTTCACATCATTCTGGGTCCATTTGTGTGAAGACAAGGTCCAATCAGGCTGAAACGTTACAGGAAGGTAGAATCTATTGAGTTGTAAGTGATCTGAACGTTTCATGATGATAGCACTTTCCTAAGGGGGTCAAACCATGTCCCAAAGGTCACCGGATCTGGTGTCAATTTAAAGAAGTAGTTCAGTTACACATTTGTGGGCTTATAACTTGGCTTCTGAATGTCCTAGAGATATCAGGTTTGTTTTAGTGTACTCCAATCAACAGCCCCTACAACCACAAAAAGGAATGGAGTCATTAGCATTTATGGTTTGTAAATGGCACCCAGAATTATGTTGCACGAAGCACAATTTCACATCATTCTGGGTCCATTTGTGTGAAAACAAGGTCCAATCAGGCTGAAACGTTACAGGAAGGTAGAATCTATTGAGTTGTAAGTGATCTGAACGTTTCATGATGATAGCACTTTCCTAAGAGGTCAAACCATGTCCAAAAAGGTCACCGGATCTGGTGTCAATTTAAAGAAGTAGTTCAGTTACACATTTGTGGGCTTATAACTTGGCTTCTGAATGTCCTAGAGAGATCAGGTTTGTTTTAGTGTACTCCAATCAACAGCCCCTACAACCACAAAAAGGAATGGAGTCATTAGCATTTATGGTTTGTAAATGGCACCCAGAATTATGTTGCACGAAGCACAATTTCACATCATTCTGGGTCCATTTGTGTGAAAACAAGGTCCAATCAGGCTGAAACGTTACAGGAAGGTAGAATCTATTGAGTTGTAAGTGATCTGAACGTTTCATGATGATAGCACTTTCCTAAGAGGTCAAACCATGTCCAAAAAGGTCACCGGATCTGGTGTCAATTTAAAGAAGTAGTTCAGTTACACATTTGTGGGCTTATAACTTGGCTTCTGAATGTCCTAGAGAGATCAGGTTTTTTTTAGTGTACTCCAATCAACAGCCCCTACAACCACAAAAAGGAATGGAGTCATTAGCACTTAAGGTTTGTAAATGGCACCCAGAATTATGTTGCACGAAGCACAATTTCACATCATTCTGGGTTCATTTGTGTGAAAACAAGGTCCAATCAGGCTGAAACGTTACAAGAAGGTAGAATCTATTGAGTTGTAAGTGATCTGAACGTTTCAAGATGATCACACATTCCTATAGGGGGTCAAACCATGTCCCAAAGGTCACCGGGCCTGGTGTCACTTTAAAGAAGTAGTCCAGTTGCACCTTTGAGGGCTTATAACTTGGCTTCTGAATGTCCGAGAGAGGTTAGGTTTGTTTTAGTATACTCCAATCAACAGCCCTTACAACCACAAAAAGGAATGGAGTCATTAGCACTTATGGTTTTTAAATGGCACCCAGAATTATGTTGCACGAAGCACAATTTCACATCATTCTGGGTTCATTTGTGTGAAAACAAGGTCCAATCAGGCTGAAACGTTACAAGAAGGTAGAATCTATTGAGTTGTAATTGATCTGAACGTTTCAAGATGATCGCACATTCCTATAGGGGGCCAAACCATGTCCCAAAGGTCACCGGGCCTGGTGTCACTTTAAAGAAGCAGTCCAGTTACACCTTTGTGGGCTTATAAGTTGGCTTCTGAATGTCCTAGAGAGGTTAGGTTTGTTTTAGTGTACTCCAATCAACAGCCCCTAAAACCACAAAAAGGTATGGAGTCATTAGCACTTAAGGTTTGTAAATGGCACCCAGAATTATGTTGCACGAAGCACAATTTCACATCATTCTGGGTCCATTTGTGTGAAAACAAGGTCCAATCAGGCTGAAACGCTACAAGTAGGTAGAATCTATTGAGTTGTAAGTAATCTGAACGTTTCATGATGATAGCACTTTCCTAAGGGGGTCAAACCATGTCCCAAAGGTCACCGGATCTGGTGTCAATTTAAAGAAGTAGTCCAGTTACACCTTTGTGGGCTTATAACTTGGCTTCTGAATGTCCTAGAGAGATCAGGTTTGTTTTAGTATACTCCAATCAACAGCCCCTACAACCACAAAAAGGAATGGAGTCATTAGCACTTATGGTTTTTAAATGGCACCCAGAATTATGCTGCACGAAGCACAATTTCACATCATTCTGGGTTCATTTGTGTGAAAACAAGGTCCAATGAGGCTGAAATGTTACAGGAAGGTAGAATCTATTGAGTTGTAAGTGATCTGAACGTTTCATGATGACAGCACTTTCCTAAGGGGGTCAAACCATGTCCCAAAGGTCACCGGGCCTGGTGTCACTTTAAAGAAGCAGTCCAGTTACACCTTTGTGGGCTTATAACTTGGCTTCTGAATGTCCTAGAGAGGTTAGCTTTGTTTTAGTGTTCTCCAATCAACAGCCCCTATAACCACAAAAAGGAATGGAGTCATTAGCACTTATGGTTTGTAAATGGCGCCCAGAATTATGTTGCACGAAGCACAATTTCACATCATTCTGGGTTCATTTGTGTGAAAACAAGGTCCAATCAGGCTGAAACGCTACAAGAAGGTAGAATCTATTGAGTTGTAAGTGATCTGAACGTTTCATGATGATAGCACTTTCCTAAGGCGGTCAAACCATGTCCCAAAGGTCACCGGATCTGGTGTCAATTTAAAGAAGTAGTCCAGTTACACCTTTGTGGGCTTATAACTTGGCTTCTGAATGTCCTAGAGAGATCAGGTTTGTTTTAGTATACTCCAATAAACAGCCCCTACAACCACAAAAAGGAATGGAGTCATTAGCACTTATGGTTTTTAAATGGCACCCAGAATTATGCTGCACGAAGCACAATTTCACATCATTCTGGGTTCATTTCTGTGAAAACAAGGTCCAATCAGGCTGAAATGTTACAGGAAGGTAGAATCTATTGAGTTGTAAGTGATCTGAACGTTTCATGATGACAGCACTTTCCTAAGGGGGTCAAACCATGTCCCAAAGGTCACCGGGCCTGGTGTCACTTTAAAGAAGCAGTCCAGTTACACCTTTGTGGGCTTATAACTTGGCTTCTGAATGTCCTAGAGAGGTTAGCTTTGTTTTAGTGTTCTCCAATCAACAGCCCCTATAACCACAAAAAGGAATGGAGTCATTAGCACTTATGGTTTGTAAATGGCGCCCAGAATTATGTTGCACGAAGCACAATTTCACATCATTCTGGGTTCATTTGTGTGAAAACAAGGTCCAATCAGGCTGAAACGCTACAAGAAGGTAGAATCTATTGAGTTGTAAGTGATCTGAACGTTTCATGATGATAGCACTTTCCTAAGGCGGTCAAACCATGTCCCAAAGGTCACCGGACCTGGTGTCACTTTAAAGAAGTAGTCCAGTTACACCTTTGTGGGCTTATAACTTGGCTTCTGAATGTCCTAGAGAGATCAGGTTTGTTTTAATGTACTCCAATCAACAGCCCCTACAACCACAAAAAGGAATGGAGTCATTAGCACTTATGGTTTGTAAATGGCACCCAGAATTATGTTGCACGAAGCACAATTTACCATCATTCTGGGTTCATTTGTGTGAAAACAAGGTCCAATCAGGCTGAAACTTTACAGGAAGGTAGAATCTATTGAGTTGTAAGTGATCTGAAGGTTTCATGATGATAGCACTTTCCTAAGGGGGTCAAAACATGTCCCAAAGGTCACCGGATCTGGTGTAAATTTAAAGAAGTAGTCCAGTTACGCATTTGTGGGCTTATAACTTGGCTTCTGAATGTCCTAGAGAGATCAGGTTTGTTTTAGTGTACTCCAATCAACATCCCTTACAACCTCAAAAAGGAATGGAGTCATTAGCACTTATGGTTTTTAAATGGCACCCAGAATTATGCTGCACTAAGCACAATTTCACATCATTCTGGGTTCATTTGTGTGAAAACAAGGTCCAATCAGACTGAAACGTTACAGGAAGGTAGAATCTATTGAGTTGTAAGTGATCTGAACGTTTCATGATGATAGCACTTTCCTAAGGGGGTCAAACCATGTCCCAAAGGTCACCGGATCTGGTGTAAATTTAAAGAAGTAGTCCAGTTACACATTTGTGGGCTTATAACTTGGCTTCTGAATGTCCTAGAGAGATCAGGTTTGTTTTAGTGTACTCCAGTCAACATCCCCTACAACCTCAAAAAGGAATGGAGTCATTAGCACTTATGGTTTTTAAATGGCACCCAGAATTATGCTGCACTAAGCACAATTTCACATCATTCTGGGTTCATTTGTGTGAAAACAAGGTCCAATCAGGCTGAAACGTTACAGGAAGGTAGAATCTATTGAGTTGTAAGTGATCTGAACGTTTCATGATGATAGCCTTTCCTAAGGGGGTCAAACCATGTCCCAAAGGTCACTGGATCTGGTGTCAATTTAAAGAAGTAGTCCAGTTACACCTTTGTGGGCTTATAACTTGGCTTCTGAATGTCCTAGAGAGATCAGGTTTGTTTTAATGTACTCCAATCAACAGCCCCTACAACCACAAAAAGGAATGGAGTCATTAGCACTTATGGTTTGTAAATGGCACCCAGAATTATGTTGCACGAAGCACAATTTCACATCATTCCGGGTTCATTTGTGTGAAAACAAGGTCCAATCAGGCTGAAATGTTACAGGAAGGTAGAATCTATTGAGTTGTAAGTGATCTGAACGTTTCATGATGATAGCACTTTCCTAAGGGTGTCAAACCATGTCCCAAAGGTCACCGGATCTGGTGTCAATTTAAATAAGTAGTCCAGTTACACCTTTGTGGGCTTATAACTTGGCTTCTGAATGTCCTAGAGAGGTTAGGTTTGTTTTAGTGTACTCCAATCAACAGCCCCTACAACCACAAAAAGGAATGGAGTCATTAGCACTTATGGTTTGTAAATGGCACCCAGAATTATGTTGCACGAAGCACAATTTCACATCATTCTGGGTTCATTTGTGTGAAAACAAGGTCCAATCAGGCTGAAACGTTACAGGAAGGTAGAATCTATTGAGTTGTAAGTGATTTGAACGTTTCATGATGATAGCACTTTCCTAAGGGGGTCAAACCATGTCCCAGAGGTCACCGGATCTGGTGTCAATTTAAAGAAGTAGTCCAGTTACACATTTGTGGGCTTATAACTTGGCTTCTGAATGTCCTAGAGAGATCAGGTTTGTTTTAGTGTACTCCAATCAACATCTCCTACAACCCCAAAAAGGAATGGAGTCATTAGCACTTATGGTTTTTAAATGGCACCCAGAATTATGCTGCACTAAGCACAATTTCACAACATTCTGGGTTCATTTGTGTGAAAACAAGGTCCAATCAGGCTGAAACGTTACAGGAAGGTAGAATCTATTGAGTTGTAAGTGATCTGAACGTTTCATGATGATAGCACTTTCCTAAGGGCGTCAAACCATGTCCCAAAGGTCACCGGATCTGGTGTCAATTTAAAGAAGTAGTCCAGTTACACATTTGTGGGCTTATAACTTGGCTTCTGAATGTCCTAGAGAGAGATCAGGTTTGTTTTAATGTACTCCAACCAACAGCCCCTACAACCACAAAAAGGAATGGAGTCATTGGCACTTATGGTTTGTAAATGGCACCCAGAATTATGTTGCACGAAGCACAATTTCACATCATTCTGGGTCCATTTGTGTGAAAACAAGGTCCAATCAGGCTGAAACGTTACAAGAAGGTAGAATCTATTGAGTTGTAAGTGATCTGAACCTTTCATGATGATCGCACATTCCTATAGGGGGTCAAACCATGTCCCAAAGGTCACTGGATCTGGTGTCAATTTAAAGAAGTAGTCCAGTTACACATTTGTGGGCTTATAACTTGGCTTCTGAATGTCCTAGAGAGATCAGGTTTGTTTTAATGTACTCCAACCAACAGCCCCTACAACCACAAAAAGGAATGGAGTCATTAGCACTTATGGTTTGTAAATGGCACCCAGAATTATGTTGCACGAAGCACAATTTCACATCATTCTGGGTCCATTTGTGTGAAAACAAGGTCCAATCAGGCTGAAACGTTACAAGAAGGTAGAATCTATTGAGTTGTAAGTGATCTGAACATTTTATGATGATCACAGATTCCTATAGGGGGTCAAACAGTGTCCCAAAGGTCACCGGGCCTGGTGTCACTTTAAAGAAGTAGTCCAGTTACATCTTTGAGGGCTTATAACTAGGCTTCTGAATGTCCTAGAGAGATCAGGTTTGTTTTAGTGTACTCCAATCAACAGCCCCTACAACCTCAAAAAGGAATGGAGTCATTAGCACTTATGGTTTGTAAATGGCACCCAGAATTATGTTGCCCGAAGCACAATTTCACATCATTCTGGGTTCATTTGTGTGAAAACAAGGTCCAATCAGGCTGAAACGTTACAGGAAGGTAGAATCTATTGAGTTGTAAGTGATCTGAACGTTTCATGATGATAGCACTTTCCTAAGGGGGTCAAACCATGTCCCAAAGGTCACCGGATCTGGTGTCACTTTAAAGAAGTAGTCCAGTTACACATTTGTGGGCTTATAACTTGGCTTCTGAATGTCCTAGAGAGATCAGGTTTGTTTTAATGTACTCCAATCAACAGCCCCTACAACCACAAAAAGGAATGGAGTCATTAGCACTTATGGTTTGTAAATGGCAACCAGAATTATGTTGCACGAAAAACAATTTCACATCATTCTGGGGCCATTTGTGTGAAAACAAGATCCAATCAGGATGAAACGCTACAGGAAGGTAGAATCTATTGAGTTGTAAGTGATCTGAACGTTTCATGATGATAGCTCTTTCCTAAGGGGGTCAAACCATGTCCCAAAGGTCACCGGATCTGGTGTCAATTTAAAGAAGTAGTCCAGTTACACATTTGTGGGCTTATAACTTGGCTTCTGAATGTCCTAGAGAGATAAGGTTTATTTTAGTGTACTTGAATCAACAGCCCCTACAACCACAAAAAGGAATGGAGTCATTAGCACTTATGGTTTGTAAATGGCACCCAGAATTATGTTGCACGAAGCACAGTTTCACATCATTCTGGGTCCATTTGTGTGAAGACAAGGTCCAATCAGGCTGAAACGTTACAGGAAGGTAGAATCTATTGAGTTGTAAGTGATCTGAACGTTTCATGATGATAGCACTTTCCTAAGGGGGTCAAACCATGTCCCAAAGGTCACCGGATCTGGTGTCAATTTAAAGAAGTAGTCCAGTTACACATTTGTGGGCTTATAACTTGGCTTCTGAATGTCCTAGAGAGATCAGGTTTGTTTTAGTGTACTCCAATCAACATCTCCTACAACCCCAAAAAGGAATGGAGTCATTAGCACTTATGGTTTTTAAATGGCACCCAGAATTATGCTGCACTAAGCACAATTTCACAACATTCTGGGTTCATTTGTGTGAAAACAAGGTCCAATCAGGCTGAAACGTTACAGGAAGGTAGAATCTATTGAGTTGTAAGTGATCTGAACGTTTCATGATGATAGCACTTTCCTAAGGGCGTCAAACCATGTCCCAAAGGTCACCGGATCTGGTGTCAATTTAAAGAAGTAGTCCAGTTACACATTTGTGGGCTTATAACTTGGCTTCTGAATGTCCTAGAGAGATCAGGTTTGTTTTAATGTACTCCAACCAACAGCCCCTACAACCACAAAAAGGAATGGAGTCATTGGCACTTATGGTTTGTAAATGGCACCCAGAATTATGTTGCACGAAGCACAATTTCACATCATTCTGGGTCCATTTGTGTGAAAACAAGGTCCAATCAGGCTGAAACATTACAAGAAGGTAGAATCTATTGAGTTGTAAGTGATCTGAACCTTTCATGATGATCGCACATTCCTATAGGGGGTCAAACCATGTCCCAAAGGTCACTGGATCTGGTGTCAATTTAAAGAAGTAGTCCAGTTACACATTTGTGGGCTTATAACTTGGCTTCTGAATGTCCTAGAGAGATCAGGTTTGTTTTAATGTACTCCAACCAACAGCCCCTACAACCACAAAAAGGAATGGAGTCATTAGCACTTATGGTTTGTAAATGGCACCCAGAATTATGTTGCACGAAGCACAATTTCACATCATTCTGGGTCCATTTGTGTGAAAACAAGGTCCAATCAGGCTGAAACGTTACAAGAAGGTAGAATCTATTGAGTTGTAAGTGATCTGAACGTTTTATGATGATCACAGATTCCTATAGGGGGTCAAACAGTGTCCCAAAGGTCACCGGGCCTGGTGTCACTTTAAAGAAGTAGTCCAGTTACATCTTTGAGGGCTTATAACTAGGCTTCTGAATGTCCTAGAGAGATCAGGTTTGTTTTAGTGTACTCCAATCAACAGCCCCTACAACCTCAAAAAGGAATGGAGTCATTAGCACTTATGGTTTGTAAATGGCACCCAGAATTATGTTGCACGAAGCACAATTTCACATCATTCTGGGTTCATTTGTGTGAAAACAAGGTCCAATCAGGCTGAAACGTTACAGGAAGGTAGAATCTATTGAGTTGTAAGTGATCTGAACGTTTCATGATGATAGCACTTTCCTAAGGGGGTCAAACCATGTCCCAAAGGTCACCGGATCTGGTGTCACTTTAAAGAAGTAGTCCAGTTACACATTTGTGGGCTTATAACTTGGCTTCTGAATGTCCTAGAGAGATCAGGTTTGTTTTAATGTACTCCAATCAACAGCCCCTACAACCACAAAAAGGAATGGAGTCATTAGCACTTATGGTTTGTAAATGGCAACCAGAATTATGTTGCACGAAAAACAATTTCACATCATTCTGGGGCCATTTGTGTGAAAACAAGATCCAATCAGGATGAAACGCTACAGGAAGGTAGAATCTATTGAGTTGTAAGTGATCTGAACGTTTCATGATGATAGCTCTTTCCTAAGGGGGTCAAACCATGTCCCAAAGGTCACCGGATCTGGTGTCAATTTAAAGAAGTAGTCCAGTTACACATTTGTGGGCTTATAACTTGGCTTCTGAATGTCCTAGAGAGATAAGGTTTATTTTAGTGTACTTGAATCAACAGCCCCTACAACCACAAAAAGGAATGGAGTCATTAGCACTTATGGTTTGTAAATGGCACCCAGAATTATGTTGCACGAAGCACAGTTTCACATCATTCTGGGTCCATTTGTGTGAAGACAAGGTCCAATCAGGCTGAAACGTTACAGGAAGGTAGAATCTATTGAGTTGTAAGTGATCTGAACGTTTCATGATGATAGCACTTTCCTAAGGGGGTCAAACCATGTCCCAAAGGTCACCGGATCTGGTGTCAATTTAAAGAAGTAGTTCAGTTACACATTTGTGGGCTTATAACTTGGCTTCTGAATGTCCTAGAGAGATCAGGTTTGTTTTAGTGTACTCCAATCAACAGCCCCTACAACCACAAAAAGGAATGGAGTCATTAGCATTTATGGTTTGTAAATGGCACCCAGAATTATGTTGCACAAAGCACAATTTCACATCATTCTGGGTCCATTTGTGTGAAAACAAGGTCCAATCAGGCTGAAACGTTACAGGAAGGTAGAATCTATTGAGTTGTAAGTGATCTGAACGTTTCATGATGATAGCACTTTCCTAAGAGGTCAAACCATGTCCAAAAAGGTCACCGGATCTGGTGTCAATTTAAAGAAGTAGTTCAGTTACACATTTGTGGGCTTATAACTTGGCTTCTGAATGTCCTAGAGAGATCAGGTTTGTTTTAGTGTACTCCAATCAACAGCCCCTACAACCACAAAAAGGAATGGAGTCATTAGCACTTAAGGTTTGTAAATGGCACCCAGAATTATGTTGCACGAAGCACAATTTCACATCATTCTGGGTTCATTTGTGTGAAAACAAGGTCCAATCAGGCTGAAACGTTACAAGAAGGTAGAATCTATTGAGTTGTAAGTGATCTGAACGTTTCAAGATGATCACACATTCCTATAGGGGGTCAAACCATGTCCCAAAGGTCACCGGGCCTGGTGTCACTTTAAAGAAGTAGTCCAGTTACACCTTTGAGGGCTTATAACTTGGCTTCTGAATGTCCTAGAGAGGTTAGGTTTGTTTTAGTATACTCCAATCAACAGCCCTTACAACCACAAAAAGGAATGGAGTCATTAGCACTTATGGTTTTTAAATGGCACCCAGAATTATGTTGCACGAAGCACAATTTCACATCATTCTGGGTTCATTTGTGTGAAAACAAGGTCCAATCAGGCTGAAACGTTACAAGAAGGTAGAATCTATTGAGTTGTAATTGATCTGAACGTTTCAAGATGATCGCACATTCCTATAGGGGGCCAAACCATGTCCCAAAGGTCACCGGGCCTGGTGTCACTTTAAAGAAGCAGTCCAGTTAAACCTTTGTGGGCTTATAACTTGGCTTCTGAATGTCCTAGAGAGGTTAGGTTTGTTTTAGTGTACTCCAATCAACAGCCCCTAAAACCACAAAAAGGTATGGAGTCATTAGCACTTAAGGTTTGTAAATGGCACCCAGAATTATGTTGCACGAAGCACAATTTCACATCATTCTGGGTCCATTTGTGTGAAAACAAGGTCCAATCAGGCTGAAACGCTACAAGTAGGTAGAATCTATTGAGTTGTAAGTAATCTGAACGTTTCATGATGATAGCACTTTCCTAAGGGGGTCAAACCATGTCCCAAAGGTCACCGGATCTGGTGTCAATTTAAAGAAGTAGTCCAGTTACACCTTTGTGGGCTTATAACTTGGCTTCTGAATGTCCTAGAGAGATCAGGTTTGTTTTAGTATACTCCAATCAACAGCCCCTACAACCACAAAAAGGAATGGAGTCATTAGCACTTATGGTTTTTAAATGGCACCCAGAAATATGTTGCACGAAGCACAATTTCACATCATTCTTGGTTCATTTGTGTGAAAACAAGGTCCAATCAGGCTGAAATGTTACAGGAAGGTAGAATCTATTGAGTTGTAAGTGATCTGAACGTTTCATGATGACAGCACTTTCCTAAGGGGGTCAAACCATGTCCCAAAGGTCACCGGGCCTGGTGTCACTTTAAAGAAGCAGTCCAGTTACACCTTTGTGGGCTTATAACTTGGCTTATGAATGTCCTAGAGAGGTTAGCTTTGTTTTAGTGTTCTCCAATCAACAGCCCCTATAACCACAAAAAGGAATGGAGTCATTAGCACTTATGGTTTTTAAATGGCGCCCAGAATTATGTTGCACGAAGCACAATTTCACATCATTCTGGGTTCATTTGTGTGAAAACAAGGTCCAATCAGGCTGAAACGCTACAAGAAGGTAGAATCTATTGAGTTGTAAGTGATCTGAACGTTTCATGATGATAGCACTTTCCTAAGGCGGTCAAACCATGTCCCAAAGGTCACCGGACCTGGTGTCACTTTAAAGAAGTAGTCCAGTTACACCTTTGTGGGCTTATAACTTGGCTTCTGAATGTCCTAGAGAGATCAGGTTTGTTTTAATGTACTCCAATCAACAGCCCCTACAACCACAAAAAGGAATGGAGTCATTAGCACTTATGGTTTGTAAATGGCACCCAGAATTATGTTGCACAAAGCACAATTTACCATCATTCTGGGTTCATTTGTGTGAAAACAAGGTCCAATCAGGCTGAAACTTTACAGGAAGGTAGAATCTATTGAGTTGTAAGTGATCTGAAGGTTTCATGATGATAGCACTTTCCTAAGGGGGTCAAACCATGTCCCAAAGGTCACCAGATCTGGTGTAAATTTAAAGAAGTAGTCCAGTTACGCATTTGTGGGCTTATAACTTGGCTTCTGAATGTCCTAGAGAGATCAGGTTTGTTTTAGTGTACTCCAATCAACATCCCCTACAACCTCAAAAAGGAATGGAGTCATTAGCACTTATGGTTTGTAAATGGCACCCAGAATTATGCTGCACTAAGCACAATTTCACATCATTCTGGGTTCATTTGTGTGAAAACAAGGTCCAATCAGGCTGAAACGTTACAGGAAGGTAGAATCTATCTAGTTGTAAGTGATCTGAACGTTTCATGATGATAGCACTTTCCTAAGGGGGTCAAACCATGTCCCAAAGGTCACCGGATCTGGTGTAAATTTAAAGAAGTAGTCCAGTTACACATTTGTGGGCTTATAACTTGGCTTCTGAATGTCCTAGAGAGATCAGGTTTGTTTTAGTGTACTCCAGTCAACATCCCCTACAACCTCAAAAAGGAATGGAGTCATTAGCACTTATGGTTTTTAAATGGCACCCAGAATTATGCTGCACTAAGCACAATTTCACATCATTCTGGGTTCATTTGTGTGAAAACAAGGTCCAATCAGGCTGAAACGTTACAGGAAGGTAGAATCTATTGAGTTGTAAGTGATCTGAACGTTTCATGATGATAGCCTTTCCTAAGGGGGTCAAACCATGTCCCAAAGGTCACTGGATCTGGTGTCAATTTAAAGAAGTAGTCCAGTTACACATTTGTGGGCTTATAACTTGGCTTCTGAATGTCCTAGAGAGATCAGGTTTGTTTTAATGTACTCCAATCAACAGCCCCTACAACCACAAAAAGGAATGGAGTCATTAGCACTTATGGTTTGTAAATGGCACCCAGAATTATGTTGCACGAAGCACAATTTCACATCATTCTGGGTTCATTTGTGTGAAAACAAGGTCCAATCAGGCTGAAATGTTACAGGAAGGTAGAATCTATTGAGTTGTAAGTGATCTGAACGTTTCATGATGATAGCACTTTCCTAAGGGGGTCAAACCATGTCCCAAAGGTCACCGGATCTGGTGTCAATTTAAATAAGTAGTCCAGTTACACCTTTGTGGGCTTATAACTTGGCTTCTGAATGTCCTAGAGAGATCAGGTTTGTTTTAGTGTACTCCAATCAACAGCCCCTACAACCACAAAAAGGAATGGAGTCATTAGCACTTAAGGTTTGTAAATGGCACCCAGAATTATGTTGCACGAAAAACAATTTCACATCATTCTGGGGCCATTTGTGTGAAAACAAGGTCCAATCAGGATGAAACGCTACAGGAAGGTAGAATCTATTGAGTTGTAAGTGATCTGAACGTTTCATGATGATAGCTCTTTCCTAAGGGGGTCAAACCATGTCCCAAAGGTCACCGGATCTGGTGTCAATTTAAATAAGTAGTCCAGTTACACCTTTGTGGGCTTATAACTTGGCTTCTGAATGTCCTAGAGAGATCAGGTTTGTTTTAATGTACTCCAACCAACAGCCCCTACAACCACAAAAAGGAATGGAGTCATTAGCACTTATGGTTTGTTAATGGCAACCAGAATTATGTTGCACGAAAAACAATTTCACATCATTCTGGGGCCATTTGTGTGAAAACAAGGTCCAATCAGGATGAAACGCTACAGGAAGGTAGAATCTATTGAGTTGTAAGTGATCTGAACGTTTCATGATGATAGCTCTTTCCTAAGGGGGTCAAACCATGTCCCAAAGGTCACCGGATCTGGTGTCAATTTAAAGAAGTAGTCCAGTTACACATTTGTGGGCTTATAACTTGGCTTCTGAATGTCCTAGAGAGGTAAGGTTTATTTTAGTGTACTTGAATCAACAGCCCCTACAACCACAAAAAGGAATGGAGTCATTAGCACTTATGGTTTGTAAATGGCACCCAGAATTATGTTGCACGAAGCACAGTTTCACATCATTCTGGGTCCATTTGTGTGAAGACAAGGTCCAATCAGGCTGAAACGTTACAGGAAGGTAGAATCTATTGAGTTGTAAGTGATCTGAACGTTTCATGATGATAGCACTTTCCTAAGGGGGTCAAACCATGTCCCAAAGGTCACCGGATCTGGTGTCAATTTAAAGAAGTAGTTCAGTTACACATTTGTGGGCTTATAACTTGGCTTCTGAATGTCCTAGAGAGATCAGGTTTGTTTTAGTGTACTCCAATCAACAGCCCCTACTACCTCAAAAAGGAATGGAGTCATTAGCATTTATGATTTGTAAATGGCACCCAGAATTATGTTGCACGAAGCACAATTTCACATCATTCTGGGTCCATTTGTGTGAAAACAAGGTCCAATCAGGCTGAAACGTTACAGGAAGGTAGAATCTATTGAGTTGTAAGTGATCTGAACGTTTCATGATGATAGCACTTTCCTAAGAGGTCAAACCATGTCCAAAAAGGTCACCGGATCTGGTGTCAATTTAAAGAAGTAGTTCAGTTACACATTTGTGGGCTTATAACTTGGCTTCTGAATGTCCTAGAGAGATCAGGTTTGTTTTAGTGTACTCCAATCAACAGCCCCTACAACCACAAAAAGGAATGGAGTCATTAGCACTTAAGGTTTGTAAATGGCACCCAGAATTATGTTGCACGAAGCACAATTTCACATCATTCTGGGTTCATTTGTGTGAAAACAAGGTCCAATCAGGCTGAAACGTTACAAGAAGGTAGAATCTATTGAGTTGTAAGTGATCTGAACGTTTGAAGATGATCACACATTCCTATAGGGGGTCAAACCATGTCCCAAAGGTCACCGGGCCTGGTGTCACTTTAAAGAAGTAGTCCAGTTACACCTTTGAGGGCTTATAACTTGGCTTCTGAATGTCCTAGAGAGATCAGGTTTGTTTTAGTGTACTCCAATCAACATCCCCTACAACCTCAAAAAGGAATGGAGTCATTAGCACTTATGGTTTTTAAATGGCACCCAGAATTATGCTGCACTAAGCACAATTTCACATCATTCTGGGTTCATTTGTGTGAAAACAAGGTCCAATCAGGCTGAAACGTTACAGGAAGGTAGAATCTATTGAGTTGTAAGTGATCTGAACGTTTCATGATGATAGCACTTTCCTAAGGGGGTCAAACCATGTCCCAAAGGTCACCGGATCTGGTGTAAATTTAAAGAAGTAGTCCAGTTACACATTTGTGGGCTTATAACTTGGCTTCTGAATGTCCTAGAGAGATCAGGTTTGTTTTAGTGTACTCCAGTCAACATCCCCTACAACCTCAAAAAGGAATGGAGTCATTAGCACTTATGGTTTTTAAATGGCACCCAGAATTATGCTGCACTAAGCACAATTTCACATCATTCTGGGTTCATTTGTGTGAAAACAAGGTCCAATCAGGCTGAAACGTTACAGGAAGGTAGAATCTATTGAGTTGTAAGTGATCTGAACGTTTCATGATGATAGCCTTTCCTAAGGGGGTCAAACCATGTCCCAAAGGTCACTGGATCTGGTGTCAATTTAAAGAAGTAGTCCAGTTACACATTTGTGGGCTTATAACTTGGCTTCTGAATGTCCTAGAGAGATCAGGTTTGTTTTAATGTACTCCAATCAACAGCCCCTACAACCACAAAAAGGAATGGAGTCATTAGCACTTATGGTTTGTAAATGGCACCCAGAATTATGTTGCACGAAGCACAATTTCACATCATTCTGGGTTCATTTGTGTGAAAACAAGGTCCAATCAGGCTGAAATGTTACAGGAAGGTAGAATCTATTGAGTTGTAAGTGATCTGAACGTTTCATGATGATAGCACTTTCCTAAGGCGGTCAAACCATGTCCCAAAGGTCACCGGATCTGGTGTCAATTTAAATAAGTAGTCCAGTTACACCTTTGTGGGCTTATAACTTGGCTTCTGAATGTCCTAGAGAGATCAGGTTTGCTTTAGTACACTCCAATCAACAGCCCTTACAACCACAAAAAGGAATGGAGTCATTAGCACTTATGGTTTTTAAATGGCACCCAGAATTATGTTGCACGAAGCACAATTTCACATCATTCTGGGTTCATTTGTGTGAAAACAAGGTCCAATCAGGCTGAAACGTTACAAGAACGTAGAATCTATTGAGTTGTAAGTGATCTGAACGTTTCATGATGATAGCACTTTCCTAAGGGGGTCAAACCATGTCCCAAAGGTCACCGGATCTGGTGTCACTTTAAAGAAGTAGTCCAGTTACACATTTGTGGGCTTATAACTTGGCTTCTGAATGTCCTAGAGAGATCAGGTTTGTTTTAATGTACTCCAACCAACAGCCCCTACAACCACAAAAAGGAATGGAGTCATTAGCACTTATGGTTTGTAAATGGCAACCAGAATTATGTTGCACGAAAAACAATTTCACATCATTCTGGGGCCATTTGTGTGAAAACAAGGTCCAATCAGGATGAAACGCTACAGGAAGGTAGAATCTATTGAGTTGTAAGTGATCTGAACGTTTCATGATGATAGCTCTTTCCTAAGGGGGTCAAACCATGTCCCAAAGGTCACCGGATCTGGTGTCAATTTAAAGAAGTAGTCCAGTTACACATTTGTGGGCTTATAACTTGGCTTCTGAATGTCCTAGAGAGATAAGGTTTATTTTAGTGTACTTGAATCAACAGCCCCTACAACCACAAAAAGGAATGGAGTCATTAGCACTTATGGTTTGTAAATGGCACCCAGAATTATGTTGCACGAAGCACAGTTTCACATCATTCTGGGTCCATTTGTGTGAAGACAAGGTCCAATCAGGCTGAAACGTTACAGGAAGGTAGAATCTATTGAGTTGTAAGTGATCTGAACGTTTCATGATGATAGCACTTTCCTAAGGGGGTCAAACCATGTCCCAAAGGTCACCGGATCTGGTGTCAATTTAAAGAAGTAGTTCAGTTACACATTTGTGGGCTTATAACTTGGCTTCTGAATGTCCTAGAGAGATCAGGTTTGTTTTAGTGTACTCCAATCAACAGCCCCTACAACCACAAAAAGGAATGGAGTGTTTAGCATTTATGATTTGTAAATGGCACCCAGAATTATGTTGCACGAAGCACAATTTCACATCATTCTGGGTCCATTTGTGTGAAAACAAGGTCCAATCAGGCTGAAACGTTACAGGAAGGTAGAATCTATTGAGTTGAAAGTGATCTGAACGTTTCATGATGATAGCACTTTCCTAAGGGGGTCAAACCATGTCCCAAAGGTCACCGGATCTGGTGTCAATTTAAAGAAGTAGTTCAGTTACACATTTGTGGGCTTATAACTTGGCTTCTGAATGTCCTAGAGAGATCAGGTTTGTTTTAGTGTACTCCAATCAACAGCCCCTACTACCTCAAAAAGGAATGGAGTCATTAGCATTTATGATTTGTAAATGGCACCCAGAATTATGTTGCACGAAGCACAATTTCACATCATTCTGGGTCCATTTGTGTGAAAACAAGGTCCAATCAGGCTGAAACGTTACAGGAAGGTAGAATCTATTGAGTTGTAAGTGATCTGAACGTTTCATGATGATAGCACTTTCCTAAGAGGTCAAACCATGTCCAAAAAGGTCACCGGATCTGGTGTCAATTTAAAGAAGTAGTTCAGTTACACATTTGTGGGCTTATAACTTGGCTTCTGAATGTCCTAGAGAGATCAGGTTTGTTTTAGTGTACTCCAATCAACAGCCCCTACAACCACAAAAAGGAATGGAGTCATTAGCACTTAAGGTTTGTAAATGGCACCCAGAATTATGTTGCACGAAGCACAATTTCACATCATTCTGGGTTCATTTGTGTGAAAACAAGGTCCAATCAGGCTGAAACGTTACAAGAAGGTAGAATCTATTGAGTTGTAAGTGATCTGAACGTTTGAAGATGATCACACATTCCTATAGGGGGTCAAACCATGTCCCAAAGGTCACCGGGCCTGGTGTCACTTTAAAGAAGTAGTCCAGTTACACCTTTGAGGGCTTATAACTTGGCTTCTGAATGTCCTAGAGAGATCAGGTTTGTTTTAGTGTACTCCAATCAACATCCCCTACAACCTCAAAAAGGAATGGAGTCATTAGCACTTATGGTTTTTAAATGGCACCCAGAATTATGCTGCACTAAGCACAATTTCACATCATTCTGGGTTCATTTGTGTGAAAACAAGGTCCAATCAGGCTGAAACTTTACAGGAAGGTAGAATCTATTGAGTTGTAAGTGATCTGAACGTTTCATGATGATAGCACTTTCCTAAGGGGGTCAAACCATGTCCCAAAGGTCACCGGATCTGGTGTAAATTTAAAGAAGTAGTCCAGTTACACATTTGTGGGCTTATAACTTGGCTTCTGAATGTCCTAGAGAGATCAGGTTTGTTTTAGTGTACTCCAGTCAACATCCCCTACAACCTCAAAAAGGAATGGAGTCATTAGCACTTATGGTTTTTAAATGGCACCCAGAATTATGCTGCACTAAGCACAATTTCACATCATTCTGGGTTCATTTGTGTGAAAACAAGGTCCAATCAGGCTGAAACGTTACAGGAAGGTAGAATCTATTGAGTTGTAAGTGATCTGAACGTTTCATGATGATAGCCTTTCCTAAGGGGGTCAAACCATGTCCCAAAGGTCACTGGATCTGGTGTCAATTTAAAGAAGTAGTCCAGTTACACATTTGTGGGCTTATAACTTGGCTTCTGAATGTCCTAGAGAGATCAGGTTTGTTTTAATGTACTCCAATCAACAGCCCCTACAACCACAAAAAGGAATGGAGTCATTAGCACTTATGGTTTGTAAATGGCACCCAGAATTATGTTGCACGAAGCACAATTTCACATCATTCTGGGTTCATTTGTGTGAAAACAAGGTCCAATCAGGCTGAAATGTTACAGGAAGGTAGAATCTATTGAGTTGTAAGTGATCTGAACGTTTCATGATGATAGCACTTTCCTAAGGGGGTCAAACCATGTCCCAAAGGTCACCGGATCTGGTGTCAATTTAAATAAGTAGTCCAGTTACACCTTTGTGGGCTTATAACTTGGCTTCTGAATGTCCTAGAGAGATCAGGTTTGCTTTAGTACACTCCAATCAACAGCCCTTACAACCACAAAAAGGAATGGAGTCATTAGCACTTATGGTTTTTAAATGGCACCCAGAATTATGTTGCACGAAGCACAATTTCACATCATTCTGGGTTCATTTGTGTGAAAACAAGGTCCAATCAGGCTGAAACGTTACAAGAACGTAGAATCTATTGAGTTGTAAGTGATCTGAACGTTTCATGATGATAGCACTTTCCTAAGGGGGTCAAACCATGTCCCAAAGGTCACCGGATCTGGTGTCACTTTAAAGAAGTAGTCCAGTTACACATTTGTGGGCTTATAACTTGGCTTCTGAATGTCCTAGAGAGATCAGGTTTGTTTTAATGTACTCCAACCAACAGCCCCTACAACCACAAAAAGGAATGGAGTCATTAGCACTTATGGTTTGTAAATGGCAACCAGAATTATGTTGCACGAAAAACAATTTCACATCATTCTGGGGCCATTTGTGTGAAAACAAGGTCCAATCAGGATGAAACGCTACAGGAAGGTAGAATCTATTGAGTTGTAAGTGATCTGAACGTTTCATGATGATAGCTCTTTCCTAAGGGGGTCAAACCATGTCCCAAAGGTCACCGGATCTGGTGTCAATTTAAAGAAGTAGTCCAGTTACACATTTGTGGGCTTATAACTTGGCTTCTGAATGTCCTAGAGAGATAAGGTTTATTTTAGTGTACTTGAATCAACAGCCCCTACAACCACAAAAAGGAATGGAGTCATTAGCACTTATGGTTTGTAAATGGCACCCAGAATTATGTTGCACGAAGCACAGTTTCACATCATTCTGGGTCCATTTGTGTGAAGACAAGGTCCAATCAGGCTGAAACGTTACAGGAAGGTAGAATCTATTGAGTTGTAAGTGATCTGAACGTTTCATGATGATAGCACTTTCCTAAGGGGGTCAAACCATGTCCCAAAGGTCACCGGATCTGGTGTCAATTTAAAGAAGTAGTTCAGTTACACATTTGTGGGCTTATAACTTGGCTTCTGAATGTCCTAGAGAGATCAGGTTTGTTTTAGTGTACTCCAATCAACAGCCCCTACAACCACAAAAAGGAATGGAGTGTTTAGCATTTATGATTTGTAAATGGCACCCAGAATTATGTTGCACGAAGCACAATTTCACATCATTCTGGGTCCATTTGTGTGAAAACAAGGTCCAATCAGGCTGAAACGTTACAGGAAGGTAGAATCTATTGAGTTGTAAGTGATCTGAACGTTTCATGATGATAGCACTTTCCTAAGAGGTCAAACCATGTCCAAAAAGGTCACCGGATCTGGTGTCAATTTAAAGAAGTAGTTCAGTTACACATTTGTGGGCTTATAACTTGGCTTCTGAATGTCCTAGAGAGATCAGGTTTGTTTTAGTGTACTCCAATCAACAGCCCCTACAACCACAAAAAGGAATGGAGTCATTAGCACTTAAGGTTTGTAAATGGCACCCAGAATTATGTTGCACGAAGCACA
Source organism: Nothobranchius furzeri (assembly GCF_043380555.1). Taxonomy (NCBI): domain Eukaryota; kingdom Metazoa; phylum Chordata; class Actinopteri; order Cyprinodontiformes; family Nothobranchiidae; genus Nothobranchius; species Nothobranchius furzeri. The sequence continues at coordinate 11,436,587 of NC_091741.1, read as the reverse complement.
ATTTCACATCATTCTGGGTTCATTTGTGTGAAAACAAGGTCCAATCAGGCTGAAACGTTACAAGAAGGTAGAATCTATTGAGTTGTAAGTGATCTGAACGTTTCAAGATGATCACAGATTCCTATAGGGGGTCAAACCATGTCCCAAAGGTCACCGGGCCTGGTGTCACTTTAAAGAAGTAGTCCAGTTACACCTTTGAGGGCTTATAACTTGGCTTCTGAATGTCCTAGAGAGGTTAGGTTTGTTTTAGTATACTCCAATCAACAGCCCTTACAACCACAAAAAGGAATGGAGTCATTAGCACTTATGGTTTTTAAATGGCACCCAGAATTATGTTGCACGAAGCACAATTTCACATCATTCTGGGTTCATTTGTGTGAAAACAAGGTCCAATCAGGCTGAAACGTTACAAGAAGGTAGAATCTATTGAGTTGTAATTGATCTGAACGTTTCAAGATGATCGCACATTCCTATAGGGGGCCAAACCATGTCCCAAAGGTCACCGGGCCTGGTGTCACTTTAAAAAGCAGTCCAGTTACACCTTTGTGGGCTTATAACTTGGCTTCTGAATGTCCTAGAGAGGTTAGGTTTGTTTTAGTGTACTCCAATCAACAGCCCCTAAAACCACAAAAAGGTATGGAGTCATTAGCACTTAAGGTTTGTAAATGGCACCCAGAATTATGTTGCACGAAGCACAATTTCACATCATTCTGGGTCCATTTGTGTGAAAACAAGGTCCAATCAGGCTGAAACGCTACAAGTAGGTAGAATCTATTGAGTTGTAAGTAATCTGAACGTTTCATGATGATATCACTTTCCTAAGGGGGTCAAACCATGTCCCAAAGGTCACCGGATCTGGTGTCAATTTAAAGAAGTAGTCCAGTTACACCTTTGTGGGCTTATAACTTGGCTTCTGAATGTCCTAGAGAGACCAGGTTTGTTTTAGTATACTCCAATCAACAGCCCCTACAACCACAAAAAGGAATGGAGTCATTAGCACTTATGGTTTTTAAATGGCACCCAGAATTATGTTGCACGAAGCACAATTTCACATCATTCTGGGTTCATTTGTGTGAAAACAAGGTCCAATCAGGCTGAAATGTTACAGGAAGGTAGAATCTATTGAGTTGTAAGTGATCTGAACGTTTCATGATGACAGCACTTTCCTAAGGGGGTCAAACCATGTCCCAAAGGTCACCGGGCCTGGTGTCACTTTAAAGAAGCAGTCCAGTTACACCTTTGTGGGCTTATAACTTGGCTTCTGAATGTCCTAGAGAGGTTAGCTTTGTTTTAGTGTTCTCCAATCAACAGCCCCTATAACCACAAAAAGGAATGGAGTCATTAGCACTTATGGTTTGTAAATGGCGCCCAGAATTATGTTGCACGAAGCACAATTTCACATCATTCTGGGTTCATTTGTCTGAAAACAAGGTCCAATCAGGCTGAAACGCTACAAGAAGGTAGAATCTATTGAGTTGTAAGTGATCTGAACGTTTCATGATGATAGCACTTTCCTAAGGGGGTCAAACCATGTCCCAAATGTCACCGGGCCTGGTGTCACTTTAAAGAAGTAGTCCAGTTACACCTTTGTGGGCTTATAACTTGGCTTCTGAATGTCCTAGAGAGATCAGGTTTGTTTAAATGTACTCCAATCAACAGCCCCTACAACCACAAAAAGGAATGGAGTCATTAGCACTTATGGTTTGTAATTGGCACCCAGACTTATGTTGTACGAAGCACAATTTCACATCATTCTGGGAACATTTGTGTGAAAACAAGGTCCAATCAGGCTGAAACGCTACAAGAAGGTAGAATCTATTGAGATTTAAGTGATCTGAACGTTTCAAGATGATCGCACATTCCTATAGGGGGTAAAACCATGTCCCAAAGGTCACCGGGCCTGGTGTCACTTTAAAGAAGTAGTCCAGTTACACCTTTGTGGGCTTATAACTTGGCTTCTGAATGTCCTAGAGAGGTTAGGTTTGTTTTAGTGTACTCCAATCAACAGCCCCTACAACCACAAAAAGGAATGGAGTCATTAGCACTTATGGTTTGTAAATGGCACCCAGAATTATGTTGCACGAAGCACAATTTCACATCATTCTGGGTTCATTTGTGTGAAAACAAGGTCCAATCAGGCTGAAACGTTACAGGAAGGTAGAATCTATTGAGTTGTAAGTGATTTGAACGTTTCATGATGATAGCACTTTCCTAAGGGGGTCAAACCATGTCCCAGAGGTCACCGGATCTGGTGTCAATTTAAAGAAGTAGTCCAGTTACACATTTGTGGGCTTATAACTTGGCTTCTGAATGTCCTAGAGAGATCAGGTTTGTTTTAGTGTACTCCAATCAACATCTCCTACAACCTCAAAAAGGAATGGAGTCATTAGCACTTATGGTTTTTAAATGGCACCCAGAATTATGCTGCACTAAGCACAATTTCACAACATTCTGGGTTCATTTGTGTGAAAACAAGGTCCAATCAGGCTGAAACGTTACAGGAAGGTAGAATCTATTGAGTTGTAAGTGATTTGAACGTTTCATGATGATAGCACTTTCCTAAGGGCGTCAAACCATGTCCCAAAGGTCACCGGATCTGGTGTCAATTTAAAGAAGTAGTCCAGTTACACATTTGTGGGCTTATAACTTGGCTTCTGAATGTCCTAGAGAGATCAGGTTTGTTTTAATGTACTCCAACCAACAGCCCCTACAACCACAAAAAGGAATGGAGTCATTGGCACTTATGGTTTGTAAATGGCACCCAGAATTATGTTGCACGAAGCACAATTTCACATCATTCTGGGTCCATTTGTGTGAAAACAAGGTCCAATCAGGCTGAAACGTTACAAGAAGGTAGAATCTATTGAGTTGTAAGTGATCTGAACGTTTCATGATGATCGCACATTCCTATAGGGGGTCAAACCATGTCCCAAAGGTCACCGGGCCTGGTGTCCCTTTAAAGAGGTAGTCCAGTTACACCTTTGAGGGCTTATAACTTGGCTTCTTAATATCCTAGAGAGATCAGGTTTGTTTTAATGTACTCCAATCAACAGTTCCTACAACCTCAAAAAGGAATGGAGTCATTAGCACTTATGGTTTTTAAATGGCACCCAGAATTATGTTGCACGAAGCACAATTTCACATCATTCTGGGTTCATTTGTGTGAAAACAAGGTCCAATCAGGCTGAAATGTTACAGGAAGGTAGAATCTATTGAGTTGTAAGTGATCTGAACGTTTCATGATGATAGCACTTTCCTAAGGGGGTCAAACCATGTCCCAAAGGTCACCGGATCTGGTGTCAATTTAAAGAAGTAGTCCAGTTACACCTTTGTGGGCTTATAACTTGGCTTCTGAATGTCCAAGAGAGATCAGGTTTTTTTTAGTATACTCCAATCAACAGCCCCTACAACCACAAAAAGGAATGGAGTCATTAGCACTTATGGTTTTTAAATGGCACCCAGAATTATGTTGCACGAAGCACAATTTCACATCATTCTGGGTTCATTTGTGTGAAAACAAGGTCCAGTCAGGCTGAAACGTTACAGGAAGGTAAAATCTAATGAGTTGTAAGTGATATGAACGTTTCAAGATGATCGCACATTCCTATAGGGGGTCAAACCATGTCCCAAAGGTCACCGGGCCTGGTGTCACTTTAAAGAAGCAGTCCAGTTACACCTTTGTGGGCTTATAACTTGGCTTCTGAATGTCCTAGAGAGGTTAAGTTTGTTTTAGTGTTCTCCAATCAACAGCCCCTACAACCACAAAAAGGAATGGAGTCATTAGCACTTATGGTTTGTAAATGGCACCCAGAATTATGTTGCACGAAGCACAATTTCACATCATTCTGGGTTCATTTGTGTGAAAACAAGGTCCAATCAGGCTGAAACGTTACAGGAAGGTAGAATCTATTGAGTTGTAAGTGATCTGAACGTTTCATGATGATAGCACTTTCCTAAGGAAGTCAAACCATGTCCCAAAGGTCACCAGACCTGGTGTCAATTTAAAGTAGTCCAGTTACACATTTGTGGGCTTATAACTTGGCTTCTGAATGTCCTAGAGAGATCAGGTTTGTTTTAATGTACTCCAACCAACAGCCCCTACAACCACAAAAAGGAATGGAGTCATTAGCACTTATGGTTTGTAAATGGCACCCAGAATTATGTTGCACGAAGCACAATTTCACATCATTCTGGGTCCATTTGTGTGAAAACAAGGTCCATTCAGGCTGAAACATTACAAGAAGGTAGAATCTATTGAGTTGTAAGTGATCTGAACGTTTCATGATGATCGCACATTCCTATAGAGGGTCAAACCATGTCCCAAAGGTCATCGGGCCTGTTGTCACTTTAAAGAAGTAGTCCAGTTACACCTTTGTGGGCTTATAACTTGGCTTCTGAATGTCCTAGAGAGATCAGGTTTGTTTTAGTATACTACAATCAACAGCCCCTACAACCACAAAAAGGAATGGAGTCATTAGCACTTATGGTTTTTAAATGGCACCCAGAATTATGCTGCACTAAGCACAATTTCACATCATTCTGGGTTCATTTGTGTGAAAACAAGGTCCAATCAGGCTGAAACGTTACAGGAAGGTAGAATCTATTGAGTTGTAAGTGATCTGAACGTTTCATGATGATAGCACTTTCCTAAGGGGGTCAAACCATGTCCCAAAGGTCACCGGGCCTGGTGTCACTTTAAAGAAGCAGTCCAGTTACACCTTTGTGGGCTTATAACTTTGCTTCTGAATGTCCTAAAGAGGTTCGGTTTGTTTTAGTGTTCTCCAATCAACAGCCCCTACAACCACAAAAAGGAATGGAGTCATTAGCACTTATGGTTTGTAAATAGAACCCAGAATTATGTTGCACAAAGCACAATTTCACATCATTCTGGGTTCATTTGTGTGAAAACAAGGTCCAATCAGGCTGAAAGAATCTATTGAGTTGTAAGTGATCTGAACGTTTCATGATGATAGCACTTTCCTAAGGGGATCAAACCATGTCCCAAAGGTCACCGGGCCTGGTGTCACTTTAAAGAAGTAGTCCAGTTACACCTTTGTGGGCTTATAACTTGGCTTCTGAATGTCCTAGAGAGGTTAGGTTTGTTTTAGTGTACTCCAATCAACAGCCCCTACAACCACAAAAAGGAATGGAGTCATTAGCACTTAAGGTTTGTAAATGGCACCCAGAATTATGTTGCACGAAGCACAATTTCACATCATTCTGGGTCCATTTGTGTGAAAACAAGGTCCAATCAGGCTGAAACGCTACAAGAAGGTAGAATCTATTGAGTTGTAAGTGATCTGAACGTTTCAAGATGATCGCACATTCCTATAGGGGGTAAAACCATGTCCCAAAGGTCACCGGGCCTGGTGTCACTTTAAAGAAGTAGTCCAGTTACACCTTTGAGGGCTTATAACTTGGCTTCTGAATGTCCTAGAGAGATCAGGTTTGTTTTAGTGTACTCCAATCAACAGCCCCTAACACCTCAAAAAGGAATGGGGTCATTAGCACTTATGGTTTTTAAATGGCACCCAGAATTATGTTGCACGAAGCACAATTTCACATCATTCTGGGTTCATTTGTGTGAAAACAAGGTCCAATCAGGCTGAAATGTTACAGGAAGGTAGAATCTATTGAGTTGTAAGTGATCTGAACGTTTCATGATGATAGCACTTTCCTAAGGGGGTCAAACCATGTCCCAAAGGTCACCGGGCCTGGTGTCACTTTAAAGAAGTAGTCCAGTTACACCTTTGTGGGCTTATAACTTGGCTTCTGAATGTCCAAGAGAGATCAGGTTTTTTTTAGTATACTCCAATCAACAGCCCCTACAACCACAAAAAGGAATGGAGTCATTAGCACTTATGGTTTTTAAATGGCACCCAGAATTATGTTGCACGAAGCACAATTTCACATCATTCTGGGTTCATTTGTGTGAAAACAAGGTCCAGTCAGGCTGAAACGTTACAGGAAGGTAAAATCTAATGAGTTGTAAGTGATATGAACGTTTCAAGATGATCGCACATTCCTATAGGGGGTCAAACCATGTCCCAAAGGTCACCGGGCCTGGTGTCACTTTAAAGAAGCAGTCCAGTTACACCTTTGTGGGCTTATAACTTGGCTTCTGAATGTCCTAGAGAGGTTAAGTTTGTTTTAGTGTTCTCCAATCAACAGCCCCTACAACCACAAAAAGGAATGGAGTCATTAGCACTTATGGTTTGTAAATGGCACCCAGAATTATGTTGCACGAAGCACAATTTCACATCATTCTGGGTTCATTTGTGTGAAAACAAGGTCCAATCAGGCTGAAACGTTACAGGAAGGTAGAATCTATTGAGTTGTAAGTGATCTGAACGTTTCATGATGATAGGACTTTCCTAAGGAAGTCAAACCATGTCCCAAAGGTCACCAGACCTGGTGTCAATTTAAAGTAGTCCAGTTACACATTTGTGGGCTTATAACTTGGCTTCTGAATGTCCTAGAGAGATCAGGTTTGTTTTAATGTACTCCAACCAACAGCCCCTACAACCACAAAAAGGAATGGAGTCATTAGCACTTATGGTTTGTAAATGGCACCCAGAATTATGTTGCACGAAGCACAATTTCACATCATTCTGGGTCCATTTGTGTGAAAACAAGGTCCATTCAGGCTGAAACATTACAAGAAGGTAGAATCTATTGAGTTGTAAGTGATCTGAACGTTTCATGATGATCGCACATTCCTATAGAGGGTCAAACCATGTCCCAAAGGTCATCGGGCCTGTTGTCACTTTAAAGAAGTAGTCCAGTTACACCTTTGTGGGCTTATAACTTGGCTTCTGAATGTCCTAGAGGGATCAGGTTTGTTTTAGTATACTACAATCAACAGCCCCTACAACCACAAAAAGGAATGGAGTCATTAGCACTTATGGTTTTTAAATGGCACCCAGAATTATGCTGCACTAAGCACAATTTCACATCATTCTGGGTTCATTTGTGTGAAAACAAGGTCCAATCAGGCTGAAACGTTACAGGAAGGTAGAATCTATTGAGTTGTAAGTGATCTGAACGTTTCATGATGATAGCACTTTCCTAAGGGGGTCAAACCATGTCCCAAAGGTCACCGGGCCTCGTGTCACTTTAAAGAAGCAGTCCAGTTACACCTTTGTGGGCTTATAACTTGGCTTCTGAATGTCCTAAAGAGGTTAGGTTTGTTTTAGTGTTCTCCAATCAACAGCCCCTACAACCACAAAAAGGAATGGAGTCATTAGCACTTATGGTTTGTAAATAGAACCCAGAATTATGTTGCACAAAGCACAATTTCACATCATTCTGGGTTCATTTGTGTGAAAACAAGGTCCAATCAGGCTGAAAGAATCTATTGAGTTGTAAGTGATCTGAACGTTTCATGATGATAGCACTTTCCTAAGGGGATCAAACCATGTCCCAAAGGTCACCGGGCCTGGTGTCACTTTAAAGAAGTAGTCCAGTTACACCTTTGTGGGCTTATAACTTGGCTTCTGAATGTCCTAGAGAGGTTAGGTTTGTTTTAGTGTACTCCAATCAACAGCCCCTACAACCACAAAAAGGAATGGAGTCATTAGCACTTAAGGTTTGTAAATGGCACCCAGAATTATGTTGCACGAAGCACAATTTCACATCATTCTGGGTCCATTTGTGTGAAAACAAGGTCCAATCAGGCTGAAACGCTACAAGAAGGTAGAATCTATTGAGTTGTAAGTGATCTGAACGTTTCAAGATGATCGCACATTCCTATAGGGGGTAAAACCATGTCCCAAAGGTCACCGGGCCTGGTGTCACTTTAAAGAAGTAGTCCAGTTACACCTTTGAGGGCTTATAACTTGGCTTCTGAATGTCCTAGAGAGATCAGGTTTGTTTTAGTGTACTCCAATCAACAGCCCCTAACACCTCAAAAAGGAATGGGGTCATTAGCACTTATGGTTTTTAAATGGCACCCAGAATTATGTTGCACGAAGCACAATTTCACATCATTCTGGGTTCATTTGTGTGAAAACAAGGTCCAATCAGGCTGAAATGTTACAGGAAGGTAGAATCTATTGAGTTGTAAGTGATCTGAACGTTTCATGATGATAGCACTTTCCTAAGGGGGTCAAACCATGTCCCAAAGGTCACCGGGCCTGGTGTCACTTTAAAGAAGTAGTCCAGTTACACCTTTGTGGGCTTATAACTTGGCTTCTGAATGTCCTAGAGAGGTTAGGTTTGTTTTAGTGTACTCCAATCAACAGCCCCTACAACCACAAAAAGGAATGGAGTCATTAGCACTTAAGGTTTGTAAATGGCACCCAGAATTATGTTGCACGAAGCACAATTTCACATCATTCTGGGTCCATTTGTGTGAAAACAAGGTCCAATCAGGCTGAAACGCTACAAGAAGGTAGAATCTATTGAGTTGTAAGTGATCTGAACGTTTCAAGATGATCGCACATTCCTATAGGGCGTAAAACCATGTCCCAAAGGTCACCGGGCCTGGTGTCACTTTAAAGAAGTAGTCCAGTTACACCTTTGAGGGCTTATAACTTGGCTTCTGAATGTCCTAGAGAGATCAGGTTTGTTTTAGTGTACTCCAATCAACAGCCCCTACAACCCCAAAAAGGAATGGAGTCATTAGCACTTATGGTTTTTAAATGGCACCCAGAATTATGTTGCACGAAGCACAATTTCACATCATTCTGGGTTCATTTGTGTGAAAACAAGGTCCAATCAGGCTGAAATGTTACAGGAAGGTAGAATCTATTGAGTTGTAAGTGATCTGAACGTTTCATGAAGATAGCACTTTCCTAAGGGGGTCAAACCATGTCCCAAAGGTCACCTGGCCTGGTGTCACTTTAAAGAAGTAGTCCAGTTACATCTTTGAGGGCTTATAACTTGGCTTCTGAATATCCTAGAGGGATCAGGTTTGTTTTAGTGTACTCCAATCAACAGCCCCTACAACCACAAAAAGGAATTGAGTCATTAGCACTTATGGTTTTTAAATGGCACCCAGAATTATGTTGCACGAAGCACAATTTCACATCATTCTGGGTTCATTTGTGTGAAAACAAGGTCCAATCAGGCTGAAACGTTACAGGAAACTACAATCTATTGAGTTGTAAGTGATCTGAACGTTTCAAGATGATCGCACATTCCTATAGGGGGTCAAACCATGTCCCAAAGGTCACCGGGCCTGGTGTCACTTTAAAGAAGCAGTCCAGTTACACCTTTGTGGGCTTATAACTTGGCTTCGGAATGTCCTAGAGAGGTTAGGCTTGTTTTAGTGTTCTCCAATCAACAGCCCCTACAACCACAAAAAGGAATGGAGTCATTAGCACTTATGGTTTGTAAATGGCACCCAGAATTATGTTGCACGAAGCACAATTTCACATCATTCTGGGTTCATTTGTGTGAAAACAAGGTCCAATCAGGCTGAAACGTTACAGGAAGGTAGAATCTATTGAGTTGTAAGTGATATGAACGTTTCATGATGATAGCACTTTCCTAAGGGGGTCAAACCATGTCCCAAAGGTCACCAGATCTGGTGTCAATTTAAAGTAGTCAAGTTACACATTTGTGGGCTTATAACTTGGCTTCTGAATGTCCTAGAGAGATCAGGTTTTTTTTAATGTACTCCAACCAACAGCCCCTACAACCACAAAAAGGAATGGAGTCATTAGCACTTATGGTTTGTAAATGGCACCCAGAATTATGTTGCACGAAGCACAATTTCACATCATTCTGGGTCCATTTGTGTGAAAACAAGGTCCATTCAGGCTGAAACATTACAAGAAGGTAGAATCTATTGAGTTGTAAGTGATCTGAACGTTTCAAGATGATCACACATTCCTATAGGGGGTCAAACCATGTCCCAAAGGTCACCGGGCCTGGTGTCACTTTAAAGAAGTAGTCCAGTTACACCTTTGTGGGCTTATAACTTGGCTTCTGAATGTCCTAGAGAGGTTAGGTTTGTTTTAGTGTTCTCCAATCAACAGCCCCTACAACCACAAAAAGGAATGGCGTCATTAGCACTTATGGTTTGTAAATGGCACCCAGAATTATGTTGCACGAAGCACAATTTCACATCATTCTGGGTTCATTTGTGTGAAAACAAGGTCCAATCAGGCTGAAACGTTACAGGAAGGTAAAATCTATTGAGTTGTAAGTGATCTGAACGTTTCATGATGATAGCACTTTCCTAAGGGGGTCAAACCATGTCCCAAAGGTCACCGGGCCTGGTGTCACTTTAAAGAAGCAGTCCAGTTACACCTTTGTGGGCTTATAACTTGGCTTCTGAATGTCCTAAAGAGGTTAGGTTTGTTTTAGTGTTCTCCAATCAACAGCCCCTACAACCACAAAAAGGAATGGAGTCATTAGCACTTATGGTTTGTAAATGGCACCCAGAATTATGTTGCACAAAGCACAATTTCACATCATTCTGGGTTCATTTGTGTGAAAACAAGGTCCAATCAGGCTGAAAGAATCTATTGAGTTGTAAGTGATCTGAACGTTTCATGATGATAGCACTTTCCTAAGGGGGTCAAACCATGTCCCAAAGGTCACCGGGCCTGGTGTCACTTTAAAGAAGTAGTCCAGTTACACCTTTGTGGGCTTATAACTTGGCTTCTGAATGTCCTAGAGAGGTTAGGTTTGTTTTAGTGTACTCCAATCAACAGCCCCTACAACCACAAAAAGGAATGGAGTCATTAGCACTTAAGGTTTGTAAATGGCACCCAGAATTATGTTGCACGAAGCACAATTTCACATCATTCTGGGTCCATTTGTGTGAAAACAATGTCCAATCAGGCTGAAACGCTACAAGAAGGTAGAATCTATTGAGTTGTAAGTGATCTGAACGTTTCAAGATGATCGCACATTCCTATAGGGGGTAAAACCATGCCCCAAAGGTCACCGGGCCTGGTGTCACTTTAAAGAAGTAATCCAGTTACACCTTTGTGGGCTTATAACTTGGCTTCTGAATGTCCTAGAGAGGTTAGGTTTGTTTTAGTGTACTCCAATCAACAGCCCCTACAACCTCAAAAAGGAATGGAGTCATTAGCACTTATGGTTTGTAAATGGCACCCAGAATAATGTTGCACGAAGCACAATTTCACATCATTCTGGGTTCATTTGTGTGAAAACAAGGTCCAATCAGGCTGAAACGTTACAGGAAGGTAGAATCTATTGAGTTGTAAGTGATTTGAACGTTTCATGATGATAGCACTTTCCTAAGGGGGTCAAACCATGTCCCAGAGGTCACCGGATCTGGTGTCAATTTAAAGAAGTAGTCCAGTTACACATTTGTGGGCTTATAACTTGGCCTCTGAATGTCCTAGAGAGATCAGGTTTGTTTTAATGTACTCCAACCAACAGCCCCTACAACCACAAAAAGGAATGGAGTCATTAGCACTTATGGTTTGTAAATGGCACCCAGAATTATGCTGCACTAAGCACAATTTCACATCATTCTGGGTTCATTTGTGTGAAAACAAGGTCCAATCAGGCTGAAACGCTACAAGAAGGTAGAATCTATTGAGTTGTAAGTGATCTGAGCGTTTCAAGATGATCGCACATTCCTATAGGGGGTAAAACCATGTCCCAAAGGTCACCGGGCCTGGTGTCACTTTAAAGAAGCAGTCCAGTTACACCTTTGTGGGCTTATAACTTGGCTTCTGAATATCCTAGAGAGGTTAGGTTTGTTTTAGTGTTCTCCAATCAACAGCCCCTACAACCACAAAAAGGAATGGAGTCATTAGCACTTATGGTTTGTAAATGGCACCCAGAATTATGTTGCACGAAGCACAATTTCAAATCATTCTGGGTTCATTTGTGTGAAAACAAGGTCCAATCAGGCAGAAACATTACAGGCAGGTAGATTCTATTGAGTTGTAAGTGATCTGAACGTTTCATGATGATAGCACTTTCCTAAGGGGGTCAAACCATGTCCCAAAGGTCACCGGGCCTGGTGTCACTTTAAAGAAGTAGTCCAGTTACACCTTTGTGGGCTTATAACTTGGCTTCTGAATGTCCTAGAGAGGTTAGGTTTGTTTTAGTGTACTCCAATCAACAGCCCCTACAACCACAAAAAGGAATGGAGTCATTAGCACTTATGGTTTGTAAATGGCACCCAGAATTATGTTGCACGAAGCACAATTTCACATCATTCTGGGTCCATTTGTGTGAAAACAATGTCCAATCAGGCTGAAACGCTACACGAAGGTAGAATCTATTGAGTTGTAAGTGATCTGAACGTTTCAAGATGATCGCACATTCCTATAGGGGGTAAAACCATGCACCAAAGGTCACCGGGCCTGGTGTCACTTTAAAGAAGTAGTCCAGTTACACCTTTGTGGGCTTATAACTTGGCTTCTGAATGTCCTAGAGAGGTTAGGTTTGTTTTAGTGTACTCCAATCAACAGCCCCTACAACCTCAAAAAGGAATGGAGTCATTAGCACTTATGGTTTGTAAATGGCACCCAGAATAATGTTGCACGAAGCACAATTTCACATCATTCTGGGTTCATTTGTGTGAAAACAAGGTCCAATCAGGCTGAAACGTTACAGGAAGGTAGAATCGATTGAGTTGTAAGTGATTTGAACGTTTCATGATGATAGCACTTTCCTAAGGGGGTCAAACCATGTCCCAGAGGTCACCGGATCTGGTGTCAATTTAAAGAAGTAGTCCAGTTACACATTTGTGGGCTTATAACTTGGCTTCTGAATGTCCTAGAGAGATCAGGTTTGTTTTAATGTACTCCAACCAACAGCCCCTACAACCACAAAAAGGAATGGAGTCATTAGCACTTATGGTTTGTAAATGGCACCCAGAATTATGCTGCACTAAGCACAATTTCACATCATTCTGGGTTCATTTGTGTGAAAACAAGGTCCAGTCAGGCTGAAACGTTACAAGAAGGTAGAATCTATTGAGTTGTAAGTGATCTGAACGTTTCATGATGATCGCACATTCCTATAGGGGGTCAAACCATGTCCCAAAGGTCACCGGGCCTGGTGTCACTTTAAAGAAGTAGTCCATTTACACCTTTGAGGGCTTATAACTTGGCTTCTGAATGTCCTAGAGAGATCAGGTTTGTTTTAGTGTACTCCAATCAACAGCCCCTACAACCTCAAAAAGGAATGGAGTCATTAGCACTTATGGTTTTTAAATGGCACCCAGAATTATGTTGCACGAAGCACAATTTCACATCATTCTGGGTTCATTTGTGTGAAAACAAGGTCCAATCAGGCTGAAACGTTACAGGAAGGTAGAATCTATTGAGTTGTAAGTGATCTGAACGTTTCATGATGATAGCACTTTCCTAAGGGGGTCAAACCATGTCCCAAAGGTCACCGGGCCTGGTGTCACTTTAAAGAAGTAGTCCATTTACACCTTTGAGGGCTTATAACTTGGCTTCTGAATGTCCTAGAGAGATCAGGTTTGTTTTAGTGTACTCCAATCAACAGCCCCTACAACCTCAAAAAGGAATGGAGTCATTAGCACTTATGGTTTTTAAATGGCACCCAGAATTATGTTGCACGAAGCACAATTTCACATCATTCTGGGTTCATTTGTGTGAAAACAAGGTCCAATCAGGCTGAAACGTTACAGGAAGGTAGAATCTATTGAGTTGTAAGTGATATGAACGTTTCATGATGATAGCACTTTCCTAAGGGGGTCAAACCATGTCCCAAAGGTCACCGGGCCTGGTGTCACTTTAAAGAAGTAGTCCAGTTACACCTTTGAGGGCTTATAACTTGGCTTCTGAATATCCTAGAGAGATCAGGTTTGTTTTAGTGTACTCCAATCAACAGCCCCTACAACCTCAAAAAGGAATGGAGTCGTTAGCACTTATGGTTTTTAAATGGCACCCAGAATTATGTTGCACAAAGCACAATTTCACATCATTCTGGGTTCTTTTGTGTGAAAACAAGGTCCAATCAGGCTGAAATGTTACAGGAAGGTAGAATCTATTGAGTTGTAAGAGATCTGAACGTTTCATGATGATAGGACTTTCCTAAGGGGGTCAAACCATGTCCCAAAGGTCCCCGGATCTGGTGTCAATTTAAAGAAGTAGTCCAGTTACACGTTTGTGGGCTTATAACTTGGATTCTGAATGCCCTAGAGAGATCAGGTTTGTTTTAGTATACTCCAATCAACAGCCCCTACAACCACAAAAAGGAATGGAGTCATTAGCACTTATGGTTTTTAAATGGCACCCAGAATTATGTTGCACGAAGCACAATTTCACATCATTCTGGGTTCATTTGTGTGACAACAAGGTCCAATCAGGCTGAAACGTTACAGGAAACTAAAATCTATTGAGTTGTAAGTGATCTGAACGTTTCAAGATGATCGCACATTCCTATAGGGGGTCAAACCATGTCCCAAAGGTCACCGGATCTGGTGTCAATTTAAAGAAGTAGTCCAGTTACACATTTGTGGGCTTATAACTTGGCTTCTGAATGTCCTAGAGAGATCAGGTTTGTTTTAATGTACTCCAACCAACAGCCCCTACAACCACAAAAAGGAATGGAGTCATTAGCAGTTATGGTTTGTAAATGGCACCCAGAATTATGCTGCACTAAGCACAATTTCACATCATTCTGGGTTCATTTGTGTGAAAACAAGGTCCAATCAGGCTGAAACGTTACAAGAAGGTAGAATCTATTGAGTTGTAAGTGATCTGAACGTTTCATGATGATCGCACATTCCTATAGGGGGTCAAACCATGTCCCAAAGGTCCCCGGATCTGGTGTCAATTTAAAGAAGTAGTCCAGTTACACGTTTGTGGGTTTATAACTTGGATTCTGAATGCCCTAGAGAGATCAGGTTTGTTTTAGTATACTCCAATCAACAGCCCCTACAACCACAAAAAGGAATGGAGTCATTAGCACTTATGGTTTTTAAATGGCACCCAGAATTATGTTGCACGAAGCACAATTTGACATCATTCTGGGTTCATTTGTGTGAAAACAAGGTCCAATCAGGCTGAAACGTTACAGGAAACTAAAATCTATTGAGTTGTAAGTGATCTGAACGTTTCAAGATGATCGCACATTCCTATAGGGGGTCAAACCATGTCCCAAAGGTCACCGGGCCTGGTGTCACTTTAAAGAAGTAGTCCATTTACACCTTTGAGGGCTTATAACTTGGCTTCTGAATGTCCTAGAGAGATCAGGTTTGTTTTAGTGTACTCGAATCAACAGCCCCTACAACCACAAAAAGGAATGGAGTCATTAGCACTTATGGTTTGTAAATGGCACCCAGAATTATGTTGCACGAAGCACAATTTCACATCATTCTGGGTTCATTTGTGTGAAAACAAGGTCCAATCAGGCTGAAATGTTACAGGAAGGTAGAATCTATTGAGTTGTAAGTGATCTGAACGTTTCATGATGATAGCACTTTCCTAAGGGGGTCAAACCATGTCCCAAAGGTCACCGGGCCTGGTGTCACTTTAAAGAAGTAGTCCAGTTACACCTTTGAGGGCTTATAACTTGGCTTCTGAATATCCTAGAGAGATCAGGTTTGTTTTAGTGTACTCCAATCAACAGCCCCTACAACCTCAAAAAGGAATGGAGTCGTTAGCACTTATGGTTTTTAAATGGCACCCAGAATTATGTTGCACAAAGCACAATTTCACATCATTCTGGGTTCTTTTGTGTGAAAACAAGGTCCAATCAGGCTGAAATGTTACAGGAAGGTAGAATCTATTGAGTTGTAAGTGATCTGAACGTTTCATGATGATAGGACTTTCCTAAGGGGGTCAAACCATGTCCCAAAGGTCCCCGGATCTGGTGTCAATTTAAAGAAGTAGTCCAGTTACACGTTTGTGGGCTTATAACTTGGATTCTGAATGCCCTAGAGAGATCAGGTTTGTTTTAGTATACTCCAATCAACAGCCCCTACAACCACAAAAAGGAATGGAGTCATTAGCACTTATGGTTTTTAAATGGCACCCAGAATTATGTTGCACGAAGCACAATTTGACATCATTCTGGGTTCATTTGTGTGAAAACAAGGTCCAATCAGGCTGAAACGTTACAGGAAACTAAAATCTATTGAGTTGTAAGTGATCTGAACGTTTCAAGATGATCGCACATTCCTATAGGGGGTCAAACCATGTCCCAAAGGTCACCGGGCCTGGTGTCACTTTAAAGAAGTAGTCCATTTACACCTTTGAGGGCTTATAACTTGGCTTCTGAATGTCCTAGAGAGATCAGGTTTGTTTTAGTGTACTCGAATCAACAGCCCCTACAACCACAAAAAGGAATGGAGTCATTAGCACTTATGGTTTGTAAATGGCACCCAGAATTATGTTGCACGAAGCACAATTTCACATCATTCTGGGTTCATTTGTGTGAAAACAAGGTCCAATCAGGCTGAAATGTTACAGGAAGGTAGAATCTATTGAGTTGTAAGTGATCTGAACGTTTCATGATGATAGCACTTTCCTAAGGGGGTCAAACCATGTCCCAAAGGTCACCGGGCCTGGTGTCAATTTAAAGAAGTAGTCCAGTTACACCTTTGAGGGCTTATAACTTGGCTTCTGAATATCCTAGAGAGATCAGGTTTGTTTTAGTGTACTCCAATCAACAGCCCCTACAACCTCAAAAAGGAATGGAGTCGTTAGCACTTATGGTTTTTAAATGGCACCCAGAATTATGTTGCACAAACCACAATTTCACATCATTCTGGGTTCTTTTGTGTGAAAACAAGGTCCAATCAGGCTGCAATGTTACAGGAAGGTAGAATCTATTGAGTTGTAAGTGATCTGAACGTTTCATGATGATAGGACTTTCCTAAGGGGGTCAAACCATGTCCCAAAGGTCCCCGGATCTGGTGTCAATTTAAAGAAGTAGTCCAGTTACACGTTTGTGGGCTTATAACTTGGATTCTGAATGCCCTAGAGAGATCAGGTTTGTTTTAGTATACTCCAATCAACAGCCCCTACAACCACAAAAAGGAATGGAGTCATTAGCACTTATGGTTTTTAAATGGCACCCAGAATTATGTTGCACGAAGCACAATTTGACATCATTCTGGGTTCATTTGTGTGAAAACAAGGTCCAATCAGGCTGAAACGTTACAGGAAACTAAAATCTATTGAGTTGTAAGTGATCTGAACGTTTCAAGATGATCGCACATTCCTATAGGGGGTCAAACCATGTCCCAAAGGTCACCGGGCCTGGTGTCACTTTAAAGAAGTAGTCCAGTTACACCTTTGTGGGCTTATAACTTGGCTTCTGAATGTCCTAGAGAGGTTAGGTTTGTTTTAGTGTACTCCAATCAACAGCCCCTACAACCTCAAAAAGGAATGGAGTCATTAGCACTTATGGTTTGTAAATGGCACCCAGAATTATGTTGCACGAAGCACAATTTCACATCATTCTGGGTTCATTTGTGTGAAAACAAGGTCCAATCAGGCTGAAACGTTACAGGAAGGTAGAATCTATTGAGTTGTAAGTGATTTGAACGTTTCATGATGATAGCACTTTCCTAAGGGGGTCAAACCATGTCCCAGAGGTCACCGGATCTGGTGTCAATTTAAAGAAGTAGTCCAGTTACACATTTGTGGGCTTATAACTTGGCTTCTGAATGTCCTAGAGAGATCAGGTTTGTTTTAATGTACTCCAACCAACAGCCCCTACAACCACAAAAAGGAATGGAGTCATTAGCACTTATGGTTTGTAAATGGCACCCAGAATTATGCTGCACTAAGCACAATTTCACATCATTCTGGGTTCATTTGTGTGAAAACAAGGTCCAATCAGGCTGAAACGTTACAAGAAGGTAGAATCTATTGAGTTGTAAGTGATCTGAACGTTTCATGATGATCGCACATTCCTATAGGGGGTCAAACCATGTCCCAAAGGTCACCGGGCCTGGTGTCACTTTAAAGAAGTAGTCCATTTACACCTTTGAGGGCTTATAACTTGGCTTCTGAATGTCCTAGAGAGATCAGGTTTGTTTTAGTGTACTCCAATCAACAGCCCCTACAACCTCAAAAAGGAATGGAGTCATTAGCACTTATGGTTTTTAAATGGCACCCAGAATTATGTTGCACGAAGCACAATTTCACATCATTCTGGGTTCATTTGTGTGAAAACAAGGTCCAATCAGGCTGAAACGTTACAGGAAGGTAGAATCTATTGAGTTGTAAGTGATATGAACGTTTCAAGATGATCGCACTTTCCTAAGGGGGTCAAACCATGTCCCAAAGGTCACCGGGCCTGGTGTCACTTTAAAGAAGTAGTCCAGTTACACCTTTGAGGGCTTATAACTTGGCTTCTGAATGTCCTAGAGAGATCAGGTTTGTTTTAGTGTACTCCAATCAACAGCCCCTACAACCTCAAAAAGGAATGGAGTCGTTAGCACTTATGGTTTTTAAATGGCACCCAGAATTATGTTGCACAAAGCACAATTTCACATCATTCTGGGTTCATTTGTGTGAAAACAAGGTCCAATCAGGCTGAAATGTTACAGGAAGGTAGAATCTATTGAGTTGTAAGTGATCTGAACGTTTCATGATGATAGGACTTTCCTAAGGGGGTCAAACCATGTCCCAAAGGTCCCCGGATCTGGTGTCAATTTAAAGAAGTAGTCCAGTTACACGTTTGTGGGCTTATAACTTGGATTCTGAATGCCCTAGAGAGATCAGGTTTGTTTTAGTATACTCCAATCAACAGCCCCTACAACCACAAAAAGGAATGGAGTCATTAGCACTTATGGTTTTTAAATGGCTCCCAGAATTATGTTGCACGAAGCACAATTTGACATCATTCTGGGTTCATTTGTGTGAAAACAAGGTCCAATCAGGCTGAAACGTTACAGGAAACTAAAATCTATTGAGTTGTAAGTGATCTGAACGTTTCAAGATGATCGCACATTCCTATAGGGGGTCAAACCATGTCCCAAAGGTCACCGGGCCTGGTGTCACTTTAAAGAAGTAGTCCATTTACACCTTTGAGGGCTTATAACTTGGCTTCTGAATGTCCTAGAGAGATCAGGTTTGTTTTAGTGTACTCCAATCAACAGCCCCTACAACCACAAAAAGGAATGGAGTCATTAGCACTTATGGTTTGTAAATGGCACCCAGAATTATGTTGCACGAAGCACAATTTCACATCATTCTGGGTTCATTTGTGTGAAAACAAGTTCCAATCAGGCTGAAATGTTACAGGAAGGTAGAATCTATTGAGTTGTAAGTGATCTGAACGTTTCATGATGATAGCACTTTCCTAAGGGGGTCAAACCATGTCCCAAAGGTCACCGGGCCTGGTGTCACTTTAAAGAAGTAGTCCAGTTATACCTTTGAGGGCTTATAACTTGGCTTCTGAATATCCTAGAGAGATCAGGTTTGTTTTAGTGTACTCCAATCAACAGCCCCTACAACCTCAAAAAGGAATGGAGTCGTTAGCACTTATGGTTTTTAAATGGCACCCAGAATTATGTTGCACAAAGCACAATTTCACATCATTCTGGGTTCTTTTGTGTGAAAACAAGGTCCAATCAGGCTGAAATGTTACAGGAAGGTAGAATCTATTGAGTTGTAAGAGATCTGAACGTTTCATGATGATAGGACTTTCCTAAGGGGGTCAAACCATGTCCCAAAGGTCCCCGGATCTGGTGTCAATTTAAAGAAGTAGTCCAGTTACACGTTTGTGGGTTTATAACTTGGATTCTGAATGCCCTAGAGAGATCAGGTTTGTTTTAGTATACTCCAATCAACAGCCCCTACAACCACAAAAAGGAATGGAGTCATTAGCACTTATGGTTTTTAAATGGCACCCAGAATTATGTTGCACGAAGCACAATTTCACATCATTCTGGGTTCATTTGTGTGAAAACAAGGTCCAATCAGGCTGAAACGTTACAGGAAACTAAAATCTATTGAGTTGTAAGTGATCTGAACGTTTCAAGATGATCGCACATTCCTATAGGGGGTCAAACCATGTCCCAAAGGTCACCGGATCTGGTGTCAATTTAAAGAAGTAGTCCAGTTACACATTTGTGGGCTTATAACTTGGCTTCTGAATGTCCTAGAGAGATCAGGTTTGTTTTAATGTACTCCAACCAACAGCCCCTACAACCACAAAAAGGAATGGAGTCATTAGCAGTTATGGTTTGTAAATGGCACCCAGAATTATGCTGCACTAAGCACAATTTCACATCATTCTGGGTTCATTTGTGTGAAAACAAGGTCCAATCAGGCTGAAACGTTACAAGAAGGTAGAATCTATTGAGTTGTAAGTGATCTGAACGTTTCATGATGATCGCACATTCCTATAGGGGGTCAAACCATGTCCCAAAGGTCAACGGGCCTGGTGTCACTTTAAAGAAGTAGTCCATTTACACCTTTGAGGGCTTATAACTTGGCTTCTGAATGTCCTAGAGAGATCAGGTTTGTTTTAGTGTACTCCAATCAACAGCCCCTACAACCTCAAAAAGGAATGGAGTCATTAGCACTTATGGTTTTTAAATGGCACCCAGAATTATGTTGCACGAAGCACAATTTCACATCATTCTGGGTTCATTTGTGTGAAAACAAGGTCCAATCAGGCTGAAACGTTACAGGAAGGTAGAATCTATTGAGTTGTAAGTGATCTGAACGTTTCATGATGATAGCACTTTCCTAAGGGGGTCAAACCATGTCCCAAAGGTCACCGGGCCTGGTGTCACTTTAAAGAAGTAGTCCAGTTACACCTTTGAGGGCTTATAA
This sequence comes from Nothobranchius furzeri, assembly GCF_043380555.1. Classification (NCBI taxonomy): domain Eukaryota; kingdom Metazoa; phylum Chordata; class Actinopteri; order Cyprinodontiformes; family Nothobranchiidae; genus Nothobranchius; species Nothobranchius furzeri. The sequence continues at coordinate 11,415,876 of NC_091741.1, read as the reverse complement.
CTTGGCTTCTGAATATCCTAGAGAGATCAGGTTTGTTTTAGTGTACTCCAATCAACAGCCCCTACAACCTCAAAAAGGAATGGAGTCGTTAGCACTTATGGTTTTTAAATGGCACCCAGAATTATGTTGCACAAAGCACAATTTCACATCATTCTGGGTTCATTTGTGTGAAAACAAGGTCCAATCAGGCTGAAATGTTACAGGAAGGTAGAATCTATTGAGTTGTAAGTGATCTGAACGTTTCATGATGATAGCACTTTCCTAAGGGGGTCAAACCATGTCCCAAAGGTCCCCGGATCTGGTGTCAATTTAAAGAAGTAGTCCAGTTACACGTTTGTGGGTTTATAACTTGGATTCTGAATGCCCTAGAGAGATCAGGTTTGTTTTAGTATACTCCAATCAACAGCCCCTACAACCACAAAAAGGAATGGAGTCATTAGCACTTATGGTTTTTAAATGGCACCCAGAATTATGTTGCACGAAGCACAATTTGACATCATTCTGGGTTCATTTGTGTGAAAACAAGGTCCAATCAGGCTGAAACGTTACAGGAAACTAAAATCTATTGAGTTGTAAGTGATCTGAACGTTTCAAGATGATCGCACATTCCTATAGGGGGTCAAACCATGTCCCAAAGGTCACCGGGCCTGGTGTCACTTTAAAGAAGTAGTCCATTTACACCTTTGAGGGCTTATAACTTGGCTTCTGAATGTCCTAGAGAGATCAGGTTTGTTTTAGTGTACTCGAATCAACAGCCCCTACAACCACAAAAAGGAATGGAGTCATTAGCACTTATGGTTTGTAAATGGCACCCAGAATTATGTTGCACGAAGCACAATTTCACATCATTCTGGGTTCATTTGTGTGAAAACAAGGTCCAATCAGGCTGAAATGTTACAGGAAGGTAGAATCTATTGAGTTGTAAGTGATCTGAACGTTTCATGATGATAGCACTTTCCTAAGGGGGTCAAACCATGTCCCAAAGGTCACCGGGCCTGGTGTCACTTTAAAGAAGTAGTCCAGTTACACCTTTGAGGGCTTATAACTTGGCTTCTGAATATCCTAGAGAGATCAGGTTTGTTTTAGTGTACTCCAATCAACAGCCCCTACAACCTCAAAAAGGAATGGAGTCGTTAGCACTTATGGTTTTTAAATGGCACCCAGAATTATGTTGCACAAAGCACAATTTCACATCATTCTGGGTTCATTTGTGTGAAAACAAGGTCCAATCAGGCTGAAACGTTACAGGAAGGTAGAATCTATTGAGTTGTAAGTGATTTGAACGTTTCATGATGATAGCACTTTCCTAAGGGGGTCAAACCATGTCCCAGAGGTCACCGGATCTGGTGTCAATTTAAAGAAGTAGTCCAGTTACACATTTGTGGGCTTATAACTTGGCTTCTGAATGTCCTAGAGAGATCAGGTTTGTTTTAATGTACTCCAACCAACAGCCCCTACAACCACAAAAAGGAATGGAGTCATTAGCACTTATGGTTTGTAAATGGCACCCAGAATTATGCTGCACTAAGCACAATTTCACATCATTCTGGGTTCATTTGTGTGAAAACAAGGTCCAATCAGGCTGAAACGCTACAAGAAGGTAGAATCTATTGAGTTGTAAGTGATCTGAGCGTTTCAAGATGATCGCACATTCCTATAGGGGGTAAAACCATGTCCCAAAGGTCACCGGGCCTGGTGTCACTTTAAAGAAGCAGTCCAGTTACACCTTTGTGGGCTTATAACTTGGCTTCTGAATGTCCTAGAGAGGTTAGGTTTGTTTTAGTGTTCTCCAATCAACAGCCCCTACAACCACAAAAAGGAATGGAGTCATTAGCACTTATGGTTTGTAAATGGCACCCAGAATTATGTTGCACGAAGCACAATTTCACATCATTCTGGGTTCATTTGTGTGAAAACAAGGTCCAATCAGGCAGAAACATTACAGGCAGGTAGATTCTATTGAGTTGTAAGTGATCTGAACGTTTCATGATGATAGCACTTTCCTAAGGGGGTCAAACCATGTCCCAAAGGTCACCGGGCCTGGTGTCACTTTAAAGAAGTAGTCCAGTTACACCTTTGTGGGCTTATAACTTGGCTTCTGAATGTCCTAGAGAGGTTAGGTTTGTTTTAGTGTACTCCAATCAACAGCCCCTACAACCACAAAAAGGAATGGAGTCATTAGCACTTATGGTTTGTAAATGGCACCCAGAATTATGTTGCACGAAGCACAATTTCACATCATTCTGGGTCCATTTGTGTGAAAACAATGTCCAATCAGGCTGAAACGCTACACGAAGGTAGAATCTACTGAGTTGTAAGTGATCTGAACGTTTCAAGATGATCGCACATTCCTATAGGGGGTAAAACCATGCCCCAAAGGTCACCGGGCCTGGTGTCACTTTAAAGAAGTAGTCCAGTTACACCTTTGTGGGCTTATAACTTGGCTTCTGAATGTCCTAGAGAGGTTAGGTTTGTTTTAGTGTACTCCAATCAACAGCCCCTACAACCTCAAAAAGGAATGGAGTCATTAGCACTTATGGTTTGTAAATGGCACCCAGAATAATGTTGCACGAAGCACAATTTCACATCATTCTGGGTTCATTTGTGTGAAAACAAGGTCCAATCAGGCTGAAACGTTACAGGAAGGTAGAATCGATTGAGTTGTAAGTGATTTGAACGTTTCTTGATGATAGCACTTTCCTAAGGGGGTCAAACCATGTCCCAGAGGTCACCGGATCTGGTGTCAATTTAAAGAAGTAGTCCAGTTACACATTTGTGGGCTTATAACTTGGCTTCTGAATGTCCTAGAGAGATCAGGTTTGTTTTAATGTACTCCAACCAACAGCCCCTACAACCACAAAAAGGAATGGAGTCATTAGCACTTATGGTTTGTAAATGGCACCCAGAATTATGCTGCACTAAGCACAATTTCACATCATTCTGGGTTCATTTGTGTGAAAACAAGGTCCAATCAGGCTGAAACGTTACAAGAAGGTAGAATCTATTGAGTTGTAAGTGATCTGAACGTTTCATGATGATCGCACATTCCTATAGGGGGTCAAACCATGTCCCAAAGGTCACCGGGCCTGGTGTCACTTTAAAGAAGTAGTCCATTTACACCTTTGAGGGCTTATAACTTGGCTTCTGAATGTCCTAGAGAGATCAGGTTTGTTTTAGTGTACTCCAATCAACAGCCCCTACAACCTCAAAAAGGAATGGAGTCATTAGCACTTATGGTTTTTAAATGGCACCCAGAATTATGTTGCACGAAGCACAATTTCACATCATTCTGGGTTCATTTGTGTGAAAACAAGGTCCAATCAGGCTGAAACGTTACAGGAAGGTAGAATCTATTGAGTTGTAAGTGATCTGAACGTTTCATGATGATAGCACTTTCCTAAGGGGGTCAAACCATGTCCCAGAGGTCACCGGATCTGGTGTCAATTTAAAGAAGTAGTCCAGTTACACATTTGTGGGCTTATAACTTGGCTTCTGAATGTCCTAGAGAGATCAGGTTTGTTTTAATGTACTCCAACCAACAGCCCCTACAACCACAAAAAGGAATGGAGTCATTAGCACTTATGGTTTGTAAATGGCACCCAGAATTATGCTGCACTAAGCACAATTTCACATCATTCTGGGTTCATTTGTGTGAAAACAAGGTCCAATCAGGCTGAAACGTTACAAGAAGGTAGAATCTATTGAGTTGTAAGTGATCTGAACGTTTCATGATGATCGCACATTCCTATAGGGGGTCAAACCATGTCCCAAAGGTCACCGGGGCTGGTGTCACTTTAAAGAAGTAGTCCATTTACACCTTTGAGGGCTTATAACTTGGCTTCTGAATGTCCTAGAGAGATCAGGTTTGTTTTAGTGTACTCCAATCAACAGCCCCTACAACCTCAAAAAGGAATGGAGTCATTAGCACTTATGGTTTTTAAATGGCACCCAGAATTATGTTGCACGAAGCACAATTTCACATCATTCTGGGTTCATTTGTGTGAAAACAAGGTCCAATCAGGCTGAAACGTTACAGGAAGGTAGAATCTATTGAGTTGTAAGTGATATGAACGTTTCAAGATGATCGCACTTTCCTAAGGGGGTCAAACCATGTCCCAAAGGTCACCGGGCCTGGTGTCACTTTAAAGAAGTAGTCCAGTTACACCTTTGAGGGCTTATAACTTGGCTTCTGAATGTCCTAGAGAGATCAGGTTTGTTTTAGTGTACTCCAATCAACAGCCCCTACAACCTCAAAAAGGAATGGAGTCGTTAGCACTTATGGTTTTTAAATGGCACCCAGAATTATGTTGCACAAAGCACAATTTCACATCATTCTGGGTTCATTTGTGTGAAAACAAGGTCCAATCTGGCTGAAATGTTACAGGAAGGTAGAATCTATTGAGTTGTAAGTGATCTGAACGTTTCATGATGATAGGACTTTCCTAAGGGGGTCAAACCATGTCCCAAAGGTCCCCGGATCTGGTGTCAATTTAAAGAAGTAGTCCAGTTACACGTTTGTGGGCTTATAACTTGGATTCTGAATGCCCAAGAGAGATCAGGTTTGTTTTAGTATACTCCAATCAACAGCCCCTACAACCACAAAAAGGAATGGAGTCATTAGCACTTATGGTTTTTAAATGGCACCCAGAATTATGTTGCACGAAGCACAATTTGACATCATTCTGGGTTCATTTGTGTGAAAACAAGGTCCAATCAGGCTGAAACGTTACAGGAAACTAAAATCTATTGAGTTGTAAGTGATCTGAACGTTTCAAGATGATCGCACATTCCTATAGGGGGTCAAACCATGTCCCAAAGGTCACCGGGCCTGGTGTCACTTTAAAGAAGTAGTCCATTTACACCTTTGAGGGCTTATAACTTGGCTTCTGAATGTCCTAGAGAGATCAGGTTTGTTTTAGTGTACTCCAATCAACAGCCCCTACAACCACAAAAAGGAATGGAGTCATTAGCACTTATGGTTTGTAAATGGCACCCAGAATTATGTTGCACGAAGCACAATTTCACATCATTCTGGGTTCATTTGTGTGAAAACAAGGTCCAATCAGGCTGAAATGTTACAGGAAGGTAGAATCTATTGAGTTGTAAGAGATCTGAACGTTTCATGATGATAGGACTTTCCTAAGGGGGTCAAACCATGTCCCAAAGGTCCCCGGATCTGGTGTCAATTTAAAGAAGTAGTCCAGTTACACGTTTGTGGGCTTATAACTTGGATTCTGAATGCCCTAGAGAGATCAGGTTTGTTTTAGTATACTCCAATCAACAGCCCCTACAACCACAAAAAGGAATGGAGTCATTAGCACTTATGGTTTTTAAATGGCACCCAGAATTATGTTGCACGAAGCACAATTTCACATCATTCTGGGTTCATTTGTGTGACAACAAGGTCCAATCAGGCTGAAACGTTACAGGAAACTAAAATCTATTGAGTTGTAAGTGATCTGAACGTTTCAAGATGATCGCACATTCCTATAGGGGGTCAAACCATGTCCCAAAGGTCACCGGATCTGGTGTCAATTTAAAGAAGTAGTCCAGTTACACATTTGTGGGCTTATAACTTGGCTTCTGAATGTCCTAGAGAGATCAGGTTTGTTTTAATGTACTCCAACCAACAGCCCCTACAACCACAAAAAGGAATGGAGTCATTAGCAGTTATGGTTTGTAAATGGCACCCAGAATTATGCTGCACTAAGCACAATTTCACATCATTCTGGGTTCATTTGTGTGAAAACAAGGTCCAATCAGGCTGAAACGTTACAAGAAGGTAGAATCTATTGAGTTGTAAGTGATCTGAACGTTTCATGATGATCGCACATTCCTATAGGGGGTCAAACCATGTCCCAAAGGTCACCGGGCCTGGTGTCACTTTAAAGAAGTAGTCCATTTACACCTTTGAGGGCTTATAACTTGGCTTCTGAATGTCCTAGAGAGATCAGGTTTGTTTTAGTGTACTCCAATCAACAGCCCCTACAACCTCAAAAAGGAATGGAGTCATTAGCACTTATGGTTTTTAAATGGCACCCAGAATTATGTTGCACGAAGCACAATTTCACATCATTCTGGGTTCATTTGTGTGAAAACAAGGTCCAATCAGGCTGAAACGTTACAGGAAGGTAGAATCTATTGAGTTGTAAGTGATCTGAACGTTTCATGATGATAGCACTTTCCTAAGGGGGTAAAACCATGTCCCAAAGGTCACCGGGCCTGGTGTCACTTTAAAGAAGCAGTCCAGTTACACCTTTGTGGGCTTATAACTTGGCTTCTGAATGTCCTAGAGAGGTTAGGTTTGTTTTAGTGTTCTCCAATCAACAGCCCCTACAACCACAAAAAGGAATGGAGTCATTAGCACTTATGGTTTGTAAATGGCACCCAGAATTATGTTGCACGAAGCACAATTTCACATCATTCTGGGTTCATTTGTGTGAAAACAAGGTCCAATCAGGCAGAAACATTACAGGCAGGTAGATTCTATTGAGTTGTAAGTGATCTGAACGTTTCATGATGATAGCACTTTCCTAAGGGGGTCAAACCATGTCCCAAAGGTCACCGGGCCTGGTGTCACTTTAAAGAAGTAGTCCAGTTACACCTTTGTGGGCTTATAACTTGGCTTCTGAATGTCCTAGAGAGGTTAGGTTTGTTTTAGTGTACTCCAATCAACAGCCCCTACAACCACAAAAAGGAATGGAGTCATTAGCACTTATGGTTTGTAAATGGCACCCAGAATTATGTTGCACGAAGCACAATTTCACATCATTCTGGGTCCATTTGTGTGAAAACAATGTCCAATCAGGCTGAAACGCTACACGAAGGTAGAATCTATTGAGTTGTAAGTGATCTGAACGTTTCAAGATGATCGCACATTCCTATAGGGGGTAAAACCATGCCCCAAAGGTCACCGGGCCTGGTGTCACTTTAAAGAAGTAGTCCAGTTACACCTTTGTGGGCTTATAACTTGGCTTCTGAATGTCCTAGAGAGGTTAGGTTTGTTTTAGTGTACTCCAATCAACAGCCCCTACAACCTCAAAAAGGAATGGAGTCATTAGCACTTATGGTTTGTAAATGGCACCCAGAATAATGTTGCACGAAGCACAATTTCACATCATTCTGGGTTCATTTGTGTGAAAACAAGGTCCAATCAGGCTGAAACGTTACAGGAAGGTAGAATCGATTGAGTTGTAAGTGATTTGAACGTTTCATGATGATAGCACTTTCCTAAGGGGGTCAAACCATGTCCCAGAGGTCACCGGATCTGGTGTCAATTTAAAGAAGTAGTCCAGTTACACATTTGTGGGCTTATAACTTGGCTTCTGAATGTCCTAGAGAGATCAGGTTTGTTTTAATGTACTCCAACCAACAGCCCCTACAACCACAAAAAGGAATGGAGTCATTAGCACTTATGGTTTGTAAATGGCACCCAGAATTATGCTGCACTAAGCACAATTTCACATCATTCTGGGTTCATTTGTGTGAAAACAAGGTCCAATCAGGCTGAAACGTTACAAGAAGGTAGAATCTATTGAGTTGTAAGTGATCTGAACGTTTCATGATGATCGCACATTCCTATAGGGGGTCAAACCATGTCCCAAAGGTCACCGGGCCTGGTGTCACTTTAAAGAAGTAGTCCATTTACACCTTTGAGGGCTTATAACTTGGCTTCTGAATGTCCTAGAGAGATCAGGTTTGTTTTAGTGTACTCCAATCAACAGCCCCTACAACCTCAAAAAGGAATGGAGTCATTAGCACTTATGGTTTTTAAATGGCACCCAGAATTATGTTGCACGAAGCACAATTTCACATCATTCTGGGTTCATTTGTGTGAAAACAAGGTCCAATCAGGCTGAAACGTTACAGGAAGGTAGAATCTATTGAGTTGTAAGTGATCTGAACGTTTCATGATGATAGCACTTTCCTAAGGGGGTCAAACCATGTCCCAGAGGTCACCGGATCTGGTGTCAATTTAAAGAAGTAGTCCAGTTACACATTTGTGGGCTTATAACTTGGCTTCTGAATGTCCTAGAGAGATCAGGTTTGTTTTAATGTACTCCAACCAACAGCCCCTACAACCACAAAAAGGAATGGAGTCATTAGCACTTATGGTTTGTAAATGGCACCCAGAATTATGCTGCACTAAGCACAATTTCACATCATTCTGGGTTCATTTGTGTGAAAACAAGGTCCAATCAGGCTGAAACGTTACAAGAAGGTAGAATCTATTGAGTTGTAAGTGATCTGAACGTTTCATGATGATCGCACATTCCTATAGGGGGTCAAACCATGTCCCAAAGGTCACCGGGGCTGGTGTCACTTTAAAGAAGTAGTCCATTTACACCTTTGAGGGCTTATAACTTGGCTTCTGAATGTCCTAGAGAGATCAGGTTTGTTTTAGTGTACTCCAATCAACAGCCCCTACAACCTCAAAAAGGAATGGAGTCATTAGCACTTATGGTTTTTAAATGGCACCCAGAATTATGTTGCACGAAGCACAATTTCACATCATTCTGGGTTCATTTGTGTGAAAACAAGGTCCAATCAGGCTGAAACGTTACAGGAAGGTAGAATCTATTGAGTTGTAAGTGATATGAACGTTTCAAGATGATCGCACTTTCCTAAGGGGGTCAAACCATGTCCCAAAGGTCACCGGGCCTGGTGTCACTTTAAAGAAGTAGTCCAGTTACACCTTTGAGGGCTTATAACTTGGCTTCTGAATGTCCTAGAGAGATCAGGTTTGTTTTAGTGTACTCCAATCAACAGCCCCTACAACCTCAAAAAGGAATGGAGTCGTTAGCACTTATGGTTTTTAAATGGCACCCAGAATTATGTTGCACAAAGCACAATTTCACATCATTCTGGGTTCATTTGTGTGAAAACAAGGTCCAATCTGGCTGAAATGTTACAGGAAGGTAGAATCTATTGAGTTGTAAGTGATCTGAACGTTTCATGATGATAGGACTTTCCTAAGGGGGTCAAACCATGTCCCAAAGGTCCCCGGATCTGGTGTCAATTTAAAGAAGTAGTCCAGTTACACGTTTGTGGGCTTATAACTTGGATTCTGAATGCCCTAGAGGGATCAGGTTTGTTTTAGTATACTCCAATCAACAGCCCCTACAACCACAAAAAGGAATGGAGTCATTAGCACTTATGGTTTTTAAATGGCACCCAGAATTATGTTGCACGAAGCACAATTTGACATCATTCTGGGTTCATTTGTGTGAAAACAAGGTCCAATCTGGCTGAAATGTTACAGGAAGGTAGAATCTATTGAGTTGTAAGTGATCTGAACGTTTCATGATGATAGGACTTTCCTAAGGGGGTCAAACCATGTCCCAAAGGTCACCGGGCCTGGTGTCACTTTAAAGAAGTAGTCCATTTACACCTTTGAGGGCTTATAACTTGGCTTCTGAATGTCCTAGAGAGATCAGGTTTGTTTTAGTGTACTCCAATCAACAGCCCCTACAACCACAAAAAGGAATGGAGTCATTAGTACTTATGGTTTGTAAATGGCACCCAGAATTATGTTGCACGAAGCACAATTTCACATCATTCTGGGTTCATTTGTGTGAAAACAAGGTCCAATCAGGCTGAAATGTTACAGGAAGGTAGAATCTATTGAGTTGTAAGAGATCTGAACGTTTCATGATGATAGGACTTTCCTAAGGGGGTCAAACCATGTCCCAAAGGTCCCCGGATCTGGTGTCAATTTAAAGAAGTAGTCCAGTTACACGTTTGTGGGCTTATAACTTGGATTCTGAATGCCCTAGAGAGATCAGGTTTGTTTTAGTATACTCCAATCAACAGCCCCTACAACCACAAAAAGGAATGGAGTCATTAGCACTTATGGTTTTTAAATGGCACCCAGAATTATGTTGCACGAAGCACAATTTCACATCATTCTGGGTTCATTTGTGTGACAACAAGGTCCAATCAGGCTGAAACGTTACAGGAAACTAAAATCTATTGAGTTGTAAGTGATCTGAACGTTTCAAGATGATCGCACATTCCTATAGGGGGTCAAACCATGTCCCAAAGGTCACCGGATCTGGTGTCAATTTAAAGAAGTAGTCCAGTTACACATTTGTGGGCTTATAACTTGGCTTCTGAATGTCCTAGAGAGATCAGGTTTGTTTTAATGTACTCCAACCAACAGCCCCTACAACCACAAAAAGGAATGGAGTCATTAGCAGTTATGGTTTGTAAATGGCACCCAGAATTATGCTGCACTAAGCACAATTTCACATCATTCTGGGTTCATTTGTGTGAAAACAAGGTCCAATCAGGCTGAAACGTTACAAGAAGGTAGAATCTATTGAGTTGTAAGTGATCTGAACGTTTCATGATGATCGCACATTCCTATAGGGGGTCAAACCATGTCCCAAAGGTCACCGGGCCTGGTGTCACTTTAAAGAAGTAGTCCATTTACACCTTTGAGGGCTTATAACTTGGGTTCTGAATGTCCTAGAGAGATCAGGTTTGTTTTAGTGTACTCCAATCAACAGCCCCTACAACCTCAAAAAGGAATGGAGTCATTAGCACTTATGGTTTTTAAATGGCACCCAGAATTATGTTGCACGAAGCACAATTTCACATCATTCTGGGTTCATTTGTGTGAAAACAAGGTCCAATCAGGCTGAAACGTTACAGGAAGGTAGAATCTATTGAGTTGTAAGTGATCTGAACGTTTCATGATGATAGCACTTTCCTAAGGGGGTCAAACCATGTCCCAAAGGTCACCGGGCCTGGTGTCACTTTAAAGAAGTAGTCCAGTTACACCTTTGAGGGCTTATAACTTGGCTTCTGAATATCCTAGAGAGATCAGGTTTGTTTTAGTGTACTCCAATCAACAGCCCCTACAACCACAAAAAGGAATGGAGTCATTAGCATTTATGATTTGTAAATGGCACCCAGAATTATGTTGCACAAAGCACAATTTCACATCATTCTGGGTTCATTTGTGTGAAAACAAGGTCCAATCAGGCTGAAATGTTACAGGAAGGTAGAATCTATTGAGTTGTAAGTGATCTGAACGTTTCATGATGATAGGACTTTCCTAAGGGGGTCAAACCATGTCCCAAAGGTCCCCGGATCTGGTGTCAATTTAAAGAAGTAGTCCAGTTACACGTTTGTGGGTTTATAACTTGGATTCTGAATGCCCTAGAGAGATCAGGTTTGTTTTAGTATACTCCAATCAACAGCCCATACAACCACAAAAAGGAATGGAGTCATTAGCACTTATGGTTTTTAAATGGCACCCAGAATTATGTTGCACGAAGCACAATTTGACATCATTCTGGGTTCATTTGTGTGAAAACAAGGTCCAATCAGGCTGAAACGTTACAGGAAACTAAAATCTATTGAGTTGTAAGTGATCTGAACGTTTCAAGATGATCGCACATTCCTATAGGGGGTCAAACCATGTCCCAAAGGTCACCGGGCCTGGTGTCACTTTAAAGAAGTAGTCCATTTACACCTTTGAGGGCTTATAACTTGGCTTCTGAATGTCCTAGAGAGATCAGGTTTGTTTTAGTGTACTCGAATCAACAGCCCCTACAACCACAAAAAGGAATGGAGTCATTAGCACTTATGGTTTGTAAATGGCACCCAGAATTATGTTGCACGAAGCACAATTTCACATCATTCTGGGTTCATTTGTGTGAAAACAAGGTCCAATCAGGCTGAAATGTTACAGGAAGGTAGAATCTATTGAGTTGTAAGTGATCTGAACGTTTCATGATGATAGCACTTTCCTAAGGGGGTCAAACCATGTCCCAAAGGTCACCGGGCCTGGTGTCACTTTAAAGAAGTAGTCCAGTTACACCTTTGAGGGCTTATAACTTGGCTTCTGAATATCCTAGAGAGATCAGGTTTGTTTTAGTGTACTCCAATCAACAGCCCCTACAACCTCAAAAAGGAATGGAGTCGTTAGCACTTATGGTTTTTAAATGGCACCCAGAATTATGTTGCACAAAGCACAATTTCACATCATTCTGGGTTCTTTTGTGTGAAAACAAGGTCCAATCAGGCTGAAATGTTACAGGAAGGTAGAATCTATTGAGTTGTAAGTGATCTGAACGTTTCATGATGATAGGACTTTCCTAAGGGGGTCAAACCATGTCCCAAAGGTCCCCGGATCTGGTGTCAATTTAAAGAAGTAGTCCAGTTACACGTTTGTGGGCTTATAACTTGGATTCTGAATGCCCTAGAGAGATCAGGTTTGTTTTAGTATACTCCAATCAACAGCCCCTACAACCACAAAAAGGAATGGAGTCATTAGCACTTATGGTTTTTAAATGGCACCCAGAATTATGTTGCACGAAGCACAATTTGACATCATTCTGGGTTCATTTGTGTGAAAACAAGGTCCAATCAGGCTGAAACGTTACAGGAAACTAAAATCTATTGAGTTGTAAGTGATCTGAACGTTTCAAGATGATCGCACATTCCTATAGGGGGTCAAACCATGTCCCAAAGGTCACCGGGCCTGGTGTCACTTTAAAGAAGTAGTTCATTTACACCTTTGAGGGCTTATAACTTGGCTTCTGAATGTCCTAGAGAGATCAGGTTTGTTTTAGTGTACTCGAATCAACAGCCCCTACAACCACAAAAAGGAATGGAGTCATTAGCACTTATGGTTTGTAAATGGCACCCAGAATTATGTTGCACGAAGCACAATTTCACATCATTCTGGGTTCATTTGTGTCAAAACAAGGTCCAATCAGGCTGAAATGTTACAGGAAGGTAGAATCTATTGAGTTGTAAGTGATCTGAACGTTTCATGATGATAGCACTTTCCTAAGGGGGTCAAACCATGTCCCAAAGGTCACCGGGCCTGGTGTCACTTTAAAGAAGTAGTCCAGTTACACCTTTGAGGGCTTATAACTTGGCTTCTGAATATCCTAGAGAGATCAGGTTTGTTTTAGTGTACTCCAATCAACAGCCCCTACAACCTCAAAAAGGAATGGAGTCGTTAGCACTTATGGTTTTTAAATGGCACCCAGAATTATGTTGCACAAAGCACAATTTCACATCATTCTGGGTTCTTTTGTGTGAAAACAAGGTCCAATCAGGCTGAAATGTTACAGGAAGGTAGAATCTATTGAGTTGTAAGTGATCTGAACGTTTCATGATGATAGGACTTTCCTAAGGGGGTCAAACCATGTCCCAAAGGTCCCCGGATCTGGTGTCAATTTAAAGAAGTAGTCCAGTTACACGTTTGTGGGCTTATAACTTGGATTCTGAATGCCCTAGAGAGATCAGGTTTGTTTTAGTATACTCCAATCAACAGCCCCTACAACCACAAAAAGGAATGGAGTCATTAGCACTTATGGTTTTTAAATGGCACCCAGAATTATGTTGCACGAAGCACAATTTGACATCATTCTGGGTTCATTTGTGTGAAAACAAGGTCCAATCAGGCTGAAACGTTACAGGAAACTAAAATCTATTGAGTTGTAAGTGATCTGAACGTTTCAAGATGATCGCACATTCCTATAGGGGGTCAAACCATGTCCCAAAGGTCACCGGGCCTGGTGTCACTTTAAAGAAGTAGTCCAGTTACACCTTTGTGGGCTTATAACTTGGCTTCTGAATGTCCTAGAGAGGTTAGGTTTGTTTTAGTGTACTCCAATCAACAGCCCCTACAACCTCAAAAAGGAATGGAGTCATTAGCACTTATGGTTTGTAAATGGCACCCAGAATTATGTTGCACGAAGCACAATTTCACATCATTCTGGGTTCATTTGTGTGAAAACAAGGTCCAATCAGGCTGAAACGTTACAGGAAGGTAGAATCTATTGAGTTGTAAGTGATATGAACGTTTCAAGATGATCGCACTTTCCTAAGGGGGTCAAACCATGTCCCAAAGGTCACCGGGCCTGGTGTCACTTTAAAGAAGTAGTCCAGTTACACCTTTGAGGGCTTATAACTTGGCTTCTGAATGTCCTAGAGAGATCAGGTTTGTTTTAGTGTACTCCAATCAACAGCCCCTACAACCTCAAAAAGGAATGGAGTCGTTAGCACTTATGGTTTTTAAATGGCACCCAGAATTATGTTGCACAAAGCACAATTTCACATCATTCTGGGTTCATTTGTGTGAAAACAAGGTCCAATCAGGCTGAAATGTTACAGGAAGGTAGAATCTATTGAGTTGTAAGTGATCTGAACGTTTTATGATGATAGGACTTTCCTAAGGGGGTCAAACCATGTCCCAAAGGTCCCCGGATCTGGTGTCAATTTAAAGAAGTAGTCCAGTTACACGTTTGTGGGCTTATAACTTGGATTCTGAATGCCCTAGAGAGATCAGGTTTGTTTTAGTATACTCCAATCAACAGCCCCTACAACCACAAAAAGGAATGGAGTCATTAGCACTAATGGTTTTTAAATGGCTCCCAGAATTATGTTGCACGAAGCACAATTTGACATCATTCTGGGTTCATTTGTGTGAAAACAAGGTCCAATCAGGCTGAAACGTTACAGGAAACTAAAATCTATTGAGTTGTAAGTGATCTGAACGTTTCAAGATGATCGCACATTCCTATAGGGGGTCAAACCATGTCCCAAAGGTCACCGGGCCTGGTGTCACTTTAAAGAAGTAGTCCATTTACACCTTTGAGGGCTTATAACTTGGCTTCTGAATGTCCTAGAGAGATCAGGTTTGTTTTAGTGTACTCCAATCAACAGCCCCTACAACCACAAAAAGGAATGGAGTCATTAGCACTTATGGTTTGTAAATGGCACCCAGAATTATGTTGCACGAAGCACAATTTCACATCATTCTGGGTTCATTTGTGTGAAAACAAGTTCCAATCAGGCTGAAATGTTACAGGAAGGTAGAATCTATTGAGTTGTAAGGGATCTGAACGTTTCATGATGATAGCACTTTCCTAAGGGGGTCAAACCATGTCCCAAAGGTCACCGGGCCTGGTGTCACTTTAAAGAAGTAGTCCAGTTATACCTTTGAGGGCTTATAACTTGGCTTCTGAATATCCTAGAGAGATCAGGTTTGTTTTAGTGTACTCCAATCAACAGCCCCTACAACCTCAAAAAGGAATGGAGTCGTTAGCACTTATGGTTTTTAAATGGCACCCAGAATTATGTTGCACAAAGCACAATTTCACATCATTCTGGGTTCTTTTGTGTGAAAACAAGGTCCAATCAGGCTGAAATGTTACAGGAAGGTAGAATCTATTGAGTTGTAAGAGATCTGAACGTTTCATGATGATAGGACTTTCCTAAGGGGGTCAAACCATGTCCCAAAGGTCCCCGGATCTGGTGTCAATTTAAAGAAGTAGTCCAGTTACACGTTTGTGGGTTTATAACTTGGATTCTGAATGCCCTAGAGAGATCAGGTTTGTTTTAGTATACTCCAATCAACAGCCCCTACAACCACAAAAAGGAATGGAGTCATTAGCACTTATGGTTTTTAAATGGCACCCAGAATTATGTTGCACGAAGCACAATTTCACATCATTCTGGGTTCATTTGTGTGAAAACAAGGTCCAATCAGGCTGAAACGTTACAGGAAACTAAAATCTATTGAGTTGTAAGTGATCTGAACGTTTCAAGATGATCGCACATTCCTATAGGGGGTCAAACCATGTCCCAAAGGTCACCGGATCTGGTGTCAATTTAAAGAAGTAGTCCAGTTACACATTTGTGGGCTTATAGCTTGGCTTCTGAATGTCGTAGAGAGATCAGGTTTGTTTTAATGTACTCCAACCAACAGCCCCTACAACCACAAAAAGGAATGGAGTCATTAGCAGTTATGGTTTGTAAATGGCACCCAGAATTATGCTGCACTAAGCACAATTTCACATCATTCTGGGTTCATTTGTGTGAAAACAAGGTCCAATCAGGCTGAAACGTTACAAGAAGGTAGAATCTATTGAGTTGTAAGTGATCTGAACGTTTCATGATGATCGCACATTCCTATAGGGGGTCAAACCATGTCCCAAAGGTCAACGGGCCTGGTGTCACTTTAAAGAAGTAGTCCATTTACACCTTTGAGGGCTTATAACTTGGCTTCTGAATGTCCTAGAGAGATCAGGTTTGTTTTAGTGTACTCCAATCAACAGCCCCTACAACCTCAAAAAGGAATGGAGTCATTAGCACTTATGGTTTTTAAATGGCACCCAGAATTATGTTGCACGAAGCACAATTTCACATCATTCTGGGTTCATTTGTGTGAAAACAAGGTCCAATCAGGCTGAAACGTTACAGGAAGGTAGAATCTATTGAGTTGTAAGTGATCTGAACGTTTCATGATGATAGCACTTTCCTAAGGGGGTCAAACCATGTCCCAAAGGTCACCGGGCCTGGTGTCACTTTAAAGAAGTAGTCCAGTTACACCTTTGAGGGCTTATAACTTGGCTTCTGAATATCCTAGAGAGATCAGGTTTGTTTTAGTGTACTCCAATCAACAGCCCCTACAACCTCAAAAAGGAATGGAGTCGTTAGCACTTATGGTTTTTAAATGGCACCCAGAATTATGTTGCACAAAGCACAATTTCACATCATTCTGGGTTCATTTGTGTGAAAACAAGGTCCAATCAGGCTGAAATGTTACAGGAAGGTAGAATCTATTGAGTTGTAAGTGATCTGAACGTTTCATGATGATAGGACTTTCCTAAGGGGGTCAAACCATGTCCCAAAGGTCCCCGGATCTGGTGTCAATTTAAAGAAGTAGTCCAGTTACACGTTTGTGGGTTTATAACTTGGATTCTGAATGCCCTAGAGAGATCAGGTTTGTTTTAGTATACTCCAATCAACAGCCCCTACAACCACAAAAAGGAATGGAGTCATTAGCACTTATGGTTTTTAAATGGCACCCAGAATTATGTTGCACGAAGCACAATTTGACATCATTCTGGGTTCATTTGTGTGAAAACAAGGTCCAATCAGGCTGAAACGTTACAGGAAACTAAAATCTATTGAGTTGTAAGTGATCTGAACGTTTCAAGATGATCGCACATTCCTATAGGGGGTCAAACCATGTCCCAAAGGTCACCGGGCCTGGTGTCACTTTAAAGAAGTAGTCCATTTACACCTTTGAGGGCTTATAACTTGGCTTCTGAATGTCCTAGAGAGATCAGGTTTGTTTTAGTGTACTCGAATCAACAGCCCCTACAACCACAAAAAGGAATGGAGTCATTAGCACTTATGGTTTGTAAATGGCACCCAGAATTATGTTGCACGAAGCACAATTTCACATCATTCTGGGTTCATTTGTGTGAAAACAAGGTCCAATCAGGCTGAAACATTACAGGAAGGTAGAATCTATTGAGTTGTAAGTGATCTGAACGTTTCATGATGATAGCACTTTCCTAAGGGGGTCAAACCATGTCCCAAAGGTCACCGGGCCTGGTGTCACTTTAAAGAAGTAGTCCAGTTACACCTTTGAGGGCTTATAACTTGGCTTCTGAATATCCTAGAGAGATCAGGTTTGTTTTAGTGTACTCCAATCAACAGCCCCTACAACCTCAAAAAGGAATGGAGTCGTTAGCACTTATGGTTTTTAAATGGCACCCAGAATTATGTTGCACAAAGCACAATTTCACATCATTCTGGGTTCTTTTGTGTGAAAACAAGGTCCAATCAGGCTGAAATGTTACAGGAAGGTAGAATCTATTGAGTTGTAAGTGATCTGAACGTTTCATGATGATAGGACTTTCCTAAGGGGGTCAAACCATGTCCCAAAGGTCCCCGGATCTGGTGTCAATTTAAAGAAGTAGTCCAGTTACACGTTTGTGGGCTTATAACTTGGATTCTGAATGCCCTAGAGAGATCAGGTTTGTTTTAGTATACTCCAATCAACAGCCCCTACAACCACAAAAAGGAATGGAGTCATTAGCACTTATGGTTTTTAAATGGCACCCAGAATTATGTTGCACGAAGCACAATTTGACATCATTCTGGGTTCATTTGTGTGAAAACAAGGTCCAATCAGGCTGAAACGTTACAGGAAACTAAAATCTATTGAGTTGTAAGTGATCTGAACGTTTCAAGATGATCGCACATTCCTATAGGGGGTCAAACCATGTCCCAAAGGTCACCGGGCCTGGAGTCACTTTAAAGAAGCAGTCCAGTTACACCTTGGTGGGCTTATAACTTGGCTTCTGAATGTCCTAGAGAGGTTAGGTTTGTTTTAGTGTTCTCCAATCAACAGCCCCTACAACCACAAAAAGGAATGGAGTCATTAGCACTAATGGTTTGTAAATGGCACCCAGAATTATGTTGCACGAAGCACAATTTCACATCTTTCTGGGTTCATTTGTGTGAAAACAAGGTCCAATCAGGCTGAAACGTTACAAGAAGGTAGAATCTATTGAGTTGTAAGTGATCTGAACGTTTCATGATGATCGCACATTCCTATAGGGGGTCAAACCATGTCCCAAAGGTCACCGGGCCTGGTGTCAATTTAAAGAAGTAGTCCAGTTACACATTTGTGGGCTTATAACTTGGCTTCTGAATGTCCTAGAGAGATCAGGTTTGTTTTAATGTACTCCAACCAACAGCCCCTACAACCACAAAAAGGAATGGAGTCATTAGCAGTTATGGTTTGTAAATGGCACCCAGAATTATGCTGCACTAAGCACAATTTCACATCATTCTGGGTTCATTTGTGTGAAAACTAGGTCCAATCAGGCTGAAGCGTTACAAGAAGGTAGAATCTATTGAGTTGTAAGTGATCTGAACGTTTCATGATGATCGCACATTCCTATAGGGGGTCAAACCATGTCCCAAAGGTCACCGGGCCTGGTGTCACTTTAAAGAAGTAGTCCATTTACACCTTTGAGGGCTTATAACTTGGCTTCTGAATGTCCTAGAGAGATCAGGTTTGTTTTAGTGTACTCCAATCAACAGCCCCTACAACCTCAAAAAGGAATGGAGTCATTAGCACTTATGGTTTTTAAATGGCACCCAGAATTATGTTGCACGAAGCACAATTTCACATCATTCTGGGTTCATTTGTGTGAAAACAAGGTCCAATCAGGCTGAAACGTTACAGGAAGGTAGAATCTATTGAGTTGTAAGTGATCTGAACGTTTCATGATGATAGCACTTTCCTAAGGGGGTAAAACCATGTCCCAAAGGTCACCGGGCCTGGTGTCACTTTAAAGAAGCAGTCCAGTTACACCTTTGTGGGCTTATAACTTGGCTTCTGAATGTCCTAGAGAGGTTAGGTTTGTTTTAGTGTTCTCCAATCAACAGCCCCTACAACCACAAAAAGGAATGGAGTCATTAGCACTTATGGTTTGTAAATGGCACCCAGAATTATGTTGCACGAAGCACAATTTCACATCATTCTGGGTTCATTTGTGTGAAAACAAGGTCCAATCAGGCAGAAACATTACAGGCAGGTAGATTCTATTGAGTTGTAAGTGATCTGAACGTTTCATGATGATAGCACTTTCCTAAGGGGGTCAAACCATGTCCCAAAGGTCACCGGGCCTGGTGTCACTTTAAAGAAGTAGTCCAGTTACACCTTTGTGGGCTTATAACTTGGCTTCTGAATGTCCTAGAGAGGTTAGGTTTGTTTTAGTGTACTCCAATCAACAGCCCCTACAACCACAAAAAGGAATGGAGTCATTAGCACTTATGGTTTGTAAATGGCACCCAGAATTATGTTGCACGAAGCACAATTTCACATCATTCTGGGTCCATTTGTGTGAAAACAATGTCCAATCAGGCTGAAACGCTACACGAAGGTAGAATCTATTGAGTTGTAAGTGATCTGAACGTTTCAAGATGATCGCACATTCCTATAGGGGGTAAAACCATGCCCCAAAGGTCACCGGGCCTGGTGTCACTTTAAAGAAGTAGTCCAGTTACACCTTTGTGGGCTTATAACTTGGCTTCTGAATGTCCTAGAGAGGTTAGGTTTGTTTTAGTGTACTCCAATCAACAGCCCCTACAACCTCAAAAAGGAATGGAGTCATTAGCACTTATGGTTTGTAAATGGCACCCAGAATAATGTTGCACGAAGCACAATTTCACATCATTCTGGGTTCATTTGTGTGAAAACAAGGTCCAATCAGGCTGAAACGTTACAGGAAGGTAGAATCGATTGAGTTGTAAGTGATTTGAACGTTTCATGATGATAGCACTTTCCTAAGGGGGTCAAACCATGTCCCAGAGGTCACCGGATCTGGTGTCAATTTAAAGAAGTAGTCCAGTTACACATTTGTGGGCTTATAACTTGGCTTCTGAATGTCCTAGAGAGATCAGGTTTGTTTTAATGTACTCCAACCAACAGCCCCTACAACCACAAAAAGGAATGGAGTCATTAGCACTTATGGTTTGTAAATGGCACCCAGAATTATGCTGCACTAAGCACAATTTCACATCATTCTGGGTTCATTTGTGTGAAAACAAGGTCCAATCAGGCTGAAACGTTACAAGAAGGTAGAATCTATTGAGTTGTAAGTGATCTGAACGTTTCATGATGATCGCACATTCCTATAGGGGGTCAAACCATGTCCCAAAGGTCACCGGGCCTGGTGTCACTTTAAAGAAGTAGTCCATTTACACCTTTGAGGGCTTATAACTTGGCTTCTGAATGTCCTAGAGAGATCAGGTTTGTTTTAGTGTACTCCAATCAACAGCCCCTACAACCTCAAAAAGGAATGGAGTCATTAGCACTTATGGTTTTTAAATGGCACCCAGAATTATGTTGCACGAAGCACAATTTCACATCATTCTGGGTTCATTTGTGTGAAAACAAGGTCCAATCAGGCTGAAACGTTACAGGAAGGTAGAATCTATTGAGTTGTAAGTGATCTGAACGTTTCATGATGATAGCACTTTCCTAAGGGGGTCAAACCATGTCCCAGAGGTCACCGGATCTGGTGTCAATTTAAAGAAGTAGTCCAGTTACACATTTGTGGGCTTATAACTTGGCTTCTGAATGTCCTAGAGAGATCAGGTTTGTTTTAATGTACTCCAACCAACAGCCCCTACAACCACAAAAAGGAATGGAGTCATTAGCACTTATGGTTTGTAAATGGCACCCAGAATTATGCTGCACTAAGCACAATTTCACATCATTCTGGGTTCATTTGTGTGAAAACAAGGTCCAATCAGGCTGAAACGTTACAAGAAGGTAGAATCTATTGAGTTGTAAGTGATCTGAACGTTTCATGATGATCGCACATTCCTATAGGGGGTCAAACCATGTCCCAAAGGTCACCGGGGCTGGTGTCACTTTAAAGAAGTAGTCCATTTACACCTTTGAGGGCTTATAACTTGGCTTCTGAATGTCCTAGAGAGATCAGGTTTGTTTTAGTGTACTCCAATCAACAGCCCCTACAACCTCAAAAAGGAATGGAGTCATTAGCACTTATGGTTTTTAAATGGCACCCAGAATTATGTTGCACGAAGCACAATTTCACATCATTCTGGGTTCATTTGTGTGAAAACAAGGTCCAATCAGGCTGAAACGTTACAGGAAGGTAGAATCTATTGAGTTGTAAGTGATATGAACGTTTCAAGATGATCACACTTTCCTAAGGGGGTCAAACCATGTCCCAAAGGTCACCGGGCCTGGTGTCACTTTAAAGAAGTAGTCCAGTTACACCTTTGAGGGCTTATAACTTGGCTTCTGAATGTCCTAGAGAGATCAGGTTTGTTTTAGTGTACTCCAATCAACAGCCCCTACAACCTCAAAAAGGAATGGAGTCGTTAGCACTTATGGTTTTTAAATGGCACCCAGAATTATGTTGCACAAAGCACAATTTCACATCATTCTGGGTTCATTTGTGTGAAAACAAGGTCCAATCTGGCTGAAATGTTACAGGAAGGTAGAATCTATTGAGTTGTAAGTGATCTGAACGTTTCATGATGATAGGACTTTCCTAAGGGGGTCAAACCATGTCCCAAAGGTCCCCGGATCTGGTGTCAATTTAAAGAAGTAGTCCAGTTACACGTTTGTGGGCTTATAACTTGGATTCTGAATGCCCTAGAGAGATCAGGTTTGTTTTAGTATACTCCAATCAACAGCCCCTACAACCACAAAAAGGAATGGAGTCATTAGCACTTATGGTTTTTAAATGGCACCCAGAATTATGTTGCACGAAGCACAATTTGACATCATTCTGGGTTCATTTGTGTGAAAACAAGGTCCAATCTGGCTGAAATGTTACAGGAAGGTAGAATCTATTGAGTTGTAAGTGATCTGAACGTTTCATGATGATAGGACTTTCCTAAGGGGGTCAAACCATGTCCCAAAGGTCACCGGGCCTGGTGTCACTTTAAAGAAGTAGTCCATTTACACCTTTGAGGGCTTATAACTTGGCTTCTGAATGTCCTAGAGAGATCAGGTTTGTTTTAGTGTACTCCAATCAACAGCCCCTACAACCACAAAAAGGAATGGAGTCATTAGTACTTATGGTTTGTAAATGGCACCCAGAATTATGTTGCACGAAGCACAATTTCACATCATTCTGGGTTCATTTGTGTGAAAACAAGGTCCAATCAGGCTGAAATGTTACAGGAAGGTAGAATCTATTGAGTTGTAAGAGATCTGAACGTTTCATGATGATAGGACTTTCCTAAGGGGGTCAAACCATGTCCCAAAGGTCCCCGGATCTGGTGTCAATTTAAAGAAGTAGTCCAGTTACACGTTTGTGGGCTTATAACTTGGATTCTGAATGCCCTAGAGAGATCAGGTTTGTTTTAGTATACTCCAATCAACAGCCCCTACAACCACAAAAAGGAATGGAGTCATTAGCACTTATGGTTTTTAAATGGCACCCAGAATTATGTTGCACGAAGCACAATTTCACATCATTCTGGGTTCATTTGTGTGACAACAAGGTCCAATCAGGCTGAAACGTTACAGGAAACTAAAATCTATTGAGTTGTAAGTGATCTGAACGTTTCAAGATGATCGCACATTCCTATAGGGGGTCAAACCATGTCCCAAAGGTCACCGGATCTGGTGTCAATTTAAAGAAGTAGTCCAGTTACACATTTGTGGGCTTATAACTTGGCTTCTGAATGTCCTAGAGAGATCAGGTTTGTTTTAATGTACTCCAACCAACAGCCCCTACAACCACAAAAAGGAATGGAGTCATTAGCAGTTATGGTTTGTAAATGGCACCCAGAATTATGCTGCACTAAGCACAATTTCACATCATTCTGGGTTCATTTGTGTGAAAACAAGGTCCAATCAGGCTGAAACGTTACAAGAAGGTAGAATCTATTGAGTTGTAAGTGATCTGAACGTTTCATGATGATCGCACATTCCTATAGGGGGTCAAACCATGTCCCAAAGGTCACCGGGCCTGGTGTCACTTTAAAGAAGTAGTCCATTTACACCTTTGAGGGCTTATAACTTGGCTTCTGAATGTCCTAGAGAGATCAGGTTTGTTTTAGTGTACTCCAATCAACAGCCCCTACAACCTCAAAAAGGAATGGAGTCATTAGCACTTATGGTTTTTAAATGGCACCCAGAATTATGTTGCACGAAGCACAATTTCACATCATTCTGGGTTCATTTGTGTGAAAACAAGGTCCAATCAGGCTGAAACGTTACAGGAAGGTAGAATCTATTGAGTTGTAAGTGATCTGAACGTTTCATGATGATAGCACTTTCCTAAGGGGGTCAAACCATGTCCCAAAGGTCACCGGGCCTGGTGTCACTTTAAAGAAGTAGTCCAGTTACACCTTTGAGGGCTTATAACTTGGCTTCTGAATATCCTAGAGAGATCAGGTTTGTTTTAGTGTACTCCAATCAACAGCCCCTACAACCACAAAAAGGAATGGAGTCATTAGCATTTATGATTTGTAAATGGCACCCAGAATTATGTTGCACAAAGCACAATTTCACATCATTCTGGGTTCATTTGTGTGAAAACAAGGTCCAATCAGGCTGAAATGTTACAGGAAGGTAGAATCTATTGAGTTGTAAGTGATCTGAACGTTTCATGATGATAGGACTTTCCTAAGGGGGTCAAACCATGTCCCAAAGGTCCCCGGATCTGGTGTCAATTTAAAGAAGTAGTCCAGTTACACGTTTGTGGGTTTATAACTTGGATTCTGAATGCCCTAGAGAGATCAGGTTTGTTTTAGTATACTCCAATCAACAGCCCATACAACCACAAAAAGGAATGGAGTCATTAGCACTTATGGTTTTTAAATGGCACCCAGAATTATGTTGCACGAAGCACAATTTGACATCATTCTGGGTTCATTTGTGTGAAAACAAGGTCCAATCAGGCTGAAACGTTACAGGAAACTAAAATCTATTGAGTTGTAAGTGATCTGAACGTTTCAAGATGATCGCACATTCCTATAGGGGGTCAAACCATGTCCCAAAGGTCACCGGGCCTGGTGTCACTTTAAAGAAGTAGTCCATTTACACCTTTGAGGGCTTATAACTTGGCTTCTGAATGTCCTAGAGAGATCAGGTTTGTTTTAGTGTACTCGAATCAACAGCCCCTACAACCACAAAAAGGAATGGAGTCATTAGCACTTATGGTTTGTAAATGGCACCCAGAATTATGTTGCACGAAGCACAATTTCACATCATTCTGGGTTCATTTGTGTGAAAACAAGGTCCAATCAGGCTGAAATGTTACAGGAAGGTAGAATCTATTGAGTTGTAAGTGATCTGAACGTTTCATGATGATAGCACTTTCCTAAGGGGGTCAAACCATGTCCCAAAGGTCACCGGGCCTGGTGTCACTTTAAAGAAGTAGTCCAGTTACACCTTTGAGGGCTTATAACTTGGCTTCTGAATATCCTAGAGAGATCAGGTTTGTTTTAGTGTACTCCAATCAACAGCCCCTACAACCTCAAAAAGGAATGGAGTCGTTAGCACTTATGGTTTTTAAATGGCACCCAGAATTATGTTGCACAAAGCACAATTTCACATCATTCTGGGTTCTTTTGTGTGAAAACAAGGTCCAATCAGGCTGAAATGTTACAGGAAGGTAGAATCTATTGAGTTGTAAGTGATCTGAACGTTTCATGATGATAGGACTTTCCTAAGGGGGTCAAACCATGTCCCAAAGGTCCCCGGATCTGGTGTCAATTTAAAGAAGTAGTCCAGTTACACGTTTGTGGGCTTATAACTTGGATTCTGAATGCCCTAGAGAGATCAGGTTTGTTTTAGTATACTCCAATCAACAGCCCCTACAACCACAAAAAGGAATGGAGTCATTAGCACTTATGGTTTTTAAATGGCACCCAGAATTATGTTGCACGAAGCACAATTTGACATCATTCTGGGTTCATTTGTGTGAAAACAAGGTCCAATCAGGCTGAAACGTTACAGGAAACTAAAATCTATTGAGTTGTAAGTGATCTGAACGTTTCAAGATGATCGCACATTCCTATAGGGGGTCAAACCATGTCCCAAAGGTCACCGGGCCTGGTGTCACTTTAAAGAAGTAGTTCATTTACACCTTTGAGGGCTTATAACTTGGCTTCTGAATGTCCTAGAGAGATCAGGTTTGTTTTAGTGTACTCGAATCAACAGCCCCTACAACCACAAAAAGGAATGGAGTCATTAGCACTTATGGTTTGTAAATGGCACCCAGAATTATGTTGCACGAAGCACAATTTCACATCATTCTGGGTTCATTTGTGTGAAAACAAGGTCCAATCAGGCTGAAATGTTACAGGAAGGTAGAATCTATTGAGTTGTAAGTGATCTGAACGTTTCATGATGATAGCACTTTCCTAAGGGGGTCAAACCATGTCCCAAAGGTCACCGGGCCTGGTGTCACTTTAAAGAAGTAGTCCAGTTACACCTTTGAGGGCTTATAACTTGGCTTCTGAATATCCTAGAGAGATCAGGTTTGTTTTAGTGTACTCCAATCAACAGCCCCTACAACCTCAAAAAGGAATGGAGTCGTTAGCACTTATGGTTTTTAAATGGCACCCAGAATTATGTTGCACAAAGCACAATTTCACATCATTCTGGGTTCTTTTGTGTGAAAACAAGGTCCAATCAGGCTGAAATGTTACAGGAAGGTAGAATCTATTGAGTTGTAAGTGATCTGAACGTTTCATGATGATAGGACTTTCCTAAGGGGGTCAAACCATGTCCCAAAGGTCCCCGGATCTGGTGTCAATTTAAAGAAGTAGTCCAGTTACACGTTTGTGGGCTTATAACTTGGATTCTGAATGCCCTAGAGAGATCAGGTTTGTTTTAGTATACTCCAATCAACAGCCCCTACAACCACAAAAAGGAATGGAGTCATTAGCACTTATGGTTTTTAAATGGCACCCAGAATTATGTTGCACGAAGCACAATTTGACATCATTCTGGGTTCATTTGTGTGAAAACAAGGTCCAATCAGGCTGAAACGTTACAGGAAACTAAAATCTATTGAGTTGTAAGTGATCTGAACGTTTCAAGATGATCGCACATTCCTATAGGGGGTCAAACCATGTCCCAAAGGTCACCGGGCCTGGTGTCACTTTAAAGAAGTAGTCCAGTTACACCTTTGTGGGCTTATAACTTGGCTTCTGAATGTCCTAGAGAGGTTAGGTTTGTTTTAGTGTACTCCAATCAACAGCCCCTACAACCTCAAAAAGGAATGGAGTCATTAGCACTTATGGTTTGTAAATGGCACCCAGAATTATGTTGCACGAAGCACAATTTCACATCATTCTGGGTTCATTTGTGTGAAAACAAGGTCCAATCAGGCTGAAACGTTACAGGAAGGTAGAATCTATTGAGTTGTAAGTGATATGAACGTTTCAAGATGATCGCACTTTCCTAAGGGGGTCAAACCATGTCCCAAAGGTCACCGGGCCTGGTGTCACTTTAAAGAAGTAGTCCAGTTACACCTTTGAGGGCTTATAACTTGGCTTCTGAATGTCCTAGAGAGATCAGGTTTGTTTTAGTGTACTCCAATCAACAGCCCCTACAACCTCAAAAAGGAATGGAGTCGTTAGCACTTATGGTTTTTAAATGGCACCCAGAATTATGTTGCACAAAGCACAATTTCACATCATTCTGGGTTCATTTGTGTGAAAACAAGGTCCAATCAGGCTGAAATGTTACAGGAAGGTAGAATCTATTGAGTTGTAAGTGATCTGAACGTTTTATGATGATAGGACTTTCCTAAGGGGGTCAAACCATGTCCCAAAGGTCCCCGGATCTGGTGTCAATTTAAAGAAGTAGTCCAGTTACACGTTTGTGGGCTTATAACTTGGATTCTGAATGCCCTAGAGAGATCAGGTTTGTTTTAGTATACTCCAATCAACAGCCCCTACAACCACAAAAAGGAATGGAGTCATTAGCACTAATGGTTTTTAAATGGCTCCCAGAATTATGTTGCACGAAGCACAATTTGACATCATTCTGGGTTCATTTGTGTGAAAACAAGGTCCAATCAGGCTGAAACGTTACAGGAAACTAAAATCTATTGAGTTGTAAGTGATCTGAACGTTTCAAGATGATCGCACATTCCTATAGGGGGTCAAACCATGTCCCAAAGGTCACCGGGCCTGGTGTCACTTTAAAGAAGTAGTCCATTTACACCTTTGAGGGCTTATAACTTGGCTTCTGAATGTCCTAGAGAGATCAGGTTTGTTTTAGTGTACTCCAATCAACAGCCCCTACAACCACAAAAAGGAATGGAGTCATTAGCACTTATGGTTTGTAAATGGCACCCAGAATTATGTTGCACGAAGCACAATTTCACATCATTCTGGGTTCATTTGTGTGAAAACAAGTTCCAATCAGGCTGAAATGTTACAGGAAGGTAGAATCTATTGAGTTGTAAGGGATCTGAACGTTTCATGATGATAGCACTTTCCTAAGGGGGTCAAACCATGTCCCAAAGGTCACCGGGCCTGGTGTCACTTTAAAGAAGTAGTCCAGTTATACCTTTGAGGGCTTATAACTTGGCTTCTGAATGTCCTAGAGAGGTTAGCTTTGTTTTAGTGTTCTCCAATCAACAGCCCCTATAACCACAAAAAGGAATGGAGTCGTTAGCACTTATGGTTTTTAAATGGCACCCAGAATTATGTTGCACAAAGCACAATTTCACATCATTCTGGGTTCTTTTGTGTGAAAACAAGGTCCAATCAGGCTGAAATGTTACAGGAAGGTAGAATCTATTGAGTTGTAAGAGATCTGAACGATTCATGATGATAGGACTTTCCTAAGGGGGTCAAACCATGTCCCAAAGGTCCCCGGATCTGGTGTCAATTTAAAGAAGTAGTCCAGTTACACGTTTGTGGGTTTATAACTTGGATTCTGAATGCCCTAGAGAGATCAGGTTTGTTTTAGTATACTCCAATCAACAGCCCCTACAACCACAAAAAGGAATGGAGTCATTAGCACTTATGGTTTTTAAATGGCACCCAGAATTATGTTGCACGAAGCACAATTTCACATCATTCTGGGTTCATTTGTGTGAAAACAAGGTCCAATCAGGCTGAAACGTTACAGGAAACTAAAATCTATTGAGTTGTAAGTGATCTGAACGTTTCAAGATGATCGCACATTCCTATAGGGGGTCAAACCATGTCCCAAAGGTCACCGGATCTGGTGTCAATTTAAAGAAGTAGTCCAGTTACACATTTGTGGGCTTATAACTTGGCTTCTGAATGTCCTAGAGAGATCAGGTTTGTTTTAATGTACTCCAACCAACAGCCCCTACAACCACAAAAAGGAATGGAGTCATTAGCAGTTATGGTTTGTAAATGGCACCCAGAATTATGCTGCACTAAGCACAATTTCACATCATTCTGGGTTCATTTGTGTGAAAACAAGGTCCAATCAGGCTGAAACGTTACAAGAAGGTAGAATCTATTGAGTTGTAAGTGATCTGAACGTTTCATGATGATCGCACATTCCTATAGGGGGTCAAACCATGTCCCAAAGGTCAACGGGCCTGGTGTCACTTTAAAGAAGTAGTCCATTTACACCTTTGAGGGCTTATAACTTGGCTTCTGAATGTCCTAGAGAGATCAGGTTTGTTTTAGTGTACTCCAATCAACAGCCCCTACAACCTCAAAAAGGAATGGAGTCATTAGCACTTATGGTTTTTAAATGGCACCCAGAATTATGTTGCACGAAGCACAATTTCACATCATTCTGGGTTCATTTGTGTGAAAACAAGGTCCAATCAGGCTGAAACGTTACAGGAAGGTAGAATCTATTGAGTTGTAAGTGATCTGAACGTTTCATGATGATAGCACTTTCCTAAGGGGGTCAAACCATGTCCCAAAGGTCACCGGGCCTGGTGTCACTTTAAAGAAGTAGTCCAGTTACACCTTTGAGGGCTTATAACTTGGCTTCTGAATATCCTAGAGAGATCAGGTTTGTTTTAGTGTACTCCAATCAACAGCCCCTACAACCTCAAAAAGGAATGGAGTCGTTAGCACTTATGGTTTTTAAATGGCACCCAGAATTATGTTGCACAAAGCACAATTTCACATCATTCTGGGTTCATTTGTGTGAAAACAAGGTCCAATCAGGCTGAAATGTTACAGGAAGGTAGAATCTATTGAGTTGTAAGTGATCTGAACGTTTCATGATGATAGGACTTTCCTAAGGGGGTCAAACCATGTCCCAAAGGTCCCCGGATCTGGTGTCAATTTAAAGAAGTAGTCCAGTTACACGTTTGTGGGTTTATAACTTGGATTCTGAATGCCCTAGAGAGATCAGGTTTGTTTTAGTATACTCCAATCAACAGCCCCTACAACCACAAAAAGGAATGGAGTCATTAGCACTTATGGTTTTTAAATGGCACCCAGAATTATGTTGCACGAAGCACAATTTGACATCATTCTGGGTTCATTTGTGTGAAAACAAGGTCCAATCAGGCTGAAACGTTACAGGAAACTAAAATCTATTGAGTTGTAAGTGATCTGAACGTTTCAAGATGATCGCACATTCCTATAGGGGGTCAAACCATGTCCCAAAGGTCACCGGGCCTGGTGTCACTTTAAAGAAGTAGTCCATTTACACCTTTGAGGGCTTATAACTTGGCTTCTGAATGTCCTAGAGAGATCAGGTTTGTTTTAGTGTACTCGAATCAACAGCCCCTACAACCACAAAAAGGAATGGAGTCATTAGCACTTATGGTTTGTAAATGGCACCCAGAATTATGTTGCACGAAGCACAATTTCACATCATTCTGGGTTCATTTGTGTGAAAACAAGGTCCAATCAGGCTGAAATGTTACAGGAAGGTAGAATCTATTGAGTTGTAAGTGATCTGAACGTTTCATGATGATAGCACTTTCCTAAGGGGGTCAAACCATGTCCCAAAGGTCACCGGGCCTGGTGTCACTTTAAAGAAGTAGTCCAGTTACACCTTTGAGGGCTTATAACTTGGCTTCTGAATATCCTAGAGAGATCAGGTTTGTTTTAGTGTACTCCAATCAACAGCCCCTACAACCTCAAAAAGGAATGGAGTCGTTAGCACTTATGGTTTTTAAATGGCACCCAGAATTATGTTGCACAAAGCACAATTTCACATCATTCTGGGTTCTTTTGTGTGAAAACAAGGTCCAATCAGGCTGAAATGTTACAGGAAGGTAGAATCTATTGAGTTGTAAGTGATCTGAACGTTTCATGATGATAGGACTTTCCTAAGGGGGTCAAACCATGTCCCAAAGGTCCCCGGATCTGGTGTCAATTTAAAGAAGTAGTCCAGTTACACGTTTGTGGGCTTATAACTTGGATTCTGAATGCCCTAGAGAGATCAGGTTTGTTTTAGTATACTCCAATCAACAGCCCCTACAACCACAAAAAGGAATGGAGTCATTAGCACTTATGGTTTTTAAATGGCACCCAGAATTATGTTGCACGAAGCACAATTTGACATCATTCTGGGTTCATTTGTGTGAAAACAAGGTCCAATCAGGCTGAAACGTTACAGGAAACTAAAATCTATTGAGTTGTAAGTGATCTGAACGTTTCAAGATGATCGCACATTCCTATAGGGGGTCAAACCATGTCCCAAAGGTCACCGGGCCTGGAGTCACTTTAAAGAAGCAGTCCAGTTACACCTTGGTGGGCTTATAACTTGGCTTCTGAATGTCCTAGAGAGGTTAGGTTTGTTTTAGTGTTCTCCAATCAACAGCCCCTACAACCACAAAAAGGAATGGAGTCATTAGCACTAATGGTTTGTAAATGGCACCCAGAATTATGTTGCACGAAGCACAATTTCACATCTTTCTGGGTTCATTTGTGTGAAAACAAGGTCCAATCAGGCTGAAACGTTACAAGAAGGTAGAATCTATTGAGTTGTAAGTGATCTGAACGTTTCATGATGATCGCACATTCCTATAGGGGGTCAAACCATGTCCCAAAGGTCACCGGGCCTGGTGTCACTTTAAAGAAGTAGTCCATTTACACCTTTGAGGGCTTATAACTTGGCTTCTAAATGTCCTAGAGAGATCAGGTTTGTTTTAGTGTACTCCAATCAACAGCCCCTAAAACCACAAAAAGGAATGGAGTCATTAGCACTCATGGTTTGTAAATGGCACCCAGAATTATGTTGCACGAAGCACAATTTCACATCATTCTGGGTTCATTTGTGTGAAAACAAGGTCCAATCAGGCTGAAATGTTACAGGAAGGTAGAATCTATTGAGTTGTAAGTTATCTGAACGTTTCATGATGATAGCAATTTCCTAAGGGGGTCAAACCATGTCCCAAAGGTCACCGGATCTGGTGTCAATTTAAAGAAGTAGTCCAGTTACACATTTGTGGGCTTATAACTTGGCTTCTGAATGTCCTACAGAGATCAGGTTTGTTTTAATGTACTCCAATCAACAGCCCCTACAACCACAAAAAGGAATGGAGTCATTAGCACTTATGGTTTTTAAATGGCACCCAGAATTATGTTGCACGAAGCACAATTTGACATCATTCTGGGTTCATTTGTGTGAAAACAAGGTCCAATCAGGCTGAAACGTTACAGGAAACTAAAATCTATTGAGTTGTAAGTGATCTGAACGTTTCAAGATGATCGCACATTCCTATAGGGGGTCAAACCATGTCCCAAAGGTCACCGGGCCTGGAGTCACTTTAAAGAAGCAGTCCAGTTACACCTTGGTGGGCTTATAACTTGGCTTCTGAATGTCCTAGAGAGGTTAGGTTTGTTTTAGTGTTCTCCAATCAACAGCCCCTACAACCACAAAAAGGAATGGAGTCATTAGCACTAATGGTTTGTAAATGGCACCCAGAATTATGTTGCACGAAGCACAATTTCACATCTTTCTGGGTTCATTTGTGTGAAAACAAGGTCCAATCAGGCTGAAACGTTACAAGAAGGTAGAATCTATTGAGTTGTAAGTGATCTGAACGTTTCATGATGATCGCACATTCCTATAGGGGGTCAAACCATGTCCCAAAGGTCACCGGGCCTGGTGTCACTTTAAAGAAGTAGTCCATTTACACCTTTGAGGGCTTATAACTTGGCTTCTAAATGTCCTAGAGAGATCAGGTTTGTTTTAGTGTACTCCAATCAACAGCCCCTAAAACCACAAAAAGGAATGGAGTCATTAGCACTCATGGTTTGTAAATGGCACCCAGAATTATGTTGCACGAAGCACAATTTCACATCATTCTGGGTTCATTTGTGTGAAAACAAGGTCCAATCAGGCTGAAATGTTACAGGAAGGTAGAATCTATTGAGTTGTAAGTTATCTGAACGTTTCATGATGATAGCAATTTCCTAAGGGGGTCAAACCATGTCCCAAAGGTCACCGGATCTGGTGTCAATTTAAAGAAGTAGTCCAGTTACACATTTGTGGGCTTATAACTTGGCTTCTGAATGTCCTACAGAGATCAGGTTTGTTTTAATGTACTCCAATCAACAGCCCCTACAACCACAAAAAGGAATGGAGTCATTAGCACTTATGGTTTGTAAATGGCACCCAGAATTATGTTGCACGAAGCACAATTTCACATCATTCTGGGTCCATTTGTGTGAAAACAAGGTCCAATCAGGCTGAAACGCTACAAGAAGGTAGAATCTATTGAGTTGTAAGTGATCTGAACGTTTCAAGATGATCGCACATTCCTATAGGGGGTAAAACAATGTCCCAAAGGTCAGCGGGCCTGGTGTCACTTTAAAGAAGTAGTCCAGTTACACCTTTGTGGGCTTATAACTTGGCTTCTGAATGTCCTAGAGAGGTTAGGTTTGTTTTAGTGTACTCCAATCAACAGCCCCTACAACCACAAAAAGGAATGGAGTCATTAGCACTTAAGGTTTGTAAATGGCACCCAGAATTATGTTGCACGAAGCACAATTTCACATCATTCTGGGTTCATTTGTGTGAAAACAAGGTCCAAGCAGGCTGAAATGTTACAGGAAGGTAGAATCTATTGAGTTGTAAGTGATCTGAACGTTTCATGATGATAGGACTTTCCTAAGGGGGTCAAACCATGTCCCAAAGGTCCCCGGATCTGGTGTCAATTTAAAGAAGTAGTCCAGTTACACGTTTGTGGGCTTATAACTTGGATTCTGAATGCCCTAGAGAGATCAGGTTTGTTTTATTATACTCCAATCAACAGCCCCTACAACCACAAAAAGGAATGGAGTCATTAGCACTTATGGTTTTTAAATGGCACCCATAATTATGTTGCACGAAGCACAATTTGACATCATTCTGGGTTCATTTGTGTGAAAACAAGGTCCAATCAGGCTGAAACGTTACAGGAAACTAAAATCTATTGAGTTGTAAGTGATCTGAACGTTTCAAGATGATCGCACATTCCTATAGGGGGTCAAACCATGTCCCAAAGGTCACCGGGCCTGGTGTCACTTTAAAGAAGTAGTCCAGTTACACCTTTGTGGGCTAATAACTTGGCTTCTGAATGTCCTAGAGAGGTTAGGTTTGATTTAGTGTTCTCCAATCAACAGCCCCTACAACCACAAAAAGGAATGGAGTCATTAGCACTTATGGTTTGTAAATGGCACCCAGAATTATGTTGCACGAAGCACAATTTCACATCATTCTGGGTTCATTTGTGTGAAAACAAGGTCCAATCAGGCTGAAACTTTACAGGAAGGTAGAATCTATTGAGTTGTAAGTCATCTGAATGTTTCATGATGATAGCACTTTCCTAAGGGGGTCAAACCATGTCCCAAAGGTCACCAGATCTGGTGTCAATTTAAAAAAGCAGTCCAGTTACACCTTTGTGGGCTTATAACTTGGCTTCTGAATGTCCTAGAGAGATCAGGTTTGTTTTAATGTACTCCAACCAACAGCCCCTACAACCTCAAAAAGGAATGGAGTCATTAGCACTTATGGTTTTTAAATGGCACCCAGAATTATGTTGCACGAAGCACAATTTCACATCATTCTGGGTCCATTTGTGTGAAAACAAGGTCCAATCAGGCTGAAATGTTACAGGAAGGTAGAATCTATTGAGTTGTAAGTGATCTGAACGTTTCATGATGATAGCACTTTCCTAAGGGGGTCAAACCATGTCCCAAAGGTAACCGGATCTGGTGTCAATTTATAGAAGTAGTCCAGTTACACCTTTGTGGGCTTATAACTTGGCTTCTGAATGTCCTAGAGAGATCAGGTTTGTTTTAGTATACTCCAATCAACAGCCCCTACAACCACAAAAAGGAATGGAGTCATTAGCACTTATGGTTTTTAAATGGCACCCAGAATTATGTTGCACGAAGCACAATTTCACATCATTCTGGGTTCATTTGTGTGAAAACAAGGTCCAATCAGGCTGAAACGTTACAGGAAGGTAGAATCTATTGAGTTGTAAGTGATCTGAACGTTTCAAGATGATCGCACATTCCTATAGGGGGTCAAACCATGTCCCAAAGGTCACCGGGCCTGGTGTCACTTTAAAGAAGTAGTGCAGTTACACCTTTGTGGGCTTATAACTTGGCTTCTGAATGTCCTAGAGAGGTTAGGTTTGTTTTAGTGTTCTCCAATCAACAGCCCCTACAACCACAAAAAGGAATGGAGTCATTAGCACTTATGGTTTGTAAATGGCACCCAGAATTATGTTGCACGAAGCACAATTTCACATCATTCTGGGTCCATTTGTGTGAAAACAAGGTCCATTCAGGCTGAAACATTACAAGAAGGTAGAATCTATTGAGTTGTAAGTGATCTGAACGTTTCATGATGATCGCACATTCCTATAGGGGGTCAAACCATGTCCCAAAGGTCACCGGGCCTGGTGTCACTTTAAAGAAGTAGTCCAGTTACACCTTTGTGGGCTTATAACTTGGCTTCTGAATGTCCAAGAGAGATCAGGTTTGTTTTAGTATACTCCAATCAACAGCCCCTACATCCACAAAAAAGAATGGAGTCATTAGCACTTATGGTTTTTAAATGGCACCCAGAATTATGCTGCACTAAGCACAATTTCACATCATTCTGGGTTCATTTGTGTGAAAACAAGGTCCAATCAGGCTGAAACGTTACAGGAAGGTAGAATCTATTGAGTTGTAAGTGATCTGAACGTTTTATGATGATCGCAGATTCCTATAGGGGGTCAAACAATGTCCCAAAGGTCACCGGGCCTGGTGTCACTTTAAAGAAGTAGTCCAGTTACATCTTTGAGGGCTTATAACTAGGCTTCTGAATGTCCTAGAGAGATCAGGTTTGTTTTAGTGTACTCCAATCAACAGCCCCTACAACCTCAAAAAGGAATGGAGTCATTAGCACTTATGGTTTGTAAATGGCACCCAGAATTATGTTGCACGAAGCACAATTTCACATCATTCTGGGTTCATTTGTGTGAAAAAGAGGTCCAATCAGGCTGAAACGTTACAGGAAGGTAGAATCTATTGAGTTGTAAGTGATCTGAACGTTTCATGATGATAGCACTTTCCTAAGGGGGTCAAACCATGTCCCAAAGGTCACCGGATCTGGTGTCACTTTAAAGAAGTAGTCCAGTTACACATTTGTGGGCTTATAACTTGGCTTCTGAATGTCCTAGAGAGATCAGGTTTGTTTTAATGTACTCCAATCAACATCCCCTACAACCACAAAAAGGAATGGAGTCATTAGCACTTATGGTTTGTAAATGGCACCCAGAATTATGTTGCACGAAGCACAATTTCACATCATTCTGGGTCCATTTGTGTGAAAACAAGGTCCAATCAGGCTGAAACGTTACAAGAAGGTAGAATCTATTGAGTTGTAAGTGATCTGAACGTTTCAAGATGATCACACATTCCTATAGGGGGTCAAACCATGTCCCAAAGGTCACCGGGCCTGGTGTCACTTTAAAGAAGTAGTCCAGTTACACCTTTGAGGGCTTATAACTTGGCTTCTGAATGTCCTAGAGAGATCAGGTTTGTTTTAGTATACTCCAATCAACAGCCCTTACAACCACAAAAAGGAATGGAGTCATTAGCACTTATGGTTTTTAAATGGCACCCAGAATTATGTTGCACGAAGCACAATTTCACATCATTCTGGGTTCATTTGTGTGAAAACAAGGTCCAATCAGGCTGAAACGTTACAGGAAGGTAGAATCTATTGAGTTGTAAGTGATCTGAACGTTTCAAGATGATCGCACATTCCTATAGGGGGCCAAACCATGTCCCAAGGGTCACCGGGCCTGGTGTCACTTTAAAGAAGCAGTCCAGTTACACCTTTGTGGGCTTATAACTTGGCTTCTGAATGTCCTAGAGAGGTTAGGTTTGTTTTAGTGTACGCCAATCAACAGCCCCTAAAACCACAAAAAGGAATGGAGTCATTAGCACTTAAGGTTTGTAAATGGCACCCAGAATTATGTTGCACGAAGCACAATTTCACATCATTCTGGGTCCATTTGTGTGAAAACAAGGTCCAATCAGGCTGAAACGCTACAAGTAGGTAGAATCTATTGAGTTGTAAGTAATCTGAACGTTTCATGATGATAGCACTTTCCTAAGGGGGTCAAACCATGTCCCAAAGGTCACCGGATCTGGTGTCAATTTAAAGAAGTAGTCCAGTTACACCTTTGTGGGCTTATAACTTGGCTTCTGAATGTCCTAGAGAGATCAGGTTTGTTTTAGTATACTCCAATCAACAGCCCCTACAACCACAAAAAGGAATGGAGTCATTAGCACTTATGGTTTTTAAATGGCACCCAGAATTATGTTGCATGAAGCACAATTTCACATCATTCTGGGTTCATTTGTGTGAAAACAAGGTCCAATCAGGCTGAAATGTTACAGGAAGGTAGAATCTATTGAGTTGTAAGTGATCTGAACGTTTCATGATGACAGCACTTTCCTGAGGGGGTCAAACCATGTCCCAAAGGTCACCGGGCCTGGTGTCACTTTAAAGAAGCAGTCCAGTTACACCTTTGTGGGCTTATAACTTGGCTTCTGAATGTCCTAGAGAGGTTAGCTTTGTTTTAGTGTTCTCCATTCAACAGCCCCTATAACCACAAAAAGGAATGGAGTCATTAGCACTTATGGTTTGTAAATGGCGCCCAGAATTATGTTGCAGGAAGCACAATTTCACATCATTCTGGGTTCATTTGTGTGAAAACAAGGTCCAATCAGGCTGAAACGCTACAAGAAGGTAGAATCTATTGAGTTGTAAGTGATCTGACTGTTTCATGATGATAGCACTTTCCTAAGGGGGTCAAACCATGTCCCAAAGGTCACCGGACCTGGTGTCACTTTAAAGAAGTAGTCCAGTTACACCTTTGTGGGCTTATAACTTGGCTTCTGAATGTCCTAGAGAGATCAGGTTTGTTTTAGTGTACTCCAATCAACAGCCCCTACAACCACAAAAAGGAATGGAGTCATTAGCACTTAAGGTTTGTAAATGGCACCCAGAATTATGTTGCACGAAGCACAATTTCACATCATTCTGGGTTCATTTGTGTGAAAACAAGGTCCAATCAGGCTGAAACGTTACAGGAAGGTAGAATCTATTGAGTTGTAAGTGATCTGAAGGTTTCATGATGATAGCACTTTCCTAAGGGGGTCAAACCATGTCCCAAAGGTCACCGGATCTGGTGTAAATTTAAAGAAGTAGTCCAGTTACACATTTGTGGGCTTATAACTTGGCTTCTGAATGTCCTAGAGAGATCAGGTTTGTTTTAGTGTACTCCAATCAACATCCCCTACAACCTCAAAAAGGAATGGAGTCATTAGCACTTATGGTTTTTAAATGGCACCCAGAATTATGCTGCACTAAGCACAATTTCACATCATTCTGGGTTCATTTGTGTGAAAACAAGGTCCAATCGGGCTGAAACGTTACAGGAAGGTAGAATCTATTGAGTTGTAAGTGATCTGAACGTTTCATGATGATAGCCTTTCCTAAGGGGGTCAAACCATGTCCCAAAGGTCACTGGATCTGGTGTCAATTTAAAGAAGTAGTCCAGTTACACATTTGTGGGCTTATATTTTGGCTTCTGAATGTCCTAGAGAGATCAGGTTTGTTTTAATGTACTCCAACCAACAGCCCCTACAACCACAAAAAGGAATGGAGTCATTAGCACTTATGGTTTGTAAATGGCACCCAGAATTATGTTGCACGAATTACAATTTCACATCATTCTGGGTTCATTTGTGTGAAAACAAGGTCCAATCAGGCTGAAATGTTACAGGAAGGTAGAATCTATTGAGTTGTAAGTGATCTGAACGTTTCATGATGATAGCACTTTCCTAAGGGGGTCAAACCATGTCCCAAAGGTCACCGGGCATGGTGTCACTTTAAAGTAGTCCATTTACACCTTTGAGGGCTTATAACTTGGCTTCTGAATGTCCTAGAGAGATCAGGTTTGTTTTAGTGTACTCCAATCAACAGCCCCTACAACCTCAAAAAGGAATGGAGTCATTAGCACTTATGGTTTTTAAATGGCATCCAGAATTATGTTGCACGAAGCACAATTTCACATCATTCTGGGTTCATTTGTGTGAAAACAAGGTCCAATAAGGCTGAAATGTTACAGGAAGGTAGAATCTATTGAGTTGTAAGTGATCTGAACGTTTCATGATGATAGCACTTTCCTATAGGGGGTCAAACCATGTCCCAAAGGTCACCGGGCCTGGTGTCACTTTAAAGAAGCAGTCCAGTTACACCTTTGTGGGCTTATAACTTGGCTTCTGAATGTTCTAGAGAGCTCAGGTTTGTTTTAATGTACTCCAACCAACAGCCCCTACAACCACAAAAAGGAATGGAGTCATTAGCAGTTATGGTTTGTAAATGGCACCCAGAATTATGCTGCACTAAGCACAATTTCACATCATTCTGGGTTCATTTGTGTGAAAACAAGGTCCAATCAGGCTGAAACGTTACAAGATGGTAGAATCTATTGAGTTGTACGTGATCTGAACGTTTCATGATGATTGCACATTCCTATCAGGGGTCAAACCATGTCCCAATGGTCACTGGGCCTGGTGTCACTTTAAATAAGTAGTCCATTTACACCTTTGAGGGCTTATAACTTGGCTTCTGAATGTCCTAGAGAGATCAGGTTTGTTTTAGTGTACTCCAATCAACAGCCCCTACAACCTCAAAAAGGAATGGAGTCATTAGCACTTATGGTTTTTAAATGGCACCCAGAATTATGTTGCACGAAGCACAATTTCACATCATTCTGGGTTCATTTGTGTGAAAAAAAGGTCCAATCAGGCTGAAACGTTACAGGAAACTAAAATCTATTGAGTTGTAAGTGATCTGAACGTTTCAAGATGATCGCACATTCCCATAGGGGGTCAAACCATGTCCCAAAGGTCACCGGGCTTGGTGTCACTTTAAAGAAGCAGTCCAGTTACACCTTTGTGGGCTTATAACTTGGCTTCTGAATGTCCTAGAGAGGTTAGGTTTGTTTTAGTGTTCTCCAATCAACAGCCCCTACAACCACAAAAAGGAATGGAGTCATTAGCACTTATGGTTTGTAAATGGCACCCAGAATTATGTTGCACGAAGCACAATTTCACATCATTCTGGGTCCATTTGTGTGAAAACAAGGTCCATTCAGGCTGAAACGTTACAAGAAGGTAGAATCTATTGAGTTGTAAGTGATCTGAACGTTTCATGATGATCGCACATTCCTATAGGGGGTCAAACCATGTCCCAAAGGTCACCGGGCCTGGTGTCACTTTAAAGAAGTAGTCCAGTTACACCTTTGAGGGCTTATAACTTGGCTTCTGAAAGTCCTAGAGAGATCAGGTTTGTTTTAGTGTACTCCAATCAACAGCCCCTACATCCACAAAAAGGAATGGAGTCATTAGCAGTTATGGTTTTTAAATGGCACCCAGAATTATGCTGCACTAAGCACAATTTCACATCATTCTGGGTTCATTTGTGTGAAAACAAGGTCCAATCAGGCTGAAACGTTACAGAAAGGTAGAATCTATTGAGTTGTAAGTGATCTGAACGTTTCATGATGATAGCACTTTCCTAAGGGGGTCAAACCATGTCCCAAAGGTCACTGGATCTGGTGTCAATTTAAAGAAGTAGTCCAGTTACACATTTGTGGGCTTATAACTTGGCTTCTGAATGTCCTAGAGAGATGAGGTTTGTTTTAATGTACTCCAACCAACAGCCCCTACAACCACAAAAAGGAATGGAGTCATTAGCACTTATGGTTTGTAAATGGCTCCCAGAATTATGTTGCACGAAGCACAATTTCACATCATTCTGGGTCCATTTGTGTGAAAACAAGGTCCAATCAGGCTGAAACGTTACAAGAAGGTAGAATCTATTGAGTTGTTAGTGATCTGAACGTTTTATGATGATCGCAGATTCCTATAGGGGGTCAAACAGTGTCCCAAAGGTCACCGGGCCTGGTGTCACTTTAAAGAAGTAGTCCAGTTACATCTTTGAGGGCTTATAACTAGGCTTCTGAATGTCCTAGAGAGATCAGGTTTGTTTTAGTATACTCCAATCAACAGCCCCTACAACCTCAAAAAGGAATGGAGTCATTAGCACTTATGGTTTGTAAATGGCACCCAGAATTATGTTGCACGAAGCACAATTTCACATCATTCTGGGTTCATTTGTGTGAAAACAAGGTCCAATCAGGCTGAAACGTTACAGGAAGGTAGAATCTATTGAGTTGTAAGTGATCTGAACGTTTCATGATGATAGCACTTTCCTAAGGGGGTCAAACCATGTCCCAAAGGTCACCGGATCTGGTGTCACTTTAAAGAAGTAGTCCAGTTACACATTTGTGGGCTTATAACTTGGCTTCTGAATGTCCTAGAGAGATCAGGTTTGTTTTAATGTACTCCAATCAACAGCCCCTACAACCACAAAAAGGAATGGAGTCATTAGCACTTATGGTTTGTAAATGGCACCCAGAATTATGTTGCACGAAGCACAATTTCACATCATTCTGGGTCCATTTGTGTGAAAACAAGGTCCAATCAGGATGAAACGCTACAGGAAGGTAGAATCTATTGAGTTGTAAGTGATCTGAACGTTTCATGATGATAGCTCTTTCCTAAGGGGGTCAAACCATGTCCCAAAGGTCACCAGATCTGGTGTCAATTTAAAGAAGTAGTCCAGTTACACATTTGTGGGCTTATAACTTGGCTTCTGAATGTCCTAGAGAGATCAGGTTTGTTTTAGTGTACTTGAATCAACAGCCCCTACAACCACAAAAAGGAATGGAGTCATTAGCACTTATGGTTTGTAAATGGCACCCAGAATTATGTTGCACGAAGCACAATTTCACATCATCCTGGGTCCATTTGTGTGAAGACAAGGTCCAATCAGGCTGAAACGTTACAGGAAGGTAGAATCTATTGAGTTGTAAGTGATCTGAACGTTTCATGATGATAGCACTTTCCTAAGGGGGTCAAACCATGTCCCAAAGGTCACCGGATCTGGTGTATATTTAAAGAAGTAGTTCAGTTACACATTTGTGGGCTTATAACTTGGCTTCTGAATGTCCTAGAGAGATCAGGTTTGTTTTAGTGTACTCCAATCAACAGCCCCTACAACCACAAAAAGGAATGGAGTCATTAGCATTTATGGTTTGTAAATGGCACCCAGAATTATGTTGCACGAAGCACAATTTCACATCATTCTGGGTCCATTTGTGTGAAAACAAGGTCCAATCAGGCTGAAACGTTACAGGAAGGTAGAATCTATTGAGTTGTAAGTGATCTGAACGTTTCATGATGATAGCACTTTCCTAAGAGGTCAAACCATGTCCCAAAGGTCACCGGATCTGGTGTCAATTTAAAGAAGTAGTTCAGTTACACATTTGTGGGCTTATAACTTGGCTTCTGAATGTCCTAGAGAGATCAGGTTTGTTTTAGTGTACTCCAATCAACAGCCCCTAAAACCACAAAAAGGAATGGAGTCATTAGCACTTAAGGTTTGTAAATGGCACCCAGAATTATGTTGCACGAAGCACAATTTCACATCATTCTGGGTTCATTTGTGTGAAAACAAGGTCCAATCAGGCTGAAACGTTACAAGAAGGTAGATATATTGAGTTGTAAGTGATCTGAACGTTTCAAGATGATCACACATTCCTATAGGGGGTCAAACCATGTCCCAAAGGTCACCGGGCCTGGTGTCACTTTAAAGAAGTAGTCCAGTTACACCTTTGAG
Source organism: Nothobranchius furzeri (assembly GCF_043380555.1). Classification (NCBI taxonomy): domain Eukaryota; kingdom Metazoa; phylum Chordata; class Actinopteri; order Cyprinodontiformes; family Nothobranchiidae; genus Nothobranchius; species Nothobranchius furzeri. The sequence goes on along the minus strand of NC_091741.1, from coordinate 11,373,383 downwards.
GGCTTATAACTTGGCTTCTGAATGTCCTAGAGAGATCAGGTTTGTTTTAGTATACTCCAATCAACAGCCCTTACAACCACAAAAAGGAATGGAGTCATTAGCACTTATGGTTTTTAAATGGCACCCAGAATTATGTTGCACGAAGCACAATTTCACATCATTCTGGGTTCATTTGTGTGAAAACAAGGTCCAATCAGGCTGAAACGTTACAGGAAGGTAGAATCTATTGAGTTGTAAGTGATCTGAACGTTTCAAGATGATCGCACATTCCTATAGGGGGTCAAACCATGTCCCAAAGGTCACCGGGCCTGGTGTCACTTTAAAGAAGCAGTCCAGTTACACCTTTGTGGGCTTATAACTTGGCTTCTGAATGTCCTAGAGAGGTTAGCTTTGTTTTAGTGTTCTCCAATCAACAGCCCCTATAACCACAAAAAGGAATGGAGTCATTAGCACTTATGGTTTGTAAATGGCGCCCAGAATTATGTTGCACGAAGCACAATTTCACATCATTCTGGGTTCATTTGTGTGAAAACAAGGTCCAATCAGGCTGAAACGCTACAAGAAGGTAGAATCTATTGAGTTGTAAGTGATCTGAACGTTTCATGATGATAGCACTTTCCTAAGGGGGTCAAACCATGTCCCAAAGGTCACCGGACCTGGTGTCACTTTAAAGAAGTAGTCCAGTTACACCTTTGTGGGCTTATAACTTGGCTTCTGAATGTCCTAGAGAGATCAGGTTTGTTTTAATGTACTCCAATCAACAGCCCCTACAACCACAAAAAGGAATGGAGTCATTAGCACTTATGGTTTGTAAATGACACCCAGAATTATGTTGCACGAAGCACAATTTCACATCATTCTGGGTTCATTTGTGTGAAAACAAGGTCCAATCAGGCTGAAACGTTACAGGAAGGTAGAATCTATTGAGTTGTAAGTGATCTGAACGTTTCATGATGATAGCACTTTCCTGAGAGGTCAAACCATGTCCCAAAGGTCACCGGATCTGGTGTCAATTTAAAGAAGTAGTTCAGTTACACATTTGTGGGCTTATAACTTGGCTTCTGAATGTCCTAGAGAGATCAGGTTTGTTTTAGTGTACTCCAATCAACAGCCCCTACAACCACAAAAAGGAATGGAGTCATTAGCACTTAAGGTTTGTAAATGGCACCCAGAATTATGTTGCACGAAGCACAATTTCACATCATTCTGGGTTCATTTGTGTGAAAACAAGGTCCAATCAGGCTGAAACGTTACAAGAAGGTAGAATCTATTGAGTTGTAAGTGATCTGAACGTTTCAAGATGATCACACATTCCTATAGGGGGTCAAACCATGTCCCAAAGGTCACCGGGCCTGGTGTCACTTTAAAGAAGTAGTCCAGTTACACCTTTGAGGGCTTATAACTTGGCTTCTGAATGTCCTAGAGAGATCAGGTTTGTTTTAGTATACTCCAATCAACAGCCGTTACAACCACAAAAAGGAATGGAGTCATTAGAACTTATGGTTTTTAAATGGCACCCAGAATTATGTTGCACGAAGCACAATTTCACATCATTCTGGGTTCATTTGTGTGTAAACAAGGTCCAATCAGGCTGAAACGTTACAGGAAGGTAGAATCTATTGAGTTGTAAGTGATCTGAACATTTCAACATGATCGCACATTCCTATAGGGGGCCAAACCATGTCCCAAAGGTCACCGGGCCTGGTGTCACTTTAAAGAAGCAGTCCAGTTACACCTTTGTGGGCTTATAACTTGGCTTCTGAATGTCCTAGAGAGGTTAGGTTTGTTTTAGTGTACTCCAATCAACAGCCCCTAAAACCACAAAAAGGAATGGAGTCATTAGCACTTAAGGTTTGTAAATGGCACCCAGAATTATGTTGCACGAAGCACAATTTCACATCATTCTGGGTCCATTTGTGTGAAAACAAGGTCCAATCAGGCTGAAACGCTACAAGTAGGTAGAATCTATTGAGTTGTAAGTAATCTGAACGTTTCATGATGATAGCACTTTACTAAGGGGGTCAAACCATGTCCCAAAGGTCACCGGATCTGGTGTCAATTTAAAGAAGTAGTCCAGTTACACCTTTGTGGGCTTATAACTTGGCTTCTGAATGTCCTAGAGAGATCAGGTTTGTTTTAGTATACTCCAATCAACAGCCCCTACAACCACAAAAAGGAATGGAGTCATTAGCACTTATGGTTTTTAAATGGCACCCAGAATTATGTTGCACGAAGCACAATTTCACATCATTCTGGGTTCATTTGTGTGAAAACAAGGTCCAATCAGGCTGAAATGTTACAGGAAGGTAGAAACTATTGAGTTGTAAGTGATCTGAACGTTTCATGATGACAGCACTTTCCTAAGGGGGTCAAACCATGTCCCAAAGGTCACCGGGCCTGGTGTCACTTTAAAGAAGCAGTCCAGTTACACCTTTGTGGGCTTATAACTTGGCTTCTGAATGTCCTAGAGAGGTTAGCTTTGTTTTAGTGTTCTCCAATCAACAGCCCCTATAACCACAAAAAGGAATGGAGTCATTAGCACTTATGGTTTGTAAATGGCGCCCAGAATTATGTTGCACGAAGCACAATTTCACATCATTCTGGGTTCATTTGTGTGAAAACAAGGTCCAGTCAGGCTGAAACGCTACAAGAAGGTAGAATCTATTGAGTTGTAAGTGATCTGAACGTTTCATGATGATAGCACTTTCCTAAGGGGGTCAAACCATGTCCCAAAGGTCACCGGACCTGGTGTCACTTTAAAGAAGTAGTCCAGTTACACCTTTGTGGGCTTATAACTTGGCTTCTGAATGTCCTAGAGAGATCAGGTTTGTTTTAATGTACTCCAATCAACAGCCCCTACAACGACAAAAAGGAATGGAGTCATTAGCACTTATGGTTTGTAAATGGCACCCAGAATTATGTTGCACAAAGCACAATTTCACATCATTCTGGGTTCATTTGTGTGAAAACAAGGTCCAATCAGGCTGAAACGTTACAGGAAGGTAGAATCTATTGAGTTGTAAGTGATCTGAACGTTTCATGATGATAGCCTTTCCTAAGGGGGTCAAACCATGTCCCAAAGGTCACTGGATCTGGTGTCAATTTAAAGAAGTAGTCCAGTTACACATTTGTGGGCTTATAACTTGGCTTCTGAATGTCCTAGAGAGATCAGGTTTGTTTTAATGTACTCCAACCAACAGCCCCTACAACCACAAAAAGGAATGGAGTCATTAGCACTTATGGTTTGTAAATGGCACCCAGAATTATGTTGCACGAAGCACAATTTCACATCATTCTGGGTTCATTTGTGTGAAAACAAGGTCCAATCAGGCTGAAATGTTACAGGAAGGTAGAATCTATTGAGTTGTAAGTGATCTGAACGTTTCATGATGATAGCACTTTCCTAAGGGGGTCAAACGATGTCCCAAAGGTCACCGGATCTGGTGTCAATTTAAATAAGTAGTCCAGTTACACCTTTGTGGGCTTATAACTTGGCTTCTGAACATCCTAGAGAGATCAGGTTTGTTTTAGTATACTCCAATCAACAGCCCTTACAACCACAAAAAGGAATGGAGTCATTAGCACTTATGGTTTTTAAATGGCACCCAGAATTATGTTGCACGAAGCACAATTTCACATCATTCTGGGTTCATTTGTGCTAAAACAAGGTCCAATCAGGCTGAAACGTTACAGGAAGGTAGAATCTATTGAGTTGTAAGTGATCTGAACATTTCAAGATGATCGCACATTCCTATAGGGGGCCAAACCATGTCCCAAAGGTCACCGGGCCTGGTGTCACTTTAAAGAAGCAGTCCAGTTACACCTTTGTGGGCTTATAACTTGGCTTCTTAATGTCCTAGAGAGGTTAGGTTTGTTTTAGTGTACTCCAATCAACAGCCCCTAAAACCACAAAAAGGAATGGAGTCATTAGCACTTAAGGTTTGTAAATGGCACCCAGAATTATGTTGCACGAAGCACAATTTCACATCATTCTGGGTCCATTTGTGTGAAAACAAGGTCCAATCAGGCTGAAACGCTACAAGTAGGTAGAATCTATTGAGTTGTAAGTAATCTGAACGTTTCATGATGATAGCACTTTCCTAAGGGGGTCAAACCATGTCCCAAAGGTCACCGGATCTGGTGTCAATTTAAAGAAGTAGTCCAGTTACACCTTTGTGGGCTTATAACTTGGCTTCTGAATGTCCTAGAGAGATCAGGTTTGTTTTAGTATACTCCAATCAACAGCCCCTACAACCACAAAAAGGAATGGAGTCATTAGCACTTATGGTTTTTAAATGGCACCCAGAATTATGTTGCACGAAGCACAATTTCACATCATTCTGGGTTCATTTGTGTGAAAACAAGGTCCAATCAGGCTGAAATGTTACAGGATGGTAGAATCTATTGAGTTGTAAGTGATCTGAACATTTCATGATGACAGCACTTTCCTAAGGGGGTCAAACCATGTCCCAAAGGTCACCGGGCCTGGTGTCACTTTAAAGAAGCAGTCCAGTTACACCTTTGTGGGCTTATAACTTGGCTTCTGAATGTCCTAGAGAGGTTAGCTTTGTTTTAGTGTTCTCCAATCAACAGCCCCTATAACCACAAAAAGGAATGGAGTCATTAGCACTTATGGTTTGTAAATGGCGCCCAGAATTATGTTGCACGAAGCACAATTTCACATCATTCTGGGTTCATTTGTGTGAAAACAAGGTCCAATCAGGCTGAAACGCTACAAGAAGGTAGAATCTATTGAGTTGTAAGTGATCTGAACGTTTCATGATGATAGCACTTTCCTAAGGGGGTCAAACCATGTCCCAAAGGTCACCGGACCTGGTGTCACTTTAAAGAAGTAGTCCAGTTACACCTTTGTGGGCTTATAACTTGGCTTCTGAATGTCCTAGAGAGATCAGGTTTGTTTTAATGTACTCCAATCAACAGCCCCTACAACGACAAAAAGGAATGGAGTCATTAGCACTTATGGTTTGTAAATGGCACCCAGAATTATGTTGCACGAAGCACAATTTCACATCATTCTGGGTTCATTTGTGTGAAAACAAGGTCCAGTCAGGCTGAAACGTTACAGGAAGGTAGAATCTATTGAGTTGTAAGTGATCTGAACGTTTCATGATGATAGCCTTTCCTAAGGGGGTCAAACCATGTCCCAAAGGTCACTGGATCTGGTGTCAATTTAAAGAAGTAGTCCAGTTACACATTTGTGGGCTTATAACTTGGCTTCTGAATGTCCTAGAGAGATCAGGTTTGTTTTAATGTACTCCAACCAACAGCCCCTACAACCACAAAAAGGAATGGAGTCATTAGCACTTATGGTTTGTAAATGGCACCCAGAATTATGTTGCACGAAGCACAATTTCACATCATTCTGGGTTCATTTGTGTGAAAACAAGGTCCAATCAGGCTGAAATGTTACAGGAAGGTAGAATCTATTGAGTTGTAAGTGATCTGAACGTTTCATGATGATAGCACTTTCCTAAGGGGGTCAAACGATGTCCCAAAGGTCACCGGATCTGGTGTCAATTTAAATAAGTAGTCCAGTTACACCTTTGTGGGCTTATAACTTGGCTTCTGAACGTCCTAGAGAGATCAGGTTTGTTTTAGTATACTCCAATCAACAGCCCTTACAACCACAAAAAGGAATGGAGTCATTAGCACTTATGGTTTTTAAATGGCACCCAGAATTATGTTGCACGAAGCACAATTTCACATCATTCTGGGTTCATTTGTGTGAAAACAAGGTCCAATCAGGCTGAAACGTTACAAGAAGGTAGAATCTATTGAGTTGTAAGTGATCTGAACGTTTCAAGATGATCACACATTCCTATAGGGGGTCAAACCATGTCCCAAAGGTCACCGGGCCTGGTGTCACTTTAAAGAAGTAGTCCAGTTACACCTTTGAGGGCTTATAACTTGGCTTCTGAATGTCCTAGAGAGATCAGGTTTGTTTTAGTATACTCCAATCAACAGCCCTTACAACCACAAAAAGGAATGGAGTCATTAGCACTTAAGGTTTGTAAATGGCATCCAGAATTATGTTGCACGAAGCACAATTTCACATCATTCTGGGTCCATTTGTGTGAAAACAAGGTCCAATCAGGCTGAAACGCTACAACAAGGTAGAATCTATTGAGTTGTAAGTTATCTGAACGTTTCATGATGATAGCACTTTCCTAAGGGGTCAAACCATGTCCCAAAGGTCACCGGATCTGGTGTCAATTTAAAGAAGTAGTCCACTTACACCTTTGTGGGCTTATAACTTGGCTTCTGAATGTCCTAGAGAGATCAGGTTTGTTTTAGTATACTCCAATCAACAGCCCCTACAACCACAAAAAGGAATGGAGTCATTAGCACTTATGGTTTTTAAATGGCACCCAGAATTATGTTGCACGAAGCACAATTTCACATCATTCTGGGTTCATTTTTGTGAAAACAAGGTCCAATCAGGCTGAAACGTTACAGGAAGGTAGAATCTATTGAGTTGTAAGTGATCTGAACGTTTCATGATGATAGCACTTTCCTAAGGGGGTCAAACCATGTCCCAAAGGTCACCGGATCTGGTGTAAATTTAAAGAAGTAGTCCAGTTACACATTTGTGGGCTTATAACTTGGCTTCTGAATGTCCTAGAGAGATCAGGTTTGTTTTAGTGTACTCCAGTCAACATCCCCTACAACCTCAAAAAGGAATGGAGTCATTAGCACTTATGGTTTTTAAATGGCACCCAGAATTATGCTGCACTAAGCACAATTTCACATCATTCTGGGTTCATTTGTGTGAAAACAAGGTCCAATCAGGCTGAAACGTTACAGGAAGGTAGAATCTATTGAGTTGTAAGTGATCTGAACGTTTCATGATGATAGACTTTCCTAAGGGGGTCAAACCATGTCCCAAAGGTCACCGGATCTGGTGTCAATTTAAATAAGTAGTCCAGTTACACCTTTGTGGGCTTATAACTTGGCTTCTGAATGTCCTAGAGAGATCAGGTTTGTTTTAGTATACTCCAATCAACAGCCCCTACAACCACAAAAAGGAATGGAGTCATTAGCACTTATGGTTTTTAAATGGCACCCAGAATTATGTTGCACGAAGCACAATTTCACATCATTCTGGGTCCATTTGTGTGAAAACAAGGTCCAATCAGGCTGAAACGCTACAACAAGGTAGAATCTATTGAGTTGTAAGTGATCTGAACGTTTCATGATGATAGCACTTTCCTAAGGGGGTCAAACCATGTTCCAAAGGTCACCGGGCCTGGTGTCACTTTAAAGAAGTAGTCCAGTTACACCTTTGTGGGCTTATAACTTGGCTTCTGAATGTCCTAGAGAGGTTAGGTTTGTTTTAGTGTACTCCAATCAACAGCCCCTACAACCACAAAAAGGAATGGAGTCATTAGCACTTAAGGTTTGTAAATGGCACCCAGAATTATGTTGCACGAAGCACAATTTCACATCATTCTGGGTCCATTTGTGTGAAAACAAGGTCCAATCAGGCTGAAACGCTACAAGAAGGTAGAATCTATTGAGTTGTAAGTGATCTGAACGTTTCAAGATGATCGCACATTCCTATAGGGGGAAAAACCATGTCCCAAAGGTCACCGGGCCTGGTGTCACTTTAAAGAAGTAGTCCAGTTACACCTTTGAGGGCTCATACCTTGGCTTCTGAATGTCCTAGAGAGATCAGGTTTGTTTTAGTGTACTCCAATCAACAGCCCCTACAACCTCAAAAAGGAATGGAGTCATTAGCACTTATGGTTTTTAAATGGCACCCAGAATTATGTTGCACGAAGCACAATTTCACATCATTCTGGGTTCATTTGTGTGAAAACAAGGTCCAATCAGGCTGAAATGTTACAGGAAGGTAGAATCTCTTGAGTTGTAAGTGATCCGAACGTTTCATGATTATATCACTTTCCTAAGGGGGTCAAACCATGTCCCAAATGTCACCGGATCTGGTGTCAATTCAAAGAAGTAGTCCAGTTACACCTTTGTGGGCTTATAACTTGGCTTCTGAATGTCCTAGAGAGGTTAGGTTTGTTTTAGTGTACTCCAATCAACAGCCCCTACAACCACAAAAAGGAATGGAGCCATTAGCACTTAAGGTTTTTAAATGGCACCCAGAATTATGTTGCACGAAGCACAATTTCACATCATTCTGGGTTCATTTGTGTGAAAACAAGGTCCAATCAGGCTGAAATGTTACAGGAAGGTAGAATCTATTGAGTTGTAAGTGATCTGAACGTTTCATGATGATAGCACTTTCCTAAGGGGGTCAAACCATGTCCCAAAGGTCACCGGGCCTGGTGTCACTTTAAAGAAGTAGTCCAGTTACACCTTTGTGGGCTTATAACTTGGTTTCTGAATGTCCTAGAGAGGTTAGGTTTATTTTAGTGTACTCCAATCAACAGCCCCTACAACCACAAAAAGGAATGGCGTCATTAGCACTTAAGGTTTGTAAATGGCACCCAGAATTATGTTGCACGAAGAACAATTTCACATCATTCTGGGTCCATTTGTGTGAAAACAAGGTCCAATCAGGCTGAAACGCTACAAGAAGGTAGAATCTATTGAGTTGTAAGTGATCTGAACGTTTCAAGATGATCGCACATTCCTATAGGGGGTAAAACCATGTCCCAAAGGTCACCGGGCCTGGTGTCACTTTAAAGAAGTAGTCCAGTTACACCTTTGAGGGCTTATAACTTGGCTTCTGAATGTCCTAGAGAGATCAGGTTTGTTTTAGTGTACTCCAATCAACAGCCCCTAACACCTCAAAAAGGAATGGAGTCATTAGCACTTATGGTTTTTAAATTGCACCCAGAATTATGTTGCACGAAGCACAATTTCACATCATTCTGGATTCATTTGTGTGAAAACAAGGTCCAATCAGGCTGAAATGTTACAGGAAGGTAGAATCTATTGAGTTGTAAGTGATCTGAACGTTTCATGATGATAGCACTTTCCTAAGGGGGTCAAACCATGTCCCAAAGGTCACCGGATCTGGTGTCAATTTAAAGAAGTAGTCCAGTTACACCTTTGTGGGCTTATAACTTGGCTTCTGAATGTCCTAGAGAGATCAGGTTTGTTTTAGTATACTCCAATCAACAGCCCCTACAACCACAAAAAGGAATGGAGTCATTAGCACCTATGGTGTTTAAATGGCACCCAGAATTATGTTGCACGAAGCACAATTTCACATCATTCTGGGTTCATTTGTGTGAAAACAAGGTCCAATCAGGCTGAACCGCTACAAGAAGGTAGAATCTATTGAGTTGTAAGTGATCTGAACGTTTCATGATGATAGCACTTTCCTAAGGGGGTCAAACCATGTCCCAAAGGTCACCGGGCCTGGTGTCACTTTAAAGAAGTAGTCCAGTTACACCTTTGTGGGCTTATAACTTGGCTTCTGAATGTCCTAGAGAGATCAGGTTTGTTTAAATGTACTCCAATCAACAGCCCCTACAACCACAAAAAGGAATGGATTCATTAGCACTTATGGTTTGTAAATGGCACCCAGACTTATGTTGCACGAAGCACAATTTCACATCATTCTGGGAACATTTGTGTGAAAACAAGGTCCAATTAGGCTGAAACGCTACAAGAAGGTAGAATCTATTGAGTTGTAAGTGATCTGAACGTTTCAAGATGATTGCACATTCCTATAGGGGGTAAAACCATGTCCCAAAGGTCACCGGGCCTGGTGTCACTTTAAAGAAGTAGTCCAGTTACACCTTTGTGGGCTTATAACTTGGCTTCTGAATGTCCTAGAGAGGTTAGGTTTGTTTTAGTGTTCTCCAATCAACAGCCCCTATAACCACAAAAAGGAATGGAGTCATTAGCACTTATGGTTTGTAAATGGCGCCCAGAATTATGTTGCACGAAGCACAATTTCACATCATTCTGGGTTCATTTGTGTGAAAACAAGGTCCAGTCAGGCTGAAACGCTACAAGAAGGTAGAATCTATTGAGTTGTAAGTGATCTGAACGTTTCATGATGATAGCACTTTCCTAAGGGGGTCAAACCATGTCCCAAAGGTCACCGGACCTGGTGTCACTTTAAAGAAGTAGTCCAGTTACACCTTTGTGGGCTTATAACTTGGCTTCTGAATGTCCTAGAGAGATCAGGTTTGTTTTAATGTACTCCAATCAACAGCCCCTACAACGACAAAAAGGAATGGAGTCATTAGCACTTATGGTTTGTAAATGGCACCCAGAATTATGTTGCACAAAGCACAATTTCACATCATTCTGGGTTCATTTGTGTGAAAACAAGGTCCAATCAGGCTGAAACGTTACAGGAAGGTAGAATCTATTGAGTTGTAAGTGATCTGAACGTTTCATGATGATAGCCTTTCCTAAGGGGGTCAAACCATGTCCCAAAGGTCACTGGATCTGGTGTCAATTTAAAGAAGTAGTCCAGTTACACATTTGTGGGCTTATAACTTGGCTTCTGAATGTCCTAGAGAGATCAGGTTTGTTTTAATGTACTCCAACCAACAGCCCCTACAACCACAAAAAGGAATGGAGTCATTAGCACTTATGGTTTGTAAATGGCACCCAGAATTATGTTGCACGAAGCACAATTTCACATCATTCTGGGTTCATTTGTGTGAAAACAAGGTCCAATCAGGCTGAAATGTTACAGGAAGGTAGAATCTATTGAGTTGTAAGTGATCTGAACGTTTCATGATGATAGCACTTTCCTAAGGGGGTCAAACGATGTCCCAAAGGTCACCGGATCTGGTGTCAATTTAAATAAGTAGTCCAGTTACACCTTTGTGGGCTTATAACTTGGCTTCTGAACGTCCTAGAGAGATCAGGTTTGTTTTAGTATACTCCAATCAACAGCCCTTACAACCACAAAAAGGAATGGAGTCATTAGCACTTATGGTTTTTAAATGGCACCCAGAATTATGTTGCACGAAGCACAATTTCACATCATTCTGGGTTCATTTGTGTGAAAACAAGGTCCAATCAGGCTGAAACGTTACAAGAAGGTAGAATCTATTGAGTTGTAAGTGATCTGAACGTTTCAAGATGATCACACATTCCTATAGGGGGTCAAACCATGTCCCAAAGGTCACCGGGCCTGGTGTCACTTTAAAGAAGTAGTCCAGTTACACCTTTGAGGGCTTATAACTTGGCTTCTGAATGTCCTAGAGAGATCAGGTTTGTTTTAGTATACTCCAATCAACAGCCCTTACAACCACAAAAAGGAATGGAGTCATTAGCACTTATGGTTTTTAAATGGCACCCAGAATTATGTTGCACGAAGCACAATTTCACATCATTCTGGGTTCATTTGTGCTAAAACAAGGTCCAATCAGGCTGAAACGTTACAGGAAGGTAGAATCTATTGAGTTGTAAGTGATCTGAACATTTCAAGATGATCGCACATTCCTATAGGGGGCCAAACCATGTCCCAAAGGTCACCGGGCCTGGTGTCACTTTAAAGAAGCAGTCCAGTTACACCTTTGTGGGCTTATAACTTGGCTTCTTAATGTCCTAGAGAGGTTAGGTTTGTTTTAGTGTACTCCAATCAACAGCCCCTAAAACCACAAAAAGGAATGGAGTCATTAGCACTTAAGGTTTGTAAATGGCACCCAGAATTATGTTGCACGAAGCACAATTTCACATCATTCTGGGTCCATTTGTGTGAAAACAAGGTCCAATCAGGCTGAAACGCTACAAGTAGGTAGAATCTATTGAGTTGTAAGTAATCTGAACGTTTCATGATGATAGCACTTTCCTAAGGGGGTCAAACCATGTCCCAAAGGTCACCGGATCTGGTGTCAATTTAAAGAAGTAGTCCAGTTACACCTTTGTGGGCTTATAACTTGGCTTCTGAATGTCCTAGAGAGATCAGGTTTGTTTTAGTATACTCCAATCAACAGCCCCTACAACCACAAAAAGGAATGGAGTCATTAGCACTTATGGTTTTTAAATGGCACCCAGAATTATGTTGCACGAAGCACAATTTCACATCATTCTGGGTTCATTTGTGTGAAAACAAGGTCCAATCAGGCTGAAATGTTACAGGATGGTAGAATCTATTGAGTTGTAAGTGATCTGAACATTTCATGATGACAGCACTTTCCTAAGGGGGTCAAACCATGTCCCAAAGGTCACCGGGCCTGGTGTCACTTTAAAGAAGCAGTCCAGTTACACCTTTGTGGGCTTATAACTTGGCTTCTGAATGTCCTAGAGAGGTTAGCTTTGTTTTAGTGTTCTCCAATCAACAGCCCCTATAACCACAAAAAGGAATGGAGTCATTAGCACTTATGGTTTGTAAATGGCGCCCAGAATTATGTTGCACGAAGCACAATTTCACATCATTCTGGGTTCATTTGTGTGAAAACAAGGTCCAATCAGGCTGAAACGCTACAAGAAGGTAGAATCTATTGAGTTGTAAGTGATCTGAACGTTTCATGATGATAGCACTTTCCTAAGGGGGTCAAACCATGTCCCAAAGGTCACCGGACCTGGTGTCACTTTAAAGAAGTAGTCCAGTTACACCTTTGTGGGCTTATAACTTGGCTTCTGAATGTCCTAGAGAGATCAGGTTTGTTTTAATGTACTCCAATCAACAGCCCCTACAACGACAAAAAGGAATGGAGTCATTAGCACTTATGGTTTGTAAATGGCACCCAGAATTATGTTGCACGAAGCACAATTTCACATCATTCTGGGTTCATTTGTGTGAAAACAAGGTCCAGTCAGGCTGAAACGTTACAGGAAGGTAGAATCTATTGAGTTGTAAGTGATCTGAACGTTTCATGATGATAGCCTTTCCTAAGGGGGTCAAACCATGTCCCAAAGGTCACTGGATCTGGTGTCAATTTAAAGAAGTAGTCCAGTTACACATTTGTGGGCTTATAACTTGGCTTCTGAATGTCCTAGAGAGATCAGGTTTGTTTTAATGTACTCCAACCAACAGCCCCTACAACCACAAAAAGGAATGGAGTCATTAGCACTTATGGTTTGTAAATGGCACCCAGAATTATGTTGCACGAAGCACAATTTCACATCATTCTGGGTTCATTTGTGTGAAAACAAGGTCCAATCAGGCTGAAATGTTACAGGAAGGTAGAATCTATTGAGTTGTAAGTGATCTGAACGTTTCATGATGATAGCACTTTCCTAAGGGGGTCAAACGATGTCCCAAAGGTCACCGGATCTGGTGTCAATTTAAATAAGTAGTCCAGTTACACCTTTGTGGGCTTATAACTTGGCTTCTGAACGTCCTAGAGAGATCAGGTTTGTTTTAGTATACTCCAATCAACAGCCCTTACAACCACAAAAAGGAATGGAGTCATTAGCACTTATGGTTTTTAAATGGCACCCAGAATTATGTTGCACGAAGCACAATTTCACATCATTCTGGGTTCATTTGTGTGAAAACAAGGTCCAATCAGGCTGAAACGTTACAAGAAGGTAGAATCTATTGAGTTGTAAGTGATCTGAACGTTTCAAGATGATCACACATTCCTATAGGGGGTCAAACCATGTCCCAAAGGTCACCGGGCCTGGTGTCACTTTAAAGAAGTAGTCCAGTTACACCTTTGAGGGCTTATAACTTGGCTTCTGAATGTCCTAGAGAGATCAGGTTTGTTTTAGTATACTCCAATCAACAGCCCTTACAACCACAAAAAGGAATGGAGTCATTAGCACTTAAGGTTTGTAAATGGCATCCAGAATTATGTTGCACGAAGCACAATTTCACATCATTCTGGGTCCATTTGTGTGAAAACAAGGTCCAATCAGGCTGAAACGCTACAACAAGGTAGAATCTATTGAGTTGTAAGTTATCTGAACGTTTCATGATGATAGCACTTTCCTAAGGGGTCAAACCATGTCCCAAAGGTCACCGGATCTGGTGTCAATTTAAAGAAGTAGTCCACTTACACCTTTGTGGGCTTATAACTTGGCTTCTGAATGTCCTAGAGAGATCAGGTTTGTTTTAGTATACTCCAATCAACAGCCCCTACAACCACAAAAAGGAATGGAGTCATTAGCACTTATGGTTTTTAAATGGCACCCAGAATTATGTTGCACGAAGCACAATTTCACATCATTCTGGGTTCATTTTTGTGAAAACAAGGTCCAATCAGGCTGAAACGTTACAGGAAGGTAGAATCTATTGAGTTGTAAGTGATCTGAACGTTTCATGATGATAGCACTTTCCTAAGGGGGTCAAACCATGTCCCAAAGGTCACCGGATCTGGTGTAAATTTAAAGAAGTAGTCCAGTTACACATTTGTGGGCTTATAACTTGGCTTCTGAATGTCCTAGAGAGATCAGGTTTGTTTTAGTGTACTCCAGTCAACATCCCCTACAACCTCAAAAAGGAATGGAGTCATTAGCACTTATGGTTTTTAAATGGCACCCAGAATTATGCTGCACTAAGCACAATTTCACATCATTCTGGGTTCATTTGTGTGAAAACAAGGTCCAATCAGGCTGAAACGTTACAGGAAGGTAGAATCTATTGAGTTGTAAGTGATCTGAACGTTTCATGATGATAGACTTTCCTAAGGGGGTCAAACCATGTCCCAAAGGTCACCGGATCTGGTGTCAATTTAAATAAGTAGTCCAGTTACACCTTTGTGGGCTTATAACTTGGCTTCTGAATGTCCTAGAGAGATCAGGTTTGTTTTAGTATACTCCAATCAACAGCCCCTACAACCACAAAAAGGAATGGAGTCATTAGCACTTATGGTTTTTAAATGGCACCCAGAATTATGTTGCACGAAGCACAATTTCACATCATTCTGGGTCCATTTGTGTGAAAACAAGGTCCAATCAGGCTGAAACGCTACAACAAGGTAGAATCTATTGAGTTGTAAGTGATCTGAACGTTTCATGATGATAGCACTTTCCTAAGGGGGTCAAACCATGTTCCAAAGGTCACCGGGCCTGGTGTCACTTTAAAGAAGTAGTCCAGTTACACCTTTGTGGGCTTATAACTTGGCTTCTGAATGTCCTAGAGAGGTTAGGTTTGTTTTAGTGTACTCCAATCAACAGCCCCTACAACCACAAAAAGGAATGGAGTCATTAGCACTTAAGGTTTGTAAATGGCACCCAGAATTATGTTGCACGAAGCACAATTTCACATCATTCTGGGTCCATTTGTGTGAAAACAAGGTCCAATCAGGCTGAAACGCTACAAGAAGGTAGAATCTATTGAGTTGTAAGTGATCTGAACGTTTCAAGATGATCGCACATTCCTATAGGGGGAAAAACCATGTCCCAAAGGTCACCGGGCCTGGTGTCACTTTAAAGAAGTAGTCCAGTTACACCTTTGAGGGCTCATACCTTGGCTTCTGAATGTCCTAGAGAGATCAGGTTTGTTTTAGTGTACTCCAATCAACAGCCCCTACAACCTCAAAAAGGAATGGAGTCATTAGCACTTATGGTTTTTAAATGGCACCCAGAATTATGTTGCACGAAGCACAATTTCACATCATTCTGGGTTCATTTGTGTGAAAACAAGGTCCAATCAGGCTGAAATGTTACAGGAAGGTAGAATCTCTTGAGTTGTAAGTGATCCGAACGTTTCATGATTATATCACTTTCCTAAGGGGGTCAAACCATGTCCCAAAGGTCACCGGACCTGGTGTCACTTTAAAGAAGTAGTCCAGTTACACCTTTGTGGGCTTATAACTTGGCTTCTGAATGTCCTAGAGAGATCAGGTTTGTTTTAATGTACTCCAATCAACAGCCCCTACAACGACAAAAAGGAATGGAGTCATTAGCACTTATGGTTTGTAAATGGCACCCAGAATTATGTTGCACGAAGCACAATTTCACATCATTCTGGGTTCATTTGTGTGAAAACAAGGTCCAGTCAGGCTGAAACGTTACAGGAAGGTAGAATCTATTGAGTTGTAAGTGATCTGAACGTTTCATGATGATAGCCTTTCCTAAGGGGGTCAAACCATGTCCCAAAGGTCACTGGATCTGGTGTCAATTTAAAGAAGTAGTCCAGTTACACATTTGTGGGCTTATAACTTGGCTTCTGAATGTCCTAGAGAGATCAGGTTTGTTTTAATGTACTCCAACCAACAGCCCCTACAACCACAAAAAGGAATGGAGTCATTAGCACTTATGGTTTGTAAATGGCACCCAGAATTATGTTGCACGAAGCACAATTTCACATCATTCTGGGTTCATTTGTGTGAAAACAAGGTCCAATCAGGCTGAAATGTTACAGGAAGGTAGAATCTATTGAGTTGTAAGTGATCTGAACGTTTCATGATGATAGCACTTTCCTAAGGGGGTCAAACGATGTCCCAAAGGTCACCGGATCTGGTGTCAATTTAAATAAGTAGTCCAGTTACACCTTTGTGGGCTTATAACTTGGCTTCTGAACGTCCTAGAGAGATCAGGTTTGTTTTAGTATACTCCAATCAACAGCCCTTACAACCACAAAAAGGAATGGAGTCATTAGCACTTATGGTTTTTAAATGGCACCCAGAATTATGTTGCACGAAGCACAATTTCACATCATTCTGGGTTCATTTGTGTGAAAACAAGGTCCAATCAGGCTGAAACGTTACAAGAAGGTAGAATCTATTGAGTTGTAAGTGATCTGAACGTTTCAAGATGATCACACATTCCTATAGGGGGTCAAACCATGTCCCAAAGGTCACCGGGCCTGGTGTCACTTTAAAGAAGTAGTCCAGTTACACCTTTGAGGGCTTATAACTTGGCTTCTGAATGTCCTAGAGAGATCAGGTTTGTTTTAGTATACTCCAATCAACAGCCCTTACAACCACAAAAAGGAATGGAGTCATTAGCACTTAAGGTTTGTAAATGGCATCCAGAATTATGTTGCACGAAGCACAATTTCACATCATTCTGGGTCCATTTGTGTGAAAACAAGGTCCAATCAGGCTGAAACGCTACAACAAGGTAGAATCTATTGAGTTGTAAGTTATCTGAACGTTTCATGATGATAGCACTTTCCTAAGGGGTCAAACCATGTCCCAAAGGTCACCGGATCTGGTGTCAATTTAAAGAAGTAGTCCACTTACACCTTTGTGGGCTTATAACTTGGCTTCTGAATGTCCTAGAGAGATCAGGTTTGTTTTAGTATACTCCAATCAACAGCCCCTACAACCACAAAAAGGAATGGAGTCATTAGCACTTATGGTTTTTAAATGGCACCCAGAATTATGTTGCACGAAGCACAATTTCACATCATTCTGGGTTCATTTTTGTGAAAACAAGGTCCAATCAGGCTGAAACGTTACAGGAAGGTAGAATCTATTGAGTTGTAAGTGATCTGAACGTTTCATGATGATAGCACTTTCCTAAGGGGGTCAAACCATGTCCCAAAGGTCACCGGATCTGGTGTAAATTTAAAGAAGTAGTCCAGTTACACATTTGTGGGCTTATAACTTGGCTTCTGAATGTCCTAGAGAGATCAGGTTTGTTTTAGTGTACTCCAGTCAACATCCCCTACAACCTCAAAAAGGAATGGAGTCATTAGCACTTATGGTTTTTAAATGGCACCCAGAATTATGCTGCACTAAGCACAATTTCACATCATTCTGGGTTCATTTGTGTGAAAACAAGGTCCAATCAGGCTGAAACGTTACAGGAAGGTAGAATCTATTGAGTTGTAAGTGATCTGAACGTTTCATGATGATAGACTTTCCTAAGGGGGTCAAACCATGTCCCAAAGGTCACCGGATCTGGTGTCAATTTAAATAAGTAGTCCAGTTACACCTTTGTGGGCTTATAACTTGGCTTCTGAATGTCCTAGAGAGATCAGGTTTGTTTTAGTATACTCCAATCAACAGCCCCTACAACCACAAAAAGGAATGGAGTCATTAGCACTTATGGTTTTTAAATGGCACCCAGAATTATGTTGCACGAAGCACAATTTCACATCATTCTGGGTCCATTTGTGTGAAAACAAGGTCCAATCAGGCTGAAACGCTACAACAAGGTAGAATCTATTGAGTTGTAAGTGATCTGAACGTTTCATGATGATAGCACTTTCCTAAGGGGGTCAAACCATGTTCCAAAGGTCACCGGGCCTGGTGTCACTTTAAAGAAGTAGTCCAGTTACACCTTTGTGGGCTTATAACTTGGCTTCTGAATGTCCTAGAGAGGTTAGGTTTGTTTTAGTGTACTCCAATCAACAGCCCCTACAACCACAAAAAGGAATGGAGTCATTAGCACTTAAGGTTTGTAAATGGCACCCAGAATTATGTTGCACGAAGCACAATTTCACATCATTCTGGGTCCATTTGTGTGAAAACAAGGTCCAATCAGGCTGAAACGCTACAAGAAGGTAGAATCTATTGAGTTGTAAGTGATCTGAACGTTTCAAGATGATCGCACATTCCTATAGGGGGAAAAACCATGTCCCAAAGGTCACCGGGCCTGGTGTCACTTTAAAGAATTAGTCCAGTTACACCTTTGAGGGCTCATACCTTGGCTTCTGAATGTCCTAGAGAGATCAGGTTTGTTTTAGTGTACTCCAATCAACAGCCCCTACAACCTCAAAAAGGAATGGAGTCATTAGCACTTATGGTTTTTAAATGGCACCCAGAATTATGTTGCACGAAGCACAATTTCACATCATTCTGGGTTCATTTGTGTGAAAACAAGGTCCAATCAGGCTGAAATGTTACAGGAAGGTAGAATCTCTTGAGTTGTAAGTGATCCGAACGTTTCATGATTATATCACTTTCCTAAGGGGGTCAAACCATGTCCCAAATGTCACCGGATCTGGTGTCAATTCAAAGAAGTAGTCCAGTTACACCTTTGTGGGCTTATAACTTGGCTTCTGAATGTCCTAGAGAGGTTAGGTTTGTTTTAGTGTACTCCAATCAACAGCCCCTACAACCACAAAAAGGAATGGAGCCATTAGCACTTAAGGTTTTTAAATGGCACCCAGAATTATGTTGCACGAAGCACAATTTCACATCATTCTGGGTTCATTTGTGTGAAAACAAGGTCCAATCAGGCTGAAATGTTACAGGAAGGTAGAATCTATTGAGTTGTAAGTGATCTGAACGTTTCATGATGATAGCACTTTCCTAAGGGGGTCAAACCATGTCCCAAAGGTCACCGGGCCTGGTGTCACTTTAAAGAAGTAGTCCAGTTACACCTTTGTGGGCTTATAACTTGGTTTCTGAATGTCCTAGAGAGGTTAGGTTTATTTTAGTGTACTCCAATCAACAGCCCCTACAACCACAAAAAGGAATGGCGTCATTAGCACTTAAGGTTTGTAAATGGCACCCAGAATTATGTTGCACGAAGAACAATTTCACATCATTCTGGGTCCATTTGTGTGAAAACAAGGTCCAATCAGGCTGAAACGCTACAAGAAGGTAGAATCTATTGAGTTGTAAGTGATCTGAACGTTTCAAGATGATCGCACATTCCTATAGGGGGTAAAACCATGTCCCAAAGGTCACCGGGCCTGGTGTCACTTTAAAGAAGTAGTCCAGTTACACCTTTGAGGGCTTATAACTTGGCTTCTGAATGTCCTAGAGAGATCAGGTTTGTTTTAGTGTACTCCAATCAACAGCCCCTAACACCTCAAAAAGGAATGGAGTCATTAGCACTTATGGTTTTTAAATTGCACCCAGAATTATGTTGCACGAAGCACAATTTCACATCATTCTGGATTCATTTGTGTGAAAACAAGGTCCAATCAGGCTGAAATGTTACAGGAAGGTAGAATCTATTGAGTTGTAAGTGATCTGAACGTTTCATGATGATAGCACTTTCCTAAGGGGGTCAAACCATGTCCCAAAGGTCACCGGATCTGGTGTCAATTTAAAGAAGTAGTCCAGTTACACCTTTGTGGGCTTATAACTTGGCTTCTGAATGTCCTAGAGAGATCAGGTTTGTTTTAGTATACTCCAATCAACAGCCCCTACAACCACAAAAAGGAATGGAGTCATTAGCACCTATGGTGTTTAAATGGCACCCAGAATTATGTTGCACGAAGCACAATTTCACATCATTCTGGGTTCATTTGTGTGAAAACAAGGTCCAATCAGGCTGAACCGCTACAAGAAGGTAGAATCTATTGAGTTGTAAGTGATCTGAACGTTTCATGATGATAGCACTTTCCTAAGGGGGTCAAACCATGTCCCAAAGGTCACCGGGCCTGGTGTCACTTTAAAGAAGTAGTCCAGTTACACCTTTGTGGGCTTATAACTTGGCTTCTGAATGTCCTAGAGAGATCAGGTTTGTTTAAATGTACTCCAATCA
This sequence comes from Nothobranchius furzeri, assembly GCF_043380555.1. NCBI lineage: Eukaryota > Metazoa > Chordata > Actinopteri > Cyprinodontiformes > Nothobranchiidae > Nothobranchius > Nothobranchius furzeri. The sequence goes on along the minus strand of NC_091741.1, from coordinate 11,353,133 downwards.
ACAGCCCCTACAACCACAAAAAGGAATGGATTCATTAGCACTTATGGTTTGTAAATGGCACCCAGACTTATGTTGCACGAAGCACAATTTCACATCATTCTGGGAACATTTGTGTGAAAACAAGGTCCAATTAGGCTGAAACGCTACAAGAAGGTAGAATCTATTGAGTTGTAAGTGATCTGAACGTTTCAAGATGATTGCACATTCCTATAGGGGGTAAAACCATGTCCCAAAGGTCACCGGGCCTGGTGTCACTTTAAAGAAGTAGTCCAGTTACACCTTTGTGGGCTTATAACTTGGCTTCTGAATGTCCTAGAGAGGTTAGGTTTGTTTTAGTGTACTCCAATCAACAGCCCCTACAACCACAAAAAGGAATGGAGTCATTAGCACTTATGGTTTGTAAATGGCACCCAGAATTATGTTGCACGAAGCACAATTTCACATCATTCTGGGTTCATTTGTGTGAAAACAAGGTCCAATCAGGCTGAAACGTTACATGAAGGTAGATTCTATTGAGTTGTAAGTGATCTGAACGTTTCATGATGATAGCACTTTCCTAAGGGGGTCAAACCATGTCCCAAAGGTCACCGGATCTGGTGTCACTTTAAAGAAGTAGTCCAGTTACACCTTTGTGGGCTTATAACTTGGCTTCTGAATGTCCTAGAGAGATCAGGTTTGTTTAAATGTACTCCAATCAACAGCCCCTACAACCACAAAAAGGAATGGAGTCATTAGCACTTATGGTTTGTAAATGGCACCCAGACTTATGTTGTACGAAGCACAATTTAACATCATTCTGGGAACATTTGTGTGAAAACAAGGTCCAATCAGGCTGAAACGCTACAAGAAGGTAGAATCTATTGAGTTGTAAGTGATCTGAACGTTTCAAGATGATCGCACATTCCTATAGGGGGTAAAACCATGTCCCAAAGGTCACCGGGCCTGGTGTCACTTTAAAGAAGTAGTCCAGTTACACCTTTGTGGGCTTATAACTTGGCTTCTGAATGTCCTAGAGAGGTTAGGTTTGTTTTAGTGTACTCCAATCAACAGCCCCTACAACCACAAAAAGGAATGGAGTCATTAGCACTTATGGTTTGTAAATGGCACCCAGAATTATGTTGCACGAAGCACAATTTCACATCATTCTGGGTTCATTTGTGTGAAAACAAGGTCCAATCAGGCTGAAACGTTACAGGAAGGTAGAATCTATTGAGTTGTAAGTGATTTGAACGTTTCATGATGATAGCACTTTCCTAAGGGGGTCAAACCATGTCCCAGAGGTCACCGGATCTGGTGTCAATTTAAAGAAGTAGTCCAGTTACACATTTGTGGGCTTATAACTTGGCTTCTGAATGTCCTAGAGAGATCAGGTTTGTTTTAGTGTACTCCAATCAACATCTCCTACAACCTCAAAAAGGAATGGAGTCATTAGCACTTATGGTTTTTAAATGGCACCCAGAATTATGTTGCACGAAGCACAATTTCACATCATTCTGGGTTCATTTGTGTGAAAACAAGGTCCAATCAGGCTGAAACGTTACAAGAAGGTAGAATCTATTGAGTTGTAAGTGATCTGAACGTTTCAAGATGATCACACATTCCTATAGGGGGTCAAACCATGTCCCAAAGGTCACCGGGCCTGGTGTCACTTTAAAGAAGTAGTCCAGTTACACCTTTGAGGGCTTATAACTTGGCTTCTGAATGTCCTAGAGAGATCAGGTTTGTTTTAGTGGACTCCAATCAACAGCCCCTAACACCTCAAAAAGGAATGGAGTCATTAGCACTTATGGTTTTTAAATTGCACCCAGAATTATGTTGCACGAAGCACAATTTCACATCATTCTGGATTCATTTGTGTGAAAACAAGGTCCAATCAGGCTGAAATGTTACAGGAAGGTAGAATCTATTGAGTTGTAAGTGATCTGAACGTTTCATGATGATAGCACTTTCCTAAGGGGGTCAAACCATGTCCCAAAGGTCACCGGATCTGGTGTCAATTTAAAGAAGTAGTCCAGTTACACCTTTGTGGGCTTATAACTTGGCTTCTGAATGTCCTAGAGAGATCAGGTTTGTTTTAGTATACTCCAATCAACAGCCCCTACAACCACAAAAAGGAATGGAGTCATTAGCACCTATGGTGTTTAAATGGCACCCAGAATTATGTTGCACGAAGCACAATTTCACATCATTCTGGGTTCATTTGTGTGAAAACAAGGTCCAATCAGGCTGAACCGCTACAAGAAGGTAGAATCTATTGAGTTGTAAGTGATCTGAACGTTTCATGATGATAGCACTTTCCTAAGGGGGTCAAACCATGTCCCAAAGGTCACCGGGCCTGGTGTCACTTTAAAGAAGTAGTCCAGTTACACCTTTGTGGGCTTATAACTTGGCTTCTGAATGTCCTAGAGAGATCAGGTTTGTTTAAATGTACTCCAATCAACAGCCCCTACAACCACAAAAAGGAATGGATTCATTAGCACTTATGGTTTGTAAATGGCACCCAGACTTATGTTGCACGAAGCACAATTTCACATCATTCTGGGAACATTTGTGTGAAAACAAGGTCCAATTAGGCTGAAACGCTACAAGAAGGTAGAATCTATTGAGTTGTAAGTGATCTGAACGTTTCAAGATGATTGCACATTCCTATAGGGGGTAAAACCATGTCCCAAAGGTCACCGGGCCTGGTGTCACTTTAAAGAAGTAGTCCAGTTACACCTTTGTGGGCTTATAACTTGGCTTCTGAATGTCCTAGAGAGGTTAGGTTTGTTTTAGTGTACTCCAATCAACAGCCCCTACAACCACAAAAAGGAATGGAGTCATTAGCACTTATGGTTTGTAAATGGCACCCAGAATTATGTTGCACGAAGCACAATTTCACATCATTCTGGGTTCATTTGTGTGAAAACAAGGTCCAATCAGGCTGAAACGTTACATGAAGGTAGATTCTATTGAGTTGTAAGTGATCTGAACGTTTCATGATGATAGCACTTTCCTAAGGGGGTCAAACCATGTCCCAAAGGTCACCGGATCTGGTGTCACTTTAAAGAAGTAGTCCAGTTACACCTTTGTGGGCTTATAACTTGGCTTCTGAATGTCCTAGAGAGATCAGGTTTGTTTAAATGTACTCCAATCAACAGCCCCTACAACCACAAAAAGGAATGGAGTCATTAGCACTTATGGTTTGTAAATGGCACCCAGACTTATGTTGTACGAAGCACAATTTAACATCATTCTGGGAACATTTGTGTGAAAACAAGGTCCAATCAGGCTGAAACGCTACAAGAAGGTAGAATCTATTGAGTTGTAAGTGATCTGAACGTTTCAAGATGATCGCACATTCCTATAGGGGGTAAAACCATGTCCCAAAGGTCACCGGGCCTGGTGTCACTTTAAAGAAGTAGTCCAGTTACACCTTTGTGGGCTTATAACTTGGCTTCTGAATGTCCTAGAGAGGTTAGGTTTGTTTTAGTGTACTCCAATCAACAGCCCCTACAACCACAAAAAGGAATGGAGTCATTAGCACTTATGGTTTGTAAATGGCACCCAGAATTATGTTGCACGAAGCACAATTTCACATCATTCTGGGTTCATTTGTGTGAAAACAAGGTCCAATCAGGCTGAAACGTTACAGGAAGGTAGAATCTATTGAGTTGTAAGTGATTTGAACGTTTCATGATGATAGCACTTTCCTAAGGGGGTCAAACCATGTCCCAGAGGTCACCGGATCTGGTGTCAATTTAAAGAAGTAGTCCAGTTACACATTTGTGGGCTTATAACTTGGCTTCTGAATGTCCTAGAGAGATCAGGTTTGTTTTAGTGTACTCCAATCAACATCTCCTACAACCTCAAAAAGGAATGGAGTCATTAGCACTTATGGTTTTTAAATGGCACCCAAAATTATGCTGCACTAAGCACAATTTCACAACATTCTGGGTTCATTTGTGTGAAAACAAGGTCCAATCAGGCTGAAACGTTACAGGAAGGTAGAATCTATTGAGTTGTAAGTGATCTGAACGTTTCATGATGATAGCCTTTCCTAAGGGGGTCAAACCATGTCCCAAAGGTCACTGGATCTGGTGTCAATTTAAAGTAGTAGTCCAGTTACACATTTGTGGGCTTATAACTTGGCTTCTGAATGTCCTAGAGAGATCAGGTTTGTTTTAATGTACTCCAACCAACAGCCCCTACAACCACAAAAAGGAATGGAGTCATTAGCACTTATGGTTTGTAAATGGCACCCAGAATTATGTTGCACGAAGCACAATTTCACATCATTCTGGGTTCATTTGTGTGAAAACAAGGTCCAATCAGGCTGAAATGTTACAGGAAGGTAGAATCTATTGAGTTGTAAGTGATCTGAACGTTTCATGATGATAGCACTTTCCTAAGGGGGTCAAACGATGTCCCAAAGGTCACCGGATCTGGTGTCAATTTAAATAAGTAGTCCAGTTACACCTTTGTGGGCTTATAACTTGGCTTCTGAACGTCCTAGAGAGATCAGGTTTGTTTTAGTATACTCCAATCAACAGCCCTTACAACCACAAAAAGGAATGGAGTCATTAGCACTTATGGTTTTTAAATGGCACCCAGAATTATGTTGCACGAAGCACAATTTCACATCATTCTGGGTTCATTTGTGTGAAAACAAGGTCCAATCAGGCTGAAACGTTACAAGAAGGTAGAATCTATTGAGTTGTAAGTGATCTGAACGTTTCAAGATGATCACACATTCCTATAGGGGGTCAAACCATGTCCCAAAGGTCACCGGGCCTGGTGTCACTTTAAAGAAGTAGTCCAGTTACACCTTTGAGGGCTTATAACTTGGCTTCTGAATGTCCTAGAGAGATCAGGTTTGTTTTAGTATACTCCAATCAACAGCCGTTACAACCACAAAAAGGAATGGAGTCATTAGCACTTATGGTTTTTAAATGGCACCCAGAATTATGTTGCACGAAGCACAATTTCACATCATTCTGGGTTCATTTGTGTGAAAACAAGGTCCAATCAGGCTGAAAAGTTACAGGAAGGTAGAATCTATTGAGTTGTAAGTGATCTGAACGTTTCAAGATGATCGCACATTCCTATAGGGGGCCAAACCATGTCCCAAAGGTCACCGGGCCTGGTGTCACTTTAAAGAAGCAGTCCAGTTACACCTTTGTGGGCTTATAACTTGGCTTCTGAATGTCCTAGAGAGGTTAGGTTTGTTTTAGTGTACTCTAATCAACAGCCCCTAAAACCACAAAAAGGAATGGAGTCATTAGCACTTAAGGTTTGTAAATGGCACCCAGAATTATGTTGCACGAAGCACAATTTCACATCATTCTGGGTCCATTTGTGTGAAAACAAGGTCCAATCAGGCTGAAACGCTACAAGTAGGTAGAATCTATTGAGTTGTAAGTAATCTGAACGTTTCATGATGATAGCACTTTCCTAAGGGGGTCAAACCATGTCCCAAAGGTCACCGGATCTGGTGTCAATTTAAATAAGTAGTCCAGTTACACCTTTGTGGGCTTATAACTTGGCTTCTGAATGTCCTAGAGAGATCAGGTTTGTTTTAGTATACTCCAATCAACAGCCCCTACAACCACAAAAAGGAATGGAGTCATTAGCACTTATGGTTTTTAAATGGCACCCAGAATTATGTTGCACGAAGCACAATTTCACATCATTCTGGGTTCATTTGTGTGAAAACAAGGTCCAATCAGGCTGAAATGTTACAGGAAGGTAGAATCTATTGAGTTGTAAGTGATCTGAACGTTTCATGATGACAGCACTTTCCTAAGGGGGTCAAACCATGTCCCAAAGGTCACCGGGCCTGGTGTCACTTTAAAGAAGCAGTCCAGTTACACCTTTGTGGGCTTATAACTTGGCTTCTGAATGTCCTAGAGAGGTTAGCTTTGTTTTAGTATTCTCCAATCAACAGCCCCTATAACCACAAAAAGGAATGGAGTCATTAGCACTTATGGTTTGTAAATGGCGCCCAGAATTATGTTGCACGAAGCACAATTTCACATCATTCTGGGTTCATTTGTGTGAAAACAAGGTCCAATCAGGCTGAAACGCTACAAGAAGGTAGAATCTATTGAGTTGTAAGTGATCTGAACGTTTCATGATGATAGCACTTTCCTAAGGGGGTCAAACCATGTCCCAAAGGTCACCGGACCTGGTGTCACTTTAAAGAAGTAGTCCAGTTACACCTTTGTGGGCTTATAACTTGGCTTCTGAATGTCCTAGAGAGATCAGGTTTGTTTTAATGTACTCCAATCAACAGCCCCTACAACCACAAAAAGGAATGGAGTCATTAGCACTTATGGTTTGTAAATGGCACCCAGAATTATGTTGCACGAAGCACAATTTCACATCATTCTGGGTTCATTTGTGTGAAAACAAGGTCCAATCAGGCTGAAACGTTACAGGAAGGTAGAATCTATTGAGTTGTAAGTGATCTGAACGTTTCATGATGATAGCCTTTCCTAAGGGGGTCAAACCATGTCCCAAAGGTCACTGGATCTGGTGTCAATTTAAAGAAGTAGTCCAGTTACACATTTGTGGGCTTATAACTTGGCTTCTGAATGTCCTAGAGAGATCAGGTTTGTTTTAATGTACTCCAACCAACAGCCCCTACAACCACAAAAAGGAATGGTGTCATTAGCACTTATGGTTTGTAAATGGCACCCAGAATTATGTTGCACGAAGGACAATTTCACATCATTCTGGGTTCATTTGTGTGAAAACAAGGTCCAATCAGGCTGAAATGTTACAGGAAGGTAGAATCTATTGAGTTGTAAGTGATCTGAACGTTTCATGATGATAGCACTTTCCTAAGGGGGTCAAACCATGTCCCAAAGGTCACCGGATCTGGTGTCAATTTAAATAAGTAGTCCAGTTACACCTTTGTGGGCTTATAACTTGGCTTCTGAACGTCCTAGAGAGATCAGGTTTGTTTTAGTATACTCCAATCAACAGCCCTTACAATCACAAAAAGGAATGGAGTCATTAGCACTTATGGTTTTTAAATGGCACCCAGAATTATGTTGCACGAAGCACAATTTCACATCATTCTGGGTTCATTTGTGTGAAAACAAGGTCCAATCAGGCTGAAACGTTATAGGAAGGTAGAATCTATTGAGTTGTAAGTGATCTGAACGTTTCAAGATGATCCCACATTCCTATAGGGGGTCAAACCATGTCCCAAATTTCACCGGGCCTGGTGTCACTTTAAAGAAGCAGTCCAGTTACACCTTTGTGGGCTTATAACTTGGCTTCTGAATGTCCTAGAGAGGTTAGGTTTGTTTTAGTGTACTCCAATCAACAGCCCCTACAACCACAAAAAGGAATGGAGTCATTAGCACTTAAGGTTTGTAAATGGCATCCAGAATTATGTTGCACGAAGCACAATTTCACATCATTCTGGGTCCATTTGTGTGAAAACAAGGTCCAATCAGGCTGAAACGCTACAACAAGGTAGAATCTATTGAGTTGTAAGTGATCTGAACGTTTCATGATGATAGCACTTTCCTAAGGGGTCAAACCATGTCCCAAAGGTCACCGGATCTGGTGTCAATTTAAAGAAGTAGTCCACTTACACCTTTGTGGGCTTATAACTTGGCTTCTGAATGTCCTAGAGAGATCAGGTTTGTTTTAGTATACTCCAATCAACAGCCCCTACAACCACAAAAAGGAATTGAGTTATTAGCACTTATGGTTTTTAAATGGCACCCAGAATTATGTTGCACGAAGCACAATTTCACATCATTCTGGGTTCATTTTTGTGAAAACAAGGTCCAATCAGGCTGAAACGTTACAGGAAGGTAGAATCTATTGAGTTGTAAGTGATCTGAACGTTTCATGATGATAGCACTTTCCTAAGGGGGTCAAACCATGTCCCAAAGGTCACCGGATCTGGTGTAAATTTAAAGAAGTAGTCCAGTTACACATTTGTGGGCTTATAACTTGGCTTCTGAATGTCCTAGAGAGATCAGGTTTGTTTTAGTGTACTCCAGTCAACATCCCCTACAACCTCAAAAAGGAATGGAGTCATTAGCACTTATGGTTTTTAAATGGCACCCAGAATTATGCTGCACTAAGCACAATTTCACATCATTCTGGGTTCATTTGTGTGAAAACAAGGTCCAATCAGGCTGAAACGTTACAGGAAGGTAGAATCTATTGAGTTGTAAGTGATCTGAACGTTTCATGATGATAGCCTTTCCTAAGGGGGTCAAACCATGTCCCAAAGGTCACTGGATCTGGTGTCAATTTAAAGAAGTAGTCCAGTTACACATTTGTGGGCTTATAACTTGGCTTCTGAATGTCCTAGAGAGATCAGGTTTGTTTTAATGTACTCCAACCAACAGCCCCTACAACCACAAAAAGGAATGGAGTCATTAGCACTTATGGTTTGTAAATGGCACCCAGAATTATGTTGCACGAAGCACAATTTCACATCATTCTGGGTTCATTTGTGTGAAAACAAGGTCCAATCAGGCTGAAATGTTACAGGAAGGTAGAATCTATTGAGTTGTAAGTGATCTGAACGTTTCATGATGATAGCACTTTCCTAAGGGGGTCAAACGATGTCCCAAAGGTCACCGGATCTGGTGTCAATTTAAATAAGTAGTCCAGTTACACCTTTGTGGGCTTATAACTTGGCTTCTGAACGTCCTAGAGAGATCAGGTTTGTTTTAGTATACTCCAATCAACAGCCCTTACAACCACAAAAAGGAATGGAGTCATTAGCACTTATGGTTTTTAAATGGCACCCAGAATTATGTTGCACGAAGCACAATTTCACATCATTCTGGGTTCATTTGTGTGAAAACAAGGTCCAATCAGGCTGAAACGTTACAAGAAGGTAGAATCTATTGAGTTGTAAGTGATCTGAACGTTTCAAGATGATCACACATTCCTATAGGGGGTCAAACCATGTCCCAAAGGTCACCGGGCCTGGTGTCACTTTAAAGAAGTAGTCCAGTTACACCTTTGAGGGCTTATAACTTGGCTTCTGAATGTCCTAGAGAGATCAGGTTTGTTTTAGTATACTCCAATCAACAGCCGTTACAACCACAAAAAGGAATGGAGTCATTAGCACTTATGGTTTTTAAATGGCACCCAGAATTATGTTGCACGAAGCACAATTTCACATCATTCTGGGTTCATTTGTGTGAAAACAAGGTCCAATCAGGCTGAAAAGTTACAGGAAGGTAGAATCTATTGAGTTGTAAGTGATCTGAACGTTTCAAGATGATCGCACATTCCTATAGGGGGCCAAACCATGTCCCAAAGGTCACCGGGCCTGGTGTCACTTTAAAGAAGCAGTCCAGTTACACCTTTGTGGGCTTATAACTTGGCTTCTGAATGTCCTAGAGAGGTTAGGTTTGTTTTAGTGTACTCTAATCAACAGCCCCTAAAACCACAAAAAGGAATGGAGTCATTAGCACTTAAGGTTTGTAAATGGCACCCAGAATTATGTTGCACGAAGCACAATTTCACATCATTCTGGGTCCATTTGTGTGAAAACAAGGTCCAATCAGGCTGAAACGCTACAAGTAGGTAGAATCTATTGAGTTGTAAGTAATCTGAACGTTTCATGATGATAGCACTTTCCTAAGGGGGTCAAACCATGTCCCAAAGGTCACCGGATCTGGTGTCAATTTAAAGAAGTAGTCCAGTTACACCTTTGTGGGCTTATAACTTGGCTTCTGAATGTCCTAGAGAGATCAGGTTTGTTTTAGTATACTCCAATCAACAGCCCCTACAACCACAAAAAGGAATGGAGTCATTAGCACTTATGGTTTTTAAATGGCACCCAGAATTATGTTGCACGAAGCACAATTTCACATCATTCTGGGTTCATTTGTGTGAAAACAAGGTCCAATCAGGCTGAAATGTTACAGGAAGGTAGAATCTATTGAGTTGTAAGTGATCTGAACGTTTCATGATGACAGCACTTTCCTAAGGGGGTCAAACCATGTCCCAAAGGTCACCGGGCCTGGTGTCACTTTAAAGAAGCAGTCCAGTTACACCTTTGTGGGCTTATAACTTGGCTTCTGAATGTCCTAGAGAGGTTAGCTTTGTTTTAGTGTTCTCCAATCAACAGCCCCTATAACCACAAAAAGGAATGGAGTCATTAGCACTTATGGTTTGTAAATGGCGCCCAGAATTATGTTGCACGAAGCACAATTTCACATCATTCTGGGTTCATTTGTGTGAAAACAAGGTCCAATCAGGCTGAAACGCTACAAGAAGGTAGAATCTATTGAGTTGTAAGTGATCTGAACGTTTCATGATGATAGCACTTTCCTAAGGGGGTCAAACCATGTCCCAAAGGTCACCGGACCTGGTGTCACTTTAAAGAAGTAGTCCAGTTACACCTTTGTGGGCTTATAACTTGGCTTCTGAATGTCCTAGAGAGATCAGGTTTGTTTTAATGTACTCCAATCAACAGCCCCTACAACCACAAAAAGGAATGGAGTCATTAGCACTTAGGGTTTGTAAATGGCACCCAGAATTATGTTGCACGAAGCACAATTTCACATCATTCTGGGTTCATTTGTGTGAAAACAAGGTCCAATCAGGCTGAAACGTTACAGGAAGGTAGAATCTATTGAGTTGTAAGTGATCTGAACGTTTCATGATGATAGCCTTTCCTAAGGGGGTCAAACCATGTCCCAAAGGTCACTGGATCTGGTGTCAATTTAAAGAAGTAGTCCAGTTACACATTTGTGGGCTTATAACTTGGCTTCTGAATGTCCTAGAGAGATCAGGTTTGTTTTAATGTACTCCAACCAACAGCCCCTACAACCACAAAAAGGAATGGAGTCATTAGCACTTATGGTTTGTAAATGGCACCCAGAATTATGTTGCACGAAGCACAATTTCACATCATTCTGGGTTCATTTGTGTGAAAACAAGGTCCAATCAGGCTGAAATGTTACAGGAAGGTAGAATCTATTGAGTTGTAAGTGATCTGAACGTTTCATTATGATAGCACTTTCCTAAGGGGGTCAAACCATGTCCCAAAGGTCACCGGATCTGGTGTCAATTTAAATAAGTAGTCCAGTTACACCTTTGTGGGCTTATAACTTGGCTTCTGAACGTCCTAGAGAGATCAGGTTTGTTTTAGTATACTCCAATCAACAGCCCTTACAACCACAAAAATGAATGGAGTCATTAGCACTTAAGGTTTGTAAATGGCACCCAGAATTATGTTGCACGAAGCACAATTTCACATCATTCTGGGTTCATTTGTGTGAAAACAAGGTCCAATCAGGCTGAAACGTTATAGGAAGGTAGAATCTATTGAGTTGTAAGTGATCTGAACGTTTCAAGATGATCCCACATTCCTATAGGGGGTCAAACCATGTCCCAAATTTCACCGGGCCTGGTGTCACTTTAAAGAAGCAGTCCAGTTACACCTTTGTGGGCTTATAACTTGGCTTCTGAATGTCCTAGAGAGGTTAGGTTTGTTTTAGTGTACTCCAATCAACAGCCCCTACAACCACAAAAAGGAATGGAGTCATTAGCACTTATGGTTTTTAAATGGCACCCAGAATTATGTTGCACGAAGCACAATTTCACATCATTCTGGGTTCATTTTTGTGAAAACAAGGTCCAATCAGGCTGAAACGTTACAGGAAGGTAGAATCTATTGAGTTGTAAGTGATCTGAACGTTTCATGATGATAGCACTTTCCTAAGGGGGTCAAACCATGTCCCAAAGGTCACCGGATCTGGTGTAAATTTAAAGAAGTAGTCCAGTTACACATTTGTGGGCTTATAACTTGGCTTCTGAATGTCCTAGAGAGATCAGGTTTGTTTTAGTATACTCCAGTCAACATCCCCTACAACCTCAAAAAGGAATGGAGTCATTAGCACTTATGGTTTTTAAATGGCACCCAGAATTATGCTGCACTAAGCACAATTTCACATCATTCTGGGTTCATTTGTGTGAAAACAAGGTCCAATCAGGCTGAAACGTTACAGGAAGGTAGAATCTATTGAGTTGTAAGTGATCTGAACGTTTCATGATGATAGCCTTTCCTAAGGGGGTCAAACCATGTCCCAAAGGTCACTGGATCTGGTGTCAATTTAAAGAAGTAGTCCAGTTACACATTTGTGGGCTTATAACTTGGCTTCTGAATGTCCTAGAGAGATCAGGTTTGTTTTAATGTACTCCAACCAACAGCCCCTACAACCACAAAAAGGAATGGAGTCATTAGCACTTATGGTTTGTAAATGGCACCCAGAATTATGTTGCACGAAGCACAATTTCACATCATTCTGGGTTCATTTGTGTGAAAACAAGGTCCAGTCAGGCTGAAATGTTACAGGAAGGTAGAATCTATTGAGTTGTAAGTGATCTGAACGTTTCATGATGATAGCACTTTCCTAAGGGGGTCAAACCATGTCCCAAAGGTCACCGGATCTGGTGTCAATTTAAATAAGTAGTCCAGTTACACCTTTGTGGGCTTATAACTTGGCTTCTGAATGTCCTAGAGAGATCAGGTTTGTTTTAGTATACTCCAATCAACAGCCCCTACAACCACAAAAAGGAATGGAGTCATTAGCACTTATGGTTTTTAAATGGCACCCAGAATTATGTTGCACGAAGCACAATTTCACATCATTCTGGGTCCATTTGTGTGAAAACAAGGTCCAATCAGGCTGAAACGCTACAACAAGGTAGAATCTATTGAGTTGTAAGTGATCTGAACGTTTCATGATGATAGCACTTTCCTAAGGGGGTCAAACCATGTTCCAAAGGTCACCGGGCCTGGTGTCACTTTAAAGAAGTAGTCCAGTTACACCTTTGTGGGCTTATAACTTGGCTTCTGAATGTCCTAGAGAGGTTAGGTTTGTTTTAGTGTACTCCAATCAACAGCCCCTACAACCACAAAAAGGAATGGAGTCATTAGCACTTAAGGTTTGTAAATGGCACCCAGAATTATGTTGCACGAAGCACAATTTCACATCATTCTGGGTCCATTTGTGTGAAAACAAGGTCCAATCAGGCTGAAACGCTACAAGAAGGTAGAATCTATTGAGTTGTAAGTGATCTGAACGTTTCAAGATGATCGCACATTCCTATAGGGGGTAAAACCATGTCCCAAAGGTCACCGGGCCTGGTGTCACTTTAAAGAAGTAGTCCAGTTACACCTTTGAGGGCTTATACCTTGGCTTCTGAATGTCCTAGAGAGATCAGGTTTGTTTTAGTGTACTCCAATCAACAGCCCCTACAACCTCAAAAAGGAATGGAGTCATTAGCACTTATGGTTTTTAAATGGCACCCAGAATTATGTTGCACGTAGCACAATTTCACATCATTCTGGGTTCATTTGTGTGAAAACAAGGTCCAATCAGGCTGAAATGTTACAGGAAGGTAGAATCTCTTGAGTTGTAAGTGATCTGAACGTTTCATGATTATAGCACTTTCCTAAGGGGGTCAAACCATGTCCCAAATGTCACCGGATCTGGTGTCAATTTAAAGAAGTAGTCCAGTTACACCTTTGTGGGCTTATAACTTGGCTTCTGAATGTCCTAGAGAGGTTAGGTTTGTTTTAGTGTACTCCAATCAACAGCCCCTACAACCACAAAAAGGAATGGAGCCATTAGCACTTAAGGTTTTTAAATGGCACCCAGAATTATGTTGCACGAAGCACAATTTCACATCATTCTGGGTTCATTTGTGTGAAAACAAGGTCCAATCAGGCTGAAATGTTACAGGAAGGTAGAATCTATTGAGTTGTAAGTGATCTGAACGTTTCATGATGATAGCACTTTCCTAAGGGGGTCAAACCATGTCCCAAAGGTCACCGGGCCTGGTGTCACTTTAAAGAAGTAGTCCAGTTACACCTTTGTGGGCTTATAACTTGGCTTCTGAATGTCCTAGAGAGGTTAGGTTTGTTTTAGTGTACTCCAATCAACAGCCCCTACAACCACAAAAAGGAATGGAGTCATTAGCACTTAAGGTTTGTAAATGGCACCCAGAATTATGTTGCACGAAGCACAATTTCACATCATTCTGGGTCCATTTGTGTGAAAACAAGGTCCAATCAGGCTGAAACGCTACAAGAAGGTAGAATCTATTGAGTTGTAAGTGATCTGAACGTTTCAAGATGATCGCACATTCCTATAGGGGGTAAAACCATTTCCCAAAGGTCACCGGGCCTGGTGTCACTTTAAAGAAGTAGTCCAGTTACACCTTTGAGGGCTTATAACTTGGCTTCTGAATGTCCTAGAGAGATCAGGTTTGTTTTAGTGTACTCCAATCAACAGCCCCTAACACCTCAAAAAGGAATGGAGTCATTAGCACTTATGGTTTTTAAATGGCACCCAGAATTATGTTGCACGAAGCACAATTTCACATCATTCTGGATTCATTTGTGTGAAAACAAGGTCCAATCAGGCTGAAATGTTACAGGAAGGTAGAATCTATTGAGTTGTAAGTGATCTGAACGTTTCATGATGATAGCACTTTCCTAAGGGGGTCAAACCATGTCCCAAAGGTCACCGGATCTGGTGTCAATTTAAAGAAGTAGTCCAGTTACACCTTTGTGGGCTTATAACTTGGCTTCTGAATGTCCTAGAGAGATCAGGTTTGTTTTAGTATACTCCAATCAACAGCCGTTACAACCACAAAAAGGAATGGAGTCATTAGCACTTATGGTTTTTAAATGGCACCCAGAATTATGTTGCACGAAGCACAATTTCACATCATTCTGGGTTCATTTGTGTGAAAACAAGGTCCAATCAGGCTGAAAAGTTACAGGAAGGTAGAATCTATTGAGTTGTAAGTGATCTGAACGTTTCAAGATGATCGCACATTCCTATAGGGGGCCAAACCATGTCCCAAAGGTCACCGGGCCTGGTGTCACTTTAAAGAAGCAGTCCAGTTACACCTTTGTGGGCTTATAACTTGGCTTCTGAATGTCCTAGAGAGGTTAGGTTTGTTTTAGTGTACTCTAATCAACAGCCCCTAAAACCACAAAAAGGAATGGAGTCATTAGCACTTAAGGTTTGTAAATGGCACCCAGAATTATGTTGCACGAAGCACAATTTCACATCATTCTGGGTCCATTTGTGTGAAAACAAGGTCCAATCAGGCTGAAACGCTACAAGTAGGTAGAATCTATTGAGTTGTAAGTAATCTCAACGTTTCATGATGATAGCACTTTCCTAAGGGGGTCAAACCATGTCCCAAAGGTCACCGGATCTGGTGTCAATTTAAAGAAGTAGTCCAGTTACACCTTTGTGGGCTTATAACTTGGCTTCTGAATGTCCTAGAGAGATCAGGTTTGTTTTAGTATACTCCAATCAACAGCCCCTACAACCACAAAAAGGAATGGAGTCATTAGCACTTATGGTTTTTAAATGGCACCCAGAATTATGTTGCACGAAGCACAATTTCACATCATTCTGGGTTCATTTGTGTGAAAACAAGGTCCAATCAGGCTGAAATGTTACAGGAAGGTAGAATCTATTGAGTTGTAAGTGATCTGAACGTTTCATGATGACAGCACTTTCCTAAGGGGGTCAAACCATGTCCCAAAGGTCACCGGGCCTGGTGTCACTTTAAAGAAGCAGTCCAGTTACACCTTTGTGGGCTTATAACTTGGCTTCTGAATGTCCTAGAGAGGTTAGCTTTGTTTTAGTGTTCTCCAATCAACAGCCCCTATAACCACAAAAAGGAATGGAGTCATTAGCACTTATGGTTTGTAAATGGCGCCCAGAATTATGTTGCACGAAGCACAATTTCACATCATTCTGGGTTCATTTGTTTTAAAACAAGGTCCAATCAGGCTGAAACGCTACAAGAAGGTAGAATCTATTGAGTTGTAAGTGATCTGAACGTTTCATGATGATAGCACTTTCCTAAGGGGGTCAAACCATGTCCCAAAGGTCACCCGACCTGGTGTCACTTTAAAGAAGCAGTCCAGTTACACCTTTGTGGGCTTATAACTTGGCTTCTGAATGTCCTAGAGAGGTTAGCTTTGTTTTAGTGTTCTCCAATCAACAGCCCCTACAACCACAAAAAGGAATGGAGTCATTAGCACTTATGGTTTGTAAATGGCACCCAGAATTATGTTGCACGAAGCACAATTTCACATCATTCTGGGTTCATTTGTGTGAAAACAAGGTCCAATCAGGCTGAAACGTTACAGGAAGGTAGAATCTATTGAGTTGTAAGTGATCTGAACGTTTCATGATGATAGCCTTTCCTAAGGGGGTCAAACCATGTCCCAAAGGTCACTGGATCTGGTGTCAATTTAAAGAAGTAGTCCAGTTACACATTTGTGGGCTTATAACTTGGCTTCTGAATGTCCTAGAGATATCAGGTTTGTTTTAATGTACTCCAACCAACAGCCCCTACAACCACAAAAAGGAATGGAGTCATTAGCACTTATGGTTTGTAAATGGCACCCAGAATTATGTTGCACGAAGCACAATTTCACATCATTCTGGGTTCATTTGTGTGAAAACAAGGTCCAATCAGGCTGAAATGTTACAGGAAGGTAGAATCTATTGAGTTGTAAGTGATCTGAACGTTTCATGATGATAGCACTTTCCTAAGGGGGTCAAACCATGTCCCAAAGGTCACCGGATCTGGTGTCAATTTAAATAAGTAGTCCAGTTACACCTTTGTGGGCTTATAACTTGGCTTCTGAACGTCCTAGAGAGATCAGGTTTGTTTTAGTATACTCCAATCAACAGCCCTTACAACCACAAAAAGGAATGGAGTCATTAGCACTTATGGTTTTTAAATGGCACCCAGAATTATGTTGCACGAAGCACAATTTCACATCATTCTGGGTTCATTTGTGTGAAAACAAGGTCCAATCAGGCTGAAACGTTATAGGAAGGTAGAATCTATTGAGTTGTAAGTGATCTGAACGTTTCAAGATGATCCCACATTCCTATAGGGGGTCAAACCATGTCCCAAATTTCACCGGGCCTGGTGTCACTTTAAAGAAGCAGTCCAGTTACACCTTTGTGGGCTTATAACTTGGCTTCTGAATGTCCTAGAGAGATCAGGTTTGTTTTAATGTACTCCAACCAACAGCCCCTACAACCACAAAAAGGAATGGAGTGATTAGCACTTATGGTTTGTAAATGGCATCCAGAATTATGTTGCACGAAGCACAATTTCACATCATTCTGGGTCCATTTGTGTGAAAACAAGGTCCAATCAGGCTGAAACGCTACAACAAGGTAGAATCTATTGAGTTGTAAGTGATCTGAACGTTTCATGATGATAGCACTTTCCTAAGGGGTCAAACCATGTCCCAAAGGTCACCGGATCTGGTGTCAATTTAAAGAAGTAGTCCACTTACACCTTTGTGGGCTTATAACTTGGCTTCTGAATGTCCTAGAGAGATCAGGTTTGTTTTAGTATACTCCAATCAACAGCCCCTACAACCACAAAAAGGAATTGAGTTATTAGCACTTATGGTTTTTAAATGGCACCCAGAATTATGTTGCACGAAGCACAATTTCACATCATTCTGGGTTCATTTTTGTGAAAACAAGGTCCAATCAGGCTGAAACGTTACAGGAAGGTAGAATCTATTGAGTTGTAAGTGATCTGAACGTTTCATGATGATAGCACTTTCCTAAGGGGGTCAAACCATGTCCCAAAGGTCACCGGATCTGGTGTAAATTTAAAGAAGTAGTCCAGTTACACATTTGTGGGCTTATAACTTGGCTTCTGAATGTCCTAGAGAGATCAGGTTTGTTTTAGTGTACTCCAGTCAACATCCCCTACAACCTCAAAAAGGAATGGAGTCATTAGCACTTATGGTTTTTAAATGGCACCCAGAATTATGCTGCACTAAGCACAATTTCACATCATTCTGGGTTCATTTGTGTGAAAACAAGGTCCAATCAGGCTGAAACGTTACAGGAAGGTAGAATCTATTGAGTTGTAAGTGATCTGAACGTTTCATGATGATAGCCTTTCCTAAGGGGGTCAAACCATGTCCCAAAGGTCACTGGATCTGGTGTCAATTTAAAGAAGTAGTCCAGTTACACATTTGTGGGCTTATAACTTGGCTTCTGAATGTCCTAGAGAGATCAGGTTTGTTTTAATGTACTCCAACCAACAGCCCCTACAACCACAAAAAGGAATGGAGTCATTAGCACTTATGGTTTGTAAATGGCACCCAGAATTATGTTGCACGAAGCACAATTTCACATCATTCTGGGTTCATTTGTGTGAAAACAAGGTCCAATCAGGCTGAAATGTTACAGGAAGGTAGAATCTATTGAGTTGTAAGTGATCTGAACGTTTCATGATGATAGCACTTTCCTAAGGGGGTCAAACCATGTCCCAAAGGTCACCGGATCTGGTGTCAATTTAAAAAAGTAGTCCAGTTACACCTTTGTGGGCTTATAACTTGGCTTCTGAATGTCCTAGAGAGATCAGGTTTGTTTTAGTATACTCCAATCAACAGCCCCTACAACCACAAAAAGGAATGGAGTCATTAGCACTTATGGTTTTTAAATGGCACCCAGAATTATGTTGCACGATTCACAATTTCACATCATTCTGGGTCCATTTGTGTGAAAACAAGGTCCAATCAGGCTGAAACGTTACAGGAAGGTAGAATCTATTGAGTTGTAAGTGATCTGAACGTTTCATGATGATAGCACTTTCCTAAGGGGGTCAAACCATGTTCCAAAGGTCACCGGGCCTGGTGTCACTTTAAAGAAGTAGTCCAGTTACACCTTTGTGGGCTTATAACTTGGCTTCTGAATGTCCTAGAGAGGTTAGGTTTGTTTTAGTGTACTCCAATCAACAGCCCCTACAACCACAAAAAGGAATGGAGTCATTAGCACTTAAGGTTTGTAAATGGCACCCAGAATTATGTTGCACGAAGCACAATTTCACATCATTCTGGGTCCATTTGTGTGAAAACAAGGTCCAATCAGGCTGAAACGCTACAAGAAGGTAGAATCTATTGAGTTGTAAGTGATCTGAACGTTTCAAGATGATCGCACATTCCTATAGGGGGTAAAACCATGTCCCAAAGGTCACCGGGCCTGGTGTCACTTTAAAGAAGTAGTCCAGTTACACCTTTGAGGGCTTATACCTTGGCTTCTGAATGTCCTAGAGAGATCAGGTTTGTTTTAGTGTACTCCAATCAACAGCCCCTACAACCTCAAAAAGGAATGGAGTCATTAGCACTTATGGTTTTTAAATGGCACCCAGAATTATGTTGCACGAAGCACAATTTCACATCATTCTGGGTTCATTTGTGTGAAAACAAGGTCCAATCAGGCTGAAATGTTACAGGAAGGTAGAATCTCTTGAGTTGTAAGTGATCTGAACATTTCATGATTATAGCACTTTCCTAAGGGGGTCAAACCATGTCCCAAATGTCACCGGATCTGGTGTCAATTTAAAGAAGTAGTCCAGTTACACCTTTGTGGGCTTATAACTTGGCTTCTGAATGTCCTAGAGAGGTTAGGTTTGTTTTAGTGTACTCCAATCAACAGCCCCTACAACCACAAAAAGGAATGGAGCCATTAGCACTTAAGGTTTTTAAATGGCACCCAGAATTATGTTGCACGAAGCACAATTTCACATCATTCTGGGTTCATTTGTGTGAAAACAAGGTCCAATCAGGCTGAAATGTTACAGGAAGGTAGAATCTATTGAGTTGTAAGTGATCTGAACGTTTCATGATGATAGCACTTTCCTAAGGGGGTCAAACCATGTCCCAAAGGTCACCGGGCCTGGTGTCACTTTAAAGAAGTAGTCCAGTTACACCTTTGTGGGCTTATAACTTGGCTTCTGAATGTCCTAGAGAGGTTAGGTTTGTTTTAGTGTACTCCAATCAACAGCCCCTACAACCACAAAAAGGAATGGAGTCATTAGCACTTAAGGTTTGTAAATGGCACCCAGAATTATGTTGCACGAAGCACAATTTCACATCATTCTGGGTCCATTTGTGTGAAAACAAGGTCCAATCAGGCTGAAACGCTACAAGAAGGTAGAATCTATTGAGTTGTAAGTGATCTGAACGTTTCAAGATGATCGCACATTCCTATAGGGGGTAAAACCATGTCCCAAAGGTCACCGGGCCTGGTGTCACTTTAAAGAAGTAGTCCAGTTACACCTTTGAGGGCTTATACCTTGGCTTCTGAATGTCCTAGAGAGATCAGGTTTGTTTTAGTGTACTCCAATCAACAGCCCCTACAACCTCAAAAAGGAATGGAGTCATTAGCACTTATGGTTTTTAAATGGCACCCAGAATTATGTTGCACGAAGCACAATTTCACATCATTCTGGGTTCATTTGTGTGAAAACAAGGTCCAATCAGGCTGAAATGTTACAGGAAGGTAGAATCTCTTGAGTTGTAAGTGATCTGAACGTTTCATGATTATAGCACTTTCCTAAGGGGGTCAAACCATGTCCCAAATGTCACCGGATCTGGTGTCAATTTAAAGAAGTAGTCCAGTTACACCTTTGTGGGCTTATAACTTGGCTTCTGAATGTCCTAGAGAGGTTAGGTTTGTTTTAGTGTACTCCAATCAACAGCCCCTACAACCACAAAAAGGAATGGAGCCATTAGCACTTAAGGTTTTTAAATGGCACCCAGAATTATGTTGCACGAAGCACAATTTCACATCATTCTGGGTTCATTTGTGTGAAAACAAGGTCCAATCAGGCTGAAATGTTACAGGAAGGTAGAATCTATTGAGTTGTAAGTGATCTGAACGTTTCATGATGATAGCACTTTCCTAAGGGGGTCAAACCATGTCCCAAAGGTCACCGGGCCTGGTGTCACTTTAAAGAAGTAGTCCAGTTACACCTTTGTGGGCTTATAACTTGGCTTCTGAATGTCCTAGAGAGGTTAGGTTTGTTTTAGTGTACTCCAATCAACAGCCCCTACAACCACAAAAAGGAATGGAGTCATTAGCACTTAAGGTTTGTAAATGGCACCCAGAATTATGTTGCACGAAGCACAATTTCACATCATTCTGGGTCCATTTGTGTGAAAACAAGGTCCAATCAGGCTGAAACGCTACAAGAAGGTAGAATCTATTGAGTTGTAAGTGATCTGAACGTTTCAAGATGATCTCACATTCCTATAGGGGGTAAAACCATGTCCCAAAGGTCACCGGGTCTGGTGTCACTTTAAAGAAGTAGTCCAGTTACACCTTTGAGGGCTTATACCTTGGCTTCTGAATGTCCTAGAGAGATCAGGTTTGTTTTAGTGTACTCCAATCAACAGCCCCTACAACCTCAAAAAGGAATGGAGTCATTAGCACTTATGGTTTTTAAATGGCACCCAGAATTATGTTGCACGAAGCACAATTTCACATCATTCTGGGTTCATTTGTGTGAAAACAAGGTCCAATCAGGCTGAAATGTTACAGGAAGGTAGAATCTATTGAGTTGTAAGTGATCTGAACGTTTCATGATGATAGCACTTTCCTAAGGGGGTCAAACCATGTCCCAAAGGTCACCGGGCCTGGTGTCACTTTAAAGAAGTAGTCCAGTTACACCTTTGAGGGCTTATAACTTGGCTTCTGAATGTCCTAGAGAGATCAGGTTTGTTTTAGTGTACTCCAATCAACAGCCCCTAACACCTCAAAAAGGAATGGAGTCATTAGCACTTATGGTTTTTAAATGGCACCCAGAATTATGTTGCACGAAGCACAATTTCACATCATTCTGGATTCATTTGTGTGAAAACAAGGTCCAATCAGGCTGAAATGTTACAGGAAGGTAGAATCTATTGAGTTGTAAGTGATCTGAACGTTTCATGATGATAGCACTTTCCTAAGGGGGTCAAACCATGTCCCAAAGGTCACCGGATCTGGTGTCAATTTAAAGAAGTAGTCCAGTTACACCTTTGTGGGCTTATAACTTGGCTTCTGAATGTCCTAGAGAGATCAGGTTTGTTTTAGTATACTCCAATCAACAGCCGTTACAACCACAAAAAGGAATGGAGTCATTAGCACTTATGGTTTTTAAATGGCACCCAGAATTATGTTGCACGAAGCACAATTTCACATCATTCTGGGTTCATTTGTGTGAAAACAAGGTCCAATCAGGCTGAAAAGTTACAGGAAGGTAGAATCTATTGAGTTGTAAGTGATCTGAACGTTTCAAGATGATCGCACATTCCTATAGGGGGCCAAACCATGTCCCAAAGGTCACCGGGCCTGGTGTCACTTTAAAGAAGCAGTCCAGTTACACCTTTGTGGGCTTATAACTTGGCTTCTGAATGTCCTAGAGAGGTTAGGTTTGTTTTAGTGTACTCTAATCAACAGCCCCTAAAACCACAAAAAGGAATGGAGTCATTAGCACTTAAGGTTTGTAAATGGCACCCAGAATTATGTTGCACGAAGCACAATTTCACATCATTCTGGGTCCATTTGTGTGAAAACAAGGTCCAATCAGGCTGAAACGCTACAAGTAGGTAGAATCTATTGAGTTGTAATTAATCTGAACGTTTCATGATGATAGCACTTTCCTAAGGGGGTCAAACCATGTCCCAAAGGTCACCGGATCTGGTGTCAATTTAAAGAAGTAGTCCAGTTACACCTTTGTGGGCTTATAACTTGGCTTCTGAATGTCCTAGAGAGATCAGGTTTGTTTTAGTATACTCCAATCAACAGCCCCTACAACCACAAAAAGGAATGGAGTCATTAGCACTTATGGTTTTTAAATGGCACCCAGAATTATGTTGCACGAAGCACAATTTCACATCATTCTGGGTTCATTTGTGTGAAAACAAGGTCCAATCAGGCTGAAATGTTACAGGAAGGTAGAATCTATTGAGTTGTAAGTGATCTGAACGTTTCATGATGACAGCACTTTCCTAAGGGGGTCAAACCATGTCCCAAAGGTCACCGGGCCTGGTGTCACTTTAAAGAAGCAGTCCAGTTACACCTTTGTGGGCTTATAACTTGGCTTCTGAATGTCCTAGAGAGGTTAGCTTTGTTTTAGTGTTCTCCAATCAACAGCCCCTATAACCACAAAAAGGAATGGAGTCATTAGCACTTATGGTTTGTAAATGGCGCCCAGAATTATGTTGCACGAAGCACAATTTCACATCATTCTGGGTTCATTTGTTTTAAAACAAGGTCCAATCAGGCTGAAACGCTACAAGAAGGTAGAATCTATTGAGTTGTAAGTGATCTGAACGTTTCATGATGATAGCACTTTCCTAAGGGGGTCAAACCATGTCCCAAAGGTCACCCGACCTGGTGTCACTTTAAAGAAGTAGTCCAGTTACACCTTTGTGGGCTTATAACTTGGCTTCTGAATGTCCTAGAGAGATCAGGTTTGTTTTAATGTACTCCAATCAACAGCCCCTACAACCACAAAAAGGAATGGAGTCATTAGCACTTATGGTTTGTAAATGGCACCCAGAATTATGTTGCACGAAGCACAATTTCACATCATTCTGGGTTCATTTGTGTGAAAACAAGGTCCAATCAGGCTGAAACGTTACAGGAAGGTAGAATCTATTGAGTTGTAAGTGATCTGAACGTTTCATGATGATAGCCTTTCCTAAGGGGGTCAAACCATGTCCCAAAGGTCACTGGATCTGGTGTCAATTTAAAGAAGTAGTCCAGTTACACATTTGTGGGCTTATAACTTGGCTTCCGAATGTCCTAGAGAGATCAGGTTTGTTTTAATGTACTCCAACCAACAGCCCCTACAACCACAAAAAGGAATGGAGTCATTAGCACTTATGGTTTGTAAATGGCACCCAGAATTATGTTGCACGAAGCACAATTTCACATCATTCTGGGTTCATTTGTGTGAAAACAAGGTCCAATCAGGGTGAAACGTTACAGGAAGGTAGAATCTATTGAGTTGTAAGTGATCTGAACGTTTCATGATGATAGCACTTTCCTAAGGGGGTCAAACCATGTTCCAAAGGTCACCGGGCCTGGTGTCACTTTAAAGAAGTAGTCCAGTTACACCTTTGTGGGCTTATAACTTGGCTTCTGAATGTCCTAGAGAGGTTATGTTTGTTTTAGTGTACTCCAATCAACAGCCCCTACAACCACAAAAAGGAATGGAGTCATTAGCACTTAAGGTTTGTAAATGGCACCCAGAATTATGTTGCACGAAGCACAATTTCACATCATTCTGGGTCCATTTGTGTGAAAACAAGGTCCAATCAGGCTGAAACGCTACAAGAAGGTAGAATCTATTGAGTTGTAAGTGATCTGAACGTTTCAAGATGATCGCACATTCCTATAGGGGGTAAAACCATGTCCCAAAGGTCACCGGGCCTGGTGTCACTTTAAAGAAGTAGTCCAGTTACACCTTTGAGGGCTTATACCTTGGCTTCTGAATGTCCTAGAGAGATCAGGTTTGTTTTAGTGTACTCCAATCAACAGCCCCTACAACCTCAAAAAGGAATGGAGTCATTAGCACTTATGGTTTTTAAATGGCACCCAGAATTATGTTGCACGAAGCACAATTTCACATCATTCTGGGTTCATTTGTGTGAAAACAAGGTCCAATCAGGCTGAAATGTTACAGGAAGGTAGAATCTCTTGAGTTGTAAGTGATCTGAACATTTCATGATTATAGCACTTTCCTAAGGGGGTCAAACCATGTCCCAAATGTCACCGGATCTGGTGTCAATTTAAAGAAGTAGTCCAGTTACACCTTTGTGGGCTTATAACTTGGCTTCTGAATGTCCTAGAGAGGTTAGGTTTGTTTTAGTGTACTCCAATCAACAGCCCCTACAACCACAAAAAGGAATGGAGCCATTAGCACTTAAGGTTTTTAAATGGCACCCAGAATTATGTTGCACGAAGCACAATTTCACATCATTCTGGGTTCATTTGTGTGAAAACAAGGTCCAATCAGGCTGAAATGTTACAGGAAGGTAGAATCTATTGAGTTGTAAGTGATCTGAACGTTTCATGATGATAGCACTTTCCTAAGGGGGTCAAACCATGTCCCAAAGGTCACCGGGCCTGGTGTCACTTTAAAGAAGTAGTCCAGTTACACCTTTGAGGGCTTATAACTTGGCTTCTGAATGTCCTAGAGAGATCAGGTTTGTTTTAGTGTACTCCAATCAACAGCCCCTAACACCTCAAAAAGGAATGGAGTCATTAGCACTTATGGTTTTTAAATGGCACCCAGAATTATGTTGCACGAAGCACAATTTCACATCATTCTGGATTCATTTGTGTGAAAACAAGGTCCAATCAGGCTGAAATGTTACAGGAAGGTAGAATCTATTGAGTTGTAAGTGATCTGAACGTTTCATGATGATAGCACTTTCCTAAGGGGGTCAAACCATGTCCCAAAGGTCACCGGATCTGGTGACAATTTAAAGAAGTAGTCCAGTTACACCTTTGTGGGCTTATAACTTAGCTTCTGAATGTCCTAGAGAGATCAGGTTTGTTTTAGTATACTCCAATCAACAGCCGTTACAACCACAAAAAGGAATGGAGTCATTAGCACTTATGGTTTTTAAATGGCACCCAGAATTATGTTGCACGAAGCACAATTTCACATCATTCTGGGTTCATTTGTGTGAAAACAAGGTCCAATCAGGCTGAAAAGTTACAGGAAGGTAGAATCTATTGAGTTGTAAGTGATCTGAACGTTTCAAGATGATCGCACATTCCTATAGGGGGCCAAACCATGTCCCAAAGGTCACCGGGCCTGGTGTCACTTTAAAGAAGCAGTCCAGTTACACCTTTGTGGGCTTATAACTTGGCTTCTGAATGTCCTAGAGAGGTTAGGTTTGTTTTAGTGTACTCTAATCAACAGCCCCTAAAACCACAAAAAGGAATGGAGTCATTAGCACTTAAGGTTTGTAAATGGCACCCAGAATTATGTTGCACGAAGCACAATTTCACATCATTCTGGGTCCATTTGTGTGAAAACAAGGTCCAATCAGGCTGAAACGCTACAAGTAGGTAGAATCTATTGAGTTGTAATTAATCTGAACGTTTCATGATGATAGCACTTTCCTAAGGGGGTCAAACCATGTCCCAAAGGTCACCGGATCTGGTGTCAATTTAAAGAAGTAGTCCAGTTACACCTTTGTGGGCTTATAACTTGGCTTCTGAATGTCCTAGAGAGATCAGGTTTGTTTTAGTATACTCCAATCAACAGCCCCTACAACCACAAAAAGGAATGGAGTCATTAGCACTTATGGTTTTTAAATGGCACCCAGAATTATGTTGCACGAAGCACAATTTCACATCATTCTGGGTTCATTTGTGTGAAAACAAGGTCCAATCAGGCTGAAATGTTACAGGAAGGTAGAATCTATTGAGTTGTAAGTGATCTGAACGTTTCATGATGACAGCACTTTCCTAAGGGGGTCAAACCATGTCCCAAAGGTCACCGGGCCTGGTGTCACTTTAAAGAAGCAGTCCAGTTACACCTTTGTGGGCTTATAACTTGGCTTCTGAATGTCCTAGAGAGGTTAGCTTTGTTTTAGTGTTCTCCAATCAACAGCCCCTATAACCACAAAAAGGAATGGAGTCATTAGCACTTATGGTTTGTAAATGGCGCCCAGAATTATGTTGCACGAAGCACAATTTCACATCATTCTGGGTTCATTTGTTTTAAAACAAGGTCCAATCAGGCTGAAACGCTACAAGAAGGTAGAATCTATTGAGTTGTAAGTGATCTGAACGTTTCATGATGATAGCACTTTCCTAAGGGGGTCAAACCATGTCCCAAAGGTCACCCGACCTGGTGTCACTTTAAAGAAGTAGTCCAGTTACACCTTTGTGGGCTTATAACTTGGCTTCTGAATGTCCTAGAGAGATCAGGTTTGTTTTAATGTACTCCAATCAACAGCCCCTACAACCACAAAAAGGAATGGAGTCATTAGCACTTATGGTTTGTAAATGGCACCCAGAATTATGTTGCACGAAGCACAATTTCACATCATTCTGGGTTCATTTGTGTGAAAACAAGGTCCAATCAGGCTGAAACGTTACAGGAAGGTAGAATCTATTGAGTTGTAAGTGATCTGAACGTTTCATGATGATAGCCTTTCCTAAGGGGGTCAAACCATGTCCCAAAGGTCACTGGATCTGGTGTCAATTTAAAGAAGTAGTCCAGTTACACATTTGTGGGCTTATAACTTGGCTTCCGAATGTCCTAGAGAGATCAGGTTTGTTTTAATGTACTCCAACCAACAGCCCCTACAACCACAAAAAGGAATGGAGTCATTAGCACTTATGGTTTGTAAATGGCACCCAGAATTATGTTGCACGAAGCACAATTTCACATCATTCTGGGTTCATTTGTGTGAAAACAAGGTCCAATCAGGCTGAAATGTTACAGGAAGGTAGAATCTATTGAGTTGTAAGTGATCTGAACGTTTCATGATGATAGCACTTTCCTAAGGGGGTCAAACCATGTCCCAAAGGTCACCGGATCTGGTGTCAATTTAAATAAGTAGTCCAGTTACACCTTTGTGGGCTTATAACTTGGCTTCTGAACGTCCTAGAGAGATCAGGTTTGTTTTAGTATACTCCAATCAACAGCCCTTACAACCACAAAAAGGAATGGAGTCATTAGCACTTATGGTTTTTAAATGGCACCCAGAATTATGTTGCACGAAGCACAATTTCACATCATTCTGGGTTCATTTGTGTGAAAACAAGGTCCAATCAGGCTGAAACGTTATAGAAAGGTAGAATCTATTGAGTTGTAAGTGATCTGAACGTTTCAAGATGATCCCACATTCCTATAGGGGGTCAAACCATGTCCCAAATTTCACCGGGCCTGGTGTCACTTTAAAGAAGCAGTCCAGTTACACCTTTGTGGGCTTATAACTTGGCTTCTGAATGTCCTAGAGAGGTTAGGTTTGTTTTAGTGTACTCCAATCAACAGCCCCTACAACCACAAAAAGGAATGGAGTCATTAGCACTTAAGGTTTGTAAATGGCATCCAGAATTATGTTGCACGAAGCACAATTTCACATCATTCTGGGTCCATTTGTGTGAAAACAAGGTCCAATCAGGCTGAAACGCTACAACAAGGTAGAATCTATTGAGTTGTAAGTGATCTGAACGTTTCATGATGATAGCACTTTCCTAAGGGGTCAAACCATGTCCCAAAGGTCACCGGATCTGGTGTCAATTTAAAGAAGTAGTCCACTTACACCTTTGTGGGCTTATAACTTGGCTTCTGAATGTCCTAGAGAGATCAGGTTTGTTTTAGTATACTCCAATCAACAGCCCCTACAACCACAAAAAGGAATTGAGTTATTAGCACTTATGGTTTTTAAATGGCACCCAGAATTATGTTGCACGAAGCACAATTTCACATCATTCTGGGTTCATTTTTGTGAAAACAAGGTCCAATCAGGCTGAAACGTTACAGGAAGGTAGAATCTATTGAGTTGTAAGTGATCTGAACGTTTCATGACGATAGCACTTTCCTAAGGGGGTCAAACCATGTCCCAAAGGTCACCGGATCTGGTGTAAATTTAAAGAAGTAGTCCAGTTACACATTTGTGGGCTTATAACTTGGCTTCTGAATGTCCTAGAGAGATCAGGTTTGTTTTAGTGTACTCCAGTCAACATCCCCTACAACCTCAAAAAGGAATGGAGTCATTAGCACTTATGGTTTTTAAATGGCACCCAGAATTATGCTGCACTAAGCACAATTTCACATCATTCTGGGTTCATTTGTGTGAAAACAAGGTCCAATCAGGCTGAAACGTTACAGGAAGGTAGAATCTATTGAGTTGTAAGTGATCTGAACGTTTCATGATGATAGCCTTTCCTAAGGGGGTCAAACCATGTCCCAAAGGTCACTGGATCTGGTGTCAATTTAAAGAAGTAGTCCAGTTACACATTTGTGGGCTTATAACTTGGCTTCTGAATGTCCTAGAGAGATCAGGTTTGTTTTAATGTACTCCAACCAACAGCCCCTACAACCACAAAAAGGAATGGAGTCATTAGCACTTATGGTTTGTAAATGGCACCCAGAATTATGTTGCACGAAGCACAATTTCACATCATTCTGGGTTCATTTGTGTGAAAACAAGGTCCAATCAGGCTGAAATGTTACAGGAAGGTAGAATCTATTGAGTTGTAAGTGATCTGAACGTTTCATGATGATAGCACTTTCCTAAGGGGGTCAAACCATGTCCCAAAGGTCACCGGATCTGGTGTCAATTTAAATAAGTAGTCCAGTTACACCTTTGTGGGCTTATAACTTGGCTTCTGAATGTCCTAGAGAGATCAGGTTTGTTTTAGTATATTCCAATCAACAGCCCCTACAACCACAAAAAGGAATGGAGTCATTAGCACTTATGGTTTTTAAATGGCATCCAGAATTATGTTGCACGAAGCACAATTTCACATCATTCTGGGTTCATTTGTGTGAAAACAAGGTCCAATCAGGCTGAAACGCTACAAGAAGGTAGAATCTATTGAGTTGTAAGTGATCTGAACGTTTCAAGATGATCGCACATTCCTATAGGGGGTAAAACCATTTCCCAAAGGTCACCGGGCCTGGTGTCACTTTAAAGAAGTAGTCCAGTTACACCTTTGAGGGCTTATAACTTGGCTTCTGAATGTCCTAGAGAGATCAGGTTTGTTTTAGTGTACTCCAATCAACAGCCCCTAACACCTCAAAAAGGAATGGAGTCATTAGCACTTATGGTTTTTAAATGGCACCCAGAATTATGTTGCACGAAGCACAATTTCACATCATTCTGGATTCATTTGTGTGAAAACAAGGTCCAATCAGGCTGAAATGTTACAGGAAGGTAGAATCTATTGAGTTGTAAGTGATCTGAACGTTTCATGATGATAGCACTTTCCTAAGGGGGTCAAACCATGTCCCAAAGGTCACCGGATCTGGTGTCAATTTAAAGAAGTAGTCCAGTTACACCTTTGTGGGCTTATAACTTGGCTTCTGAATGTCCTAGAGAGATCAGGTTTGTTTTAGTATACTCCAATCAACAGCCGTTACAACCACAAAAAGGAATGGAGTCATTAGCACTTATGGTTTTTAAATGGCACCCAGAATTATGTTGCACGAAGCACAATTTCACATCATTCTGGGTTCATTTGTGTGAAAACAAGGTCCAATCAGGCTGAAAAGTTACAGGAAGGTAGAATCTATTGAGTTGTAAGTGATCTGAACGTTTCAAGATGATCGCACATTCCTATAGGGGGCCAAACCATGTCCCAAAGGTCACCGGGCCTGGTGTCACTTTAAAGAAGCAGTCCAGTTACACCTTTGTGGGCTTATAACTTGGCTTCTGAATGTCCTAGAGTGGTTAGGTTTGTTTTAGTGTACTCTAATCAACAGCCCCTAAAACCACAAAAAGGAATGGAGTCATTAGCACTTAAGGTTTGTAAATGGCACCCAGAATTATGTTGCACGAAGCACAATTTCACATCATTCTGGGTCCATTTGTGTGAAAACAAGGTCCAATCAGGCTGAAACGCTACAAGTAGGTAGAATCTATTGAGTTGTAAGTAATCTGAACGTTTCATGATGATAGCACTTTCCTAAGGGGGTCAAACCATGTCCCAAAGGTCACCGGGCCTGGTGTCACTTTAAAGAAGTAGTCCAGTTACACCTTTGTGGGCTTATAACTTGGCTTCTGAATGTCCTAGAGAGGTTAGGTTTGTTTTAGTGTACTCCAATCAACAGCCCCTACAACCACAAAAAGGAATGGAGTCATTAGCACTTAAGGTTTGTAAATGGCACCCAGAATTATGTTGCACGAAGCACAATTTCACATCATTCTGGGTCCATTTGTGTGAAAACAAGGTCCAATCAGGCTGAAACGCTACAAGAAGGTAGAATCTATTGAGTTGTAAGTGATCTGAACGTTTCAAGATGATCGCACATTCCTATAGGGGGTAAAACCATGTCCCAAAGGTCACCGGGCCTGGTGTCACTTTAAAGAAGTAGTCCAGTTACACCTTTGAGGGCTTATACCTTGGCTTCTGAATGTCCTAGAGAGATCAGGTTTGTTTTAGTGTACTCCAATCAACAGCCCCTACAACCTCAAAAAGGAATGGAGTCATTAGCACTTATGGTTTTTAAATGGCACCCAGAATTATGTTGCACGAAGCACAATTTCACATCATTCTGGGTTCATTTGTGTGAAAACAAGGTCCAATCAGGCTGAAATGTTACAGGAAGGTAGAATCTCTTGAGTTGTAAGTTATCTGAACGTTTCATGATTATAGCACTTTCCTAAGGGGGTCAAACCATGTCCCAAATGTCACCGGATCTGGTGTCAATTTAAAGAAGTAGTCCAGTTACACCTTTGTGGGCTTATAACTTGGCTTCTGAATGTCCTAGAGAGGTTAGGTTTGTTTTAGTGTACTCCAATCAACAGCCCCTACAACCACAAAAAGGAATGGAGCCATTAGCACTTAAGGTTTTTAAATGGCACCCAGAATTATGTTGCACGAAGCACAATTTCACATCATTCTGGGTTCATTTGTGTGAAAACAAGGTCCAATCAGGCTGAAATGTTACAGGAAGGTAGAATCTATTGAGTTGTAAGTGATCTGAACGTTTCATGATGATAGCACTTTCCTAAGGGGGTCAAACCATGTCCCAAAGGTCACCGGGCCTGGTGACACTTTAAAGAAGTAGTCCAGTTACACCTTTGTGGGCTTATAACTTGGCTTCTGAATGTCCTAGAGAGGTTAGGTTTGTTTTAGTGTACTCCAATCAACAGCCCCTACAACCACAAAAAGGAATGGAGTCATTAGCACTTAAGGTTTGTAAATGGCACCCAGAATTATGTTGCACGAAGCACAATTTCACATCATTCTGGGTCCATTTGTGTGAAAACAAGGTCCAATCAGGCTGAAACGCTACAAGAAGGTAGAATCTATTGAGTTGTAAGTGATCTGAACGTTTCAAGATGATCGCACATTCCTATAGGGGGTAAAACCATGTCCCAAAGGTCACCGGGCCTGGTGTCACTTTAAAGAAGTAGTCCAGTTACACCTTTGAGGGCTTATACCTTGGCTTCTGAATGTCCTAGAGAGATCAGGTTTGTTTTAGTGTACTCCAATCAACAGCCCCTACAACCTCAAAAAGGAATGGAGTCATTAGCACTTATGGTTTTTAAATGGCACCCAGAATTATGTTGCACGAAGCACAATTTCACATCATTCTGGGTTCATTTGTGTGAAAACAAGGTCCAATCAGGCTGAAATGTTACAGGAAGGTAGAATCTCTTGAGTTGTAAGTGATCTGAACGTTTCATGATTATAGCACTTTCCTAAGGGGGTCAAACCATGTCCCAAATGTCACCGGATCTGGTGTCAATTTAAAGAAGTAGTCCAGTTACACCTTTGTGGGCTTATAACTTGGCTTCTGAATATCCTAGAGAGGTTAGGTTTGTTTTAGTGTACTCCAATCAACAGCCCCTACAACCACAAAAAGGAATGGAGCCATTAGCACTTAAGGTTTTTAAATGGCACCCAGAATTATGTTGCACGAAGCACAATTTCACATCATTCTGGGTTCATTTGTGTGAAAACAAGGTCCAATCAGGCTGAAATGTTACAGGAAGGTAGAATCTATTGAGTTGTAAGTGATCTGAACGTTTCATGATGATAGCACTTTCCTAAGGGGGTCAAACCATGTCCCAAAGGTCACCGGGCCTGGTGTCACTTTAAAGAAGTAGTCCAGTTACACCTTTGTGGGCTTATAACTTGGCTTCTGAATGTCCTAGAGAGGTTAGGTTTGTTTTAGTGTACTCCAATCAACAGCCCCTACAACCACAAAAAGGAATGGAGTCATTAGCACTTAAGGTTTGTAAATGGCACCCAGAATTATGTTGCACGAAGCACAATTTCACATCATTCTGGGTCCATTTGTGTGAAAACAAGGTCCAATCAGGCTGAAACGCTACAAGAAGGTAGAATCTATTGAGTTGTAAGTGATCTGAACGTTTCAAGATGATCGCACATTCCTATAGGGGGTAAAACCATGTCCCAAAGGTCACCGGGCCTGGTGTCACTTTAAAGAAGTAGTCCAGTTACACCTTTGAGGGCTTATACCTTGGCTTCTGAATGTCCTAGAGAGATCAGGTTTGTTTTAGTGTACTCCAATCAACAGCCCCTACAACCTCAAAAAGGAATGGAGTCATTAGCACTTATGGTTTTTAAATGGCACCCAGAATTATGTTGCACGAAGCACAATTTCACATCATTCTGGGTTCATTTGTGTGAAAACAAGGTCCAATCAGGCTGAAATGTTACAAGAAGGTAGAATCTCTTGAGTTGTAAGTGATCTGAACGTTTCATGATTATAGCACTTTCCTAAGGGGGTCAAACCATGTCCCAAATGTCACCGGATCTGGTGTCAATTTAAAGAAGTAGTCCAGTTACACCTTTGTGGGCTTATAACTTGGCTTCTGAATGTCCTAGAGAGGTTAGGTTTGTTTTAGTGTACTCCAATCAACAGCCCCTACAACCACAAAAAGGAATGGAGCCATTAGCACTTAAGGTTTTTAAATGGCACCCAGAATTATGTTGCACGAAGCACAATTTCACATCATTCTGGGTTCATTTGTGTGAAAACAAGGTCCAGTCAGGCTGAAATGTTACAGGAAGGTAGAATCTATTGAGTTGTAAGTGATCTGAACGTTTCATGATGATAGCACTTTCCTAAGGGGGTCAAACCATGTCCCAAAGGTCACCGGGCCTGGTGACACTTTAAAGAAGTAGTCCAGTTACACCTTTGTGGGCTTATAACTTGGCTTCTGAATGTCCTAGAGAGGTTAGGTTTGTTTTAGTGTACTCCAATCAACAGCCCCTACAACCACAAAAAGGAATGGAGTCATTAGCACTTAAGGTTTGTAAATGGCACCCAGAATTATGTTGCACGAAGCACAATTTCACATCATTCTGGGTCCATTTGTGTGAAAACAAGGTCCAATCAGGCTGAAACGCTACAAGAAGGTAGAATCTATTGAGTTGTAAGTGATCTGAACGTTTCAAGATGATCGCACATTCCTATAGGGGGTAAAACCATGTCCCAAAGGTCACCGGGCCTGGTGTCACTTTAAAGAAGTAGTCCAGTTACACCTTTGAGGGCTTATACCTTGGCTTCTGAATGTCCTAGAGAGATCAGGTTTGTTTTAGTGTACTCCAATCAACAGCCCCTACAACCTCAAAAAGGAATGGAGTCATTAGCACTTATGGTTTTTAAATGGCACCCAGAATTATGTTGCACGAAGCACAATTTCACATCATTCTGGGTTCATTTGTGTGAAAACAAGGTCCAATCAGGCTGAAATGTTACAGGAAGGTAGAATCTCTTGAGTTGTAAGTGATCTGAACGTTTCATGATTATAGCACTTTCCTAAGGGGGTCAAACCATGTCCCAAATGTCACCGGATCTGGTGTCAATTTAAAGAAGTAGTCCAGTTACACCTTTGTGGGCTTATAACTTGGCTTCTGAATATCCTAGAGAGGTTAGGTTTGTTTTAGTGTACTCCAATCAACAGCCCCTACAACCACAAAAAGGAATGGAGCCATTAGCACTTAAGGTTTTTAAATGGCACCCAGAATTATGTTGCACGAAGCACAATTTCACATCATTCTGGGTTCATTTGTGTGAAAACAAGGTCCAATCAGGCTGAAATGTTACAGGAAGGTAGAATCTATTGAGTTGTAAGTGATCTGAACGTTTCATGATGATAGCACTTTCCTAAGGGGGTCAAACCATGTCCCAAAGGTCACCGGGCCTGGTGTCACTTTAAAGAAGTAGTCCAGTTACACTTTTGTGGGCTTATAACTTGGCTTCTGAATGTCCTAGAGAGGTTAGGTTTGTTTTAGTGTACTCCAATCAACAGCCCCTACAACCACAAAAAGGAATGGAGTCATTAGCACTTAAGGTTTGTAAATGGCACCCAGAATTATGTTGCACGAAGCACAATTTCACATCATTCTGGGTCCATTTGTGTGAAAACAAGGTCCAATCAGGCTGAAACGCTACAAGAAGGTAGAATCTATTGAGTTGTAAGTGATCTGAACGTTTCAAGATGATCGCACATTCCTATAGGGGGTAAAACCATTTCCCAAAGGTCCCCGGGCCTGGTGTCACTTTAAAGAAGTAGTCCAGTTACACCTTTGAGGGCTTATAACTTGGCTTCTGAATGTCCTAGAGAGATCAGGTTTGTTTTAGTGTACTCCAATCAACAGCCCCTAACACCTCAAAAAGGAATGGAGTCATTAGCACTTATGGTTTTTAAATGGCACCCAGAATTATGTTGCACGAAGCACAATTTCACATCATTCTGGATTCATTTGTGTGAAAACAAGGTCCAATCAGGCTGAAATGTTACAGGAAGGTAGAATCTATTGAGTTGTAAGTGATCTGAACGTTTCATGATGATAGCACTTTCCTAAGGGGGTCAAACCATGTCCCAAAGGTCACCGGATCTGGTGTCAATTTAAAGAAGTAGTCCAGTTACACCTTTGTGGGCTTATAACTTGGCTTCTGAATGTCCTAGAGAGATCAGGTTTGTTTTAGTATACTCCAATCAACAGCCGTTACAACCACAAAAAGGAATGGAGTCATTAGCACTTATGGTTTTTAAATGGCACCCAGAATTATGTTGCACGAAGCACAATTTCACATCATTCTGGGTTCATTTGTGTGAAAACAAGGTCCAATCAGGCTGAAAAGTTACAGGAAGGTAGAATCTATTGAGTTGTAAGTGATCTGAACGTTTCAAGATGATCGCACATTCCTATAGGGGGCCAAACCATGTCCCAAAGGTCACCGGGCCTGGTGTCACTTTAAAGAAGCAGTCCAGTTACACCTTTGTGGGCTTATAACTTGGCTTCTGAATGTCCTAGAGTGGTTAGGTTTGTTTTAGTGTACTCTAATCAACAGCCCCTAAAACCACAAAAAGGAATGGAGTCATTAGCACTTAAGGTTTGTAAATGGCACCCAGAATTATGTTGCACGAAGCACAATTTCACATCATTCTGGGTCCATTTGTGTGAAAACAAGGTCCAATCAGGCTGAAACGCTACAAGTAGGTAGAATCTATTGAGTTGTAAGTAATCTGAACGTTTCATGATGATAGCACTTTCCTAAGGGGGTCAAACCATGTCCCAAAGGTCACCGGATCTGGTGTCAATTTAAAGAAGTAGTCCAGTTACACCTTTGTGGGCTTATAACTTGGCTTCTGAATGTCCTAGAGAGATCAGGTTTGTTTTAGTATACTCCAATCAACAGCCCCTACAACCACAAAAAGGAATGGAGTCATTAGCACTTATGGTTTTTAAATGGCACCCAGAATTATGTTGCACGAAGCACAATTTCACATCATTCTGGGTTCATTTGTGTGAAAACAAGGTCCAATCAGGCTGAAATGTTACAGGAAGGTAGAATCTATTGAGTTGTAAGTGATCTGAACGTTTCATGATGACAGCACTTTCCTAAGGGGGTCAAACCATGTCCCAAAGGTCACCGGGCCTGGTGTCACTTTAAAGAAGCAGTCCAGTTACACCTTTGTGGGCTTATAACTTGGCTTCTGAATGTCCTAGAGAGGTTAGCTTTGTTTTAGTGTTCTCCAATCAACAGCCCCTATAACCACAAAAAGGAATGGAGTCATTAGCACTTATGGTTTGTAAATGGCGCCCAGAATTATGTTGCACGAAGCACAATTTCACATCATTCTGGGTTCATTTGTGTGAAAACAAGGTCCAATCAGGCTGAAACGCTACAAGAAGGTAGAATCTATTGAGTTGTAAGTGATCTGAACGTTTCATGATGATAGCACTTTCCTAAGGGGGTCAAACCATGTCCCAAAGGTCACCGGACCTGGTGTCACTTTAAAGAAGTAGTCCAGTTACACCTTTGTGGGCTTATAACTTGGCTTCTGAATGTCCTAGAGAGATCAGGTTTGTTTTAATGTACTCCAATCAACAGCCCCTACAACCACAAAAAGGAATGGAGTCATTAGCACTTATGGTTTGTAAATGGCACCCAGAATTATGTTGCACGAAGCACAATTTCACATCATTCTGGGTTCATTTGTGTGAAAACAAGGTCCAATCAGGCTGAAACGTTACAGGAAGGTAGAATCTATTGAGTTGTAAGTGATCTGAACGTTTCATGATGATAGCCTTTCCTAAGGGGGTCAAACCATGTCCCAAAGGTCACTGGATCTGGTGTCAATTTAAAGAAGTAGTCCAGTTACACATTTGTGGGCTTATAACTTGGCTTCTGAATGTCCTAGAGAGATCAGGTTTGTTTTAATGTACTCCAACCAACAGCCCCTACAACCACAAAAAGGAATGGAGTCATTAGCACTTATGGTTTTTAAATGGCACCCAGAATTATGTTGCACGAAGCACAATTTCACATCATTCTGGGTTCATTTGTGTGAAAACAAGGTCCAATCAGGCTGAAATGTTACAGGAAGGTAGAATCTATTGAGTTGTAAGTGATCTGAACGTTTCATGATGATAGCACTTTCCTAAGGGGGTCAAACCATGTCCCAAAGGTCACCGGATCTGGTGTCAATTTAAATAAGTAGTCCAGTTACACCTTTGTGGGCTTATAACTTGGCTTCTGAACGTCCTAGAGAGATCAGGTTTGTTTTAGTATACTCCAATCAACAGCCCTTACAACCACAAAAAGGAATGGAGTCATTAGCACTTATGGTTTTTAAATGGCACCCAGAATTATGTTGCACGAAGCACAATTTCACATCATTCTGGGTTCATTTGTGTGAAAACAAGGTCCAATCAGGCTGAAACGTTATAGGAAGGTAGAAACTATTGAGTTGTAAGTGATCTGAACGTTTCAAGATGATCCCACATTCCTATAGGGGGTCAAACCATGTCCCAAATTTCACCGGGCCTGGTGTCACTTTAAAGAAGCAGTCCAGTTACACCTTTGTGGGCTTATAACTTGGTTTCTGAATGTCCTAGAGAGGTTAGGTTTGTTTTAGTGTACTCCAATCAACAGCCCCTACAACCACAAAAAGGAATGGAGTCATTAGCACTTAAGGTTTGTAAATGGCATCCAGAATTATGTTGCACGAAGCACAATTTCACATCATTCTGGGTCCATTTGTGTGAAAACAAGGTCCAATCAGGCTGAAACGCTACAACAAGGTAGAATCTATTGAGTTGTAAGTGATCTGAACGTTTCATGATGATAGCACTTTCCTAAGGGGTCAAACCATGCCCCAAAGGTCACCGGATCTGGTGTCAATTTAAAGAAGTAGTCCACTTACACCTTTGTGGGCTTATAACTTGGCTTCTGAATGTCCTAGAGAGATCAGGTTTGTTTTAGTATACTCCAATCAACAGCCCCTACAACCACAAAAAGGAATTGAGTTATTAGCACTTATGGTTTTTAAATGGCACCCAGAATTATGTTGCACGAAGCACAATTTCACATCATTCTGGGTTCATTTTTGTGAAAACAAGGTCCAATCAGGCTGAAACGTTACAGGAAGGTAGAATCTATTGAGTTGTAAGTGATCTGAACGTTTCATGATGATAGCACTTTCCTAAGGGGGTCAAACCATGTCCCAAAGGTCACCGGATCTGGTGTAAATTTAAAGAAGTAGTCCAGTTACACATTTGTGGGCTTATAACTTGGCTTCTGAATGTCCTAGAGAGATCAGGTTTGTTTTAGTGTACTCCAGTCAACATCCCCTACAACCTCAAAAAGGAATGGAGTCATTAGCACTTATGGTTTTTAAATGGCACCCAGAATTATGCTGCACTAAGCACAATTTCACATCATTCTGGGTTCATTTGTGTGAAAACAAGGTCCAATCAGGCTGAAACGTTACAGGAAGGTAGAATCTATTGAGTTGTAAGTGATCTGAACGTTTCATGATGATAGCCTTTCCTAAGGGGGTCAAACCATGTCCCAAAGGTCACTGGATCTGGTGTCAATTTAAAGAAGTAGTCCAGTTACACATTTGTGGGCTTATAACTTGGCTTCTGAATGTCCTAGAGAGATCAGGTTTGTTTTAATGTACTCCAACCAACAGCCCCTACAACCACAAAAAGGAATGGAGTCATTAGCACTTATGGTTTGTAAATGGCACCCAGAATTATGTTGCACGAAGCACAATTTCACGTCATTCTGGGTTCATTTGTGTGAAAACAAGGTCCAATCAGGCTGAAATGTTACAGGAAGGTAGAATCTATTGAGTTGTAAGTGATCTGAACGTTTCATGATGATAGCACTTTCCTAAGGGGGTCAAACCATGTCCCAAAGGTCACCGGATCTGGTGTCAATTTAAATAAGTAGTCCAGTTACACCTTTGTGGGCTTATAACTTGGCTTCTGAATGTCCTAGAGAGATCAGGTTTGTTTTAGTATACTCCAATCAACAGCCCCTACAACCACAAAAAGGAATGGAGTCATTAGCACTTATGGTTTTTAAATGGCACCCAGAATTATGTTGCACGAAGCACAATTTCACATCATTCTGGGTCCATTTGTGTGAAAACAAGGTCCAATCAGGCTGAAACGCTACAACAAGGTAGAATCTATTGAGTTGTAAGTGATCTGAACGTTTCATGATGATAGCACTTTCCTAAGGGGGTCAAACCATGTTCCAAAGGTCACCGGGCCTGGTGTCACTTTAAAGAAGTAGTCCAGTTACACCTTTGTGGGCTTATAACTTGGCTTCTGAATGTCCTAGAGAGGTTAGGTTTGTTTTAGTGTACTCCAATCAACAGCCCCTACAACCACAAAAAGGAATGGAGTCATTAGCACTTAAGGTTTGTAAATGGCACCCAGAATTATGTTGCATGAAGCACAATTTCACATCATTCTGGGTCCATTTGTGTGAAAACAAGGTCCAATCAGGCTGAAACGCTACAAGAAGGTAGAATCTATTGAGTTGTAAGTGATCTGAACGTTTCAAGATGATCGCACATTCCTATAGGGGGTAAAACCATGTCCCAAAGGTCACCGGGCCTGGTGTCACTTTAAAGAAGTAGTCCAGTTACACCTTTGAGGGCTTATACCTTGGCTTCTGAATGTCCTAGAGAGATCAGGTTTGTTTTAGTGTACTCCAATCAACAGCCCCTACAACCTCAAAAAGGAATGGAGTCATTAGCACTTATGGTTTTTAAATGGCACCCAGAATTATGTTGCACGAAGCACAATTTCACATCATTCTGGGTTCATTTGTGTGAAAACAAGGTCCAATCAGGCTGAAATGTTACAGGAAGGTAGAATCTCTTGAGTTGTAAGTGATCTGAACGTTTCATGATTATAGCACTTTCCTAAGGGGGTCAAACCATGTCCCAAATGTCACCGGATCTGGTGTCAATTTAAAGAAGTAGTCCAGTTACACCTTTGTGGGCTTATAACTTGGCT
This sequence comes from Nothobranchius furzeri, assembly GCF_043380555.1. Classification (NCBI taxonomy): domain Eukaryota; kingdom Metazoa; phylum Chordata; class Actinopteri; order Cyprinodontiformes; family Nothobranchiidae; genus Nothobranchius; species Nothobranchius furzeri. The sequence continues at coordinate 11,312,796 of NC_091741.1, read as the reverse complement.
TCTGAATGTCCTAGAGAGGTTAGGTTTGTTTTAGTGTACTCCAATCAACAGCCCCTACAACCACAAAAAGGAATGGAGCCATTAGCACTTAAGGTTTTTAAATGGCACCCAGAATTATGTTGCACGAAGCACAATTTCACATCATTCTGGGTTCATTTGTGTGAAAACAAGGTCCAATCAGGCTGAAATGTTACAGGAAGGTAGAATCTATTGAGTTGTAAGTGATCTGAACGTTTCATGATGATAGCACTTTCCTAAGGGGGTCAAACCATGTCCCAAAGGTCACCGGGCCTGGTGTCACTTTAAAGAAGTAGTCCAGTTACACCTTTGTGGGCTTATAACTTGGCTTCTGAATGTCCTAGAGAGGTTAGGTTTGTTTTAGTGTACTCCAATCAACAGCCCCTACAACCACAAAAAGGAATGGAGTCATTAGCACTTAAGGTTTGTAAATGGCACCCAGAATTATGTTGCACGAAGCACAATTTCACATCATTCTGGGTCCATTTGTGTGAAAACAAGGTCCAATCAGGCTGAAACGCTACAAGAAGGTAGAATCTATTGAGTTGTAAGTGATCTGAACGTTTCAAGATGATCGCACATTCCTATAGGGGGTAAAACCATTTCCCAAAGGTCACCGGGCCTGGTGTCACTTTAAAGAAGTAGTCCAGTTACACCTTTGAGGGCTTATAACTTGGCTTCTGAATGTCCTAGAGAGATCAGGTTTGCTTTAGTGTACTCCAATCAACAGCCCCTAACACCTCAAAAAGGAATGGAGTCATTAGCACTTATGGTTTTTAAATGGCACCCAGAATTATGTTGCACGAAGCACAATTTCACATCATTCTGGATTCATTTGTGTGAAAACAAGGTCCAATCAGGCTGAAATGTTACAGGAAGGTAGAATCTATTGAGTTGTAAGTGATCTGAACGTTTCATGATGATAGCACTTTCCTAAGGGGGTCAAACCATGTCCCAAAGGTCACCGGATCTGGTGTCAATTTAAAGAAGTAGTCCAGTTACACCTTTGTGGGCTTATAACTTGGCTTCTGAATGTCCTAGAGAGATCAGGTTTGTTTTAGTATACTCCAATCAACAGCCCCTACAACCACAAAAAGGAATGGAGTCATTAGCACCTATGGTGTTTAAATGGCACCCAGAATTATGTTGCACGAAGCACAATTTCACATCATTCTGGGTTCATTTGTGTGAAAACAAGGTCCAATCAGGCTGAACCGCTACAAGAAGGTAGAATCTATTGAGTTGTAAGTGATCTGAACGTTTCATGATGATAGCACTTTCCTAAGGGGGTCAAACCATGTCCCAAAGGTCACCGGGCCTGGTGTCACTTTAAAGAAGTAGTCCAGTTACACCTTTGTGGGCTTATAACTTGGCTTCTGAATGTCCTAGAGAGATCAGGTTTGTTTAAATGTACTCCAATCAACAGCCCCTACAACCACAAAAAGGAATGGATTCATTAGCACTTATGGTTTGTAAATGGCACCCAGACTTATGTTGCACGAAGCGCAATTTCACATCATTCTGGGAACATTTGTGTGAAAACAAGGTCCAATTAGGCTGAAACGCTACAAGAAGGTAGAATCTATTGAGTTGTAAGTGATCTGAACGTTTCAAGATGATTGCACATTCCTATAGGGGGTAAAACCATGTCCCAAAGGTCACCGGGCCTGGTGTCACTTTAAAGAAGTAGTCCAGTTACACCTTTGTGGGCTTATAACTTGGCTTCTGAATGTCCTAGAGAGGTTAGGTTTGTTTTAGTGTACTCCAATCAACAGCCCCTACAACCACAAAAAGGAATGGAGTCATTAGCACTTATGGTTTGTAAATGGCACCCAGAATTATGTTGCACGAAGCACAATTTCACATCATTCTGGGTTCATTTGTGTGAAAACAAGGTCCAATCAGGCTGAAACGTTACAGGAAGGTAGAATCTATTGAGTTGTAAGTGATTTGAACGTTTCATGATGATAGCACTTTCCTAAGGGGGTCAAACCATGTCCCAGAGGTCACCGGATCTGGTGTCAATTTAAAGAAGTAGTCCAGTTACACATTTGTGGGCTTATAACTTGGCTTCTGAATGTCCTAGAGAGATCAGGTTTGTTTTAGTGTACTCCAATCAACATCTCCTACAACCTCAAAAAGGAATGGAGTCATTAGCACTTATGGTTTTTAAATGGCACCCAGAATTATGCTGCACTAAGCACAATTTCACAACATTCTGGGTTCATTTGTGTGAAAACAAGGTCCAATCAGGCTGAAACGTTACAGGAAGGTAGAATCTATTGAGTTGTAAGTGATCTGAACGTTTCATGATGATAGCACTTTCCTAAGGGGGTCAAACCATGTCCCAAAGGTCACTGGATCTGGTGTCAATTTAAAGAAGTAGTCCAGTTACACATTTGTGGGCTTATAACTTGGCTTCTGAATGTCCTAGAGAGATCAGGTTTGTTTTAATGTACTCCAACCAACAGCCCCTACAACCACAAAAAGGAATGGAGTCATTGGCACTTATGGTTTGTAAATGGCACCCAGAATTATGTTGCACGAAGCACAATTTCACATCATTCTGGGTCCATTTGTGTGAAAACAAGGTCCAATCAGGCTGAAACGCTACAACAAGGTAGAATCTATTGAGTTGTAAGTGATCTGAACGTTTCATGATGATAGCACTTTCCTAAGGGGTCAAACCATGTCCCAAAGGTCACCGGATCTGGTGTCAATTCAAAGAAGTAGTCCACTTACACCTTTGTGGGCTTATAACTTGGCTTCTGAATGTCCTAGAGAGGTTAGGTTTGTTTTAGTGTTCTCCAATCAACAGCCCCTACAACCACAAAAAGGAAAGGAGTCATTAGCACTTATGGTTTTTAAATGGCACCCAGAATTATGTTGCACGAAGCACAATTTCACATCATTCTGGGTTCATTTGTGTGAAAACAAGGTCCAATCAGGCTGAAATGTTACAGGAAGGTAGAATCTATTGAGTTGTAAGTGATCTGAACGTTTCATGATTATAGCACTTTCCTAAGGGGGTCAAACCATGTCCCAAATGTCACCGGATCTGGTGTCAATTTAAAGAAGTAGTCCAGTTACACCTTTGTGGGCTTATAACTTGGCTTCTGAATGTCCTAGAGAGGTTAGGTTTGTTTTAGTGTACTCCAATCAACAGCCCCTACAACCACAAAAAGGAATGGAGTCATTAGCACTTAAGGTTTGTAAATGGCACCCAGAATTATGTTGCACGAAGCACAATTTCACATCATTCTGGGTCCATTTGTGTGAAAACAAGGTCCAATCAGGCTGAAACGCTACAAGAAGGTAGAATCTATTGAGTTGTAAGTGATCTGAACGTTTCAAGATGATCGCACATTCCTATAGGGGGTAAAACCATGTCCCAAAGGTCACCGGGCCTGGTGTCACTTTAAAGAAGTAGTCCAGTTACACCTTTGAGGGCTTATAACTTGGCTTCTGAATGTCCTAGAGAGATCAGGTTTGTTTTAGTGTACTCCAATCAACAGCCCCTAACACCTCAAAAAGGAATGGAGTCATTAGCACTTATGGTTTTTAAATGGCACCCAGAATTATGTTGCACGAAGCACAATTTCACATCATTCTGGGTTCATTTGTGTGAAAACAAGGTCCAATCAGGCTGAAATGTTACAGGAAGGTAGAATCTATTGAGTTGTAAGTGATCTGAACCTTTCATGATGATAGCACTTTCCTAAGGGGGTCAAACCATGTCCCAAAGGTCACCGGATCTGGTGTCAATTTAAAGAAGTAGTCCAGTTACACCTTTGTGGGCTTATAACTTGGCTTCTGAATGTCCTAGAGAGATCAGGTTTGTTTTAGTATACTCCAATCAACAGCCCCTACAACCACAAAAAGGAATGGAGTCATTAGCACCTATGGTGTTTAAATGGCACCCAGAATTATGTTGCACGAAGCACAATTTCACATCTTTCTGGGTTCATTTGTGTGAAAACAAGGTCCAATCAGGCTGAACCGCTACAAGAAGGAAGAATCTATTGAGTTGTAAGTGATCTGAACGTTTCATGATGATAGCACTTTCCTAAGGGGGTCAAACCATGTCCAAAAGGTCACCGGGCCTGGTGTCACTTTAAAGAAGTAGTCCAGTTACACCTTTGTGGGCTTATAACTTGGCTTCTGAATGTCCTAGAGAGATCAGGTTTGTTTAAATGTACTCCAATCAACAGCCCCTACAACCACAAAAAGGAATGGAGTCATTAGCACTTATGATTTGTAAATGGCACCCAGACTTATGTTGCACGAAGCGCAATTTCAAATCATTCTGGGAACATTTGTGTGAAAACAAGGTCCAATTAGGCTGAAACGCTACAAGAAGGTAGAATCTATTGAGTTGTAAGTGATCTGAACGTTTCAAGATGATCGCACATTCCTATAGGGGGTAAAACCATGTCCCAAAGGTCACCGGGCCTGGTGTCACTTTAAAGAAGTAGTCCAGTTACACCTTTGTGGGCTTATAACTTGGCTTCTGAATGTCCTAGAGAGGTTAGGTTTGTTTTAGTGTACTCCAATCAACAGCCCCTACAACCACAAAAAGGAATGGAGTCATTAGCACTTATGGTTTGTAAATGGCACCCAGAATTATGTTGCACGAAGCACAATTTCACATCATTCTGGGTTCATTTGTGTGAAAACAAGGTCCAATCAGGCTGAAACGTTACAGGAAGGTAGAATCTATTGAGTTGTAAGTGATTTGAACGTTTCATGATGATAGCACTTTCCTAAGGGGGTCAAACCATGTCCCAGAGGTCACCGGATCTGGTGTCAATTTAAAGAAGTAGTCCAGTTACACATTTGTGGGCTTATAACTTGGCTTCTGAATGTCCTAGAGAGATCAGGTTTGTTTTAGTGTACTCCAATCAACATCTCCTACAACCTCAAAAAGGAATGGAGTCATTAGCACTTATGGTTTTTAAATGGCACCCAGAATTATGCTGCACTAAGCACAATTTCACAACATTCTGGGTTCATTTGTGTGAAAACAAGGTCCAATCAGGCTGAAACGTTACAGGAAGGTAGAATCTATTGAGTTGTAAGTGATCTGAACGTTTCATGATGATAGCACTTTCCTAAGGGCGTCAAACCATGTCCCAAAGGTCACTGGATCTGGTGTCAATTTAAAGAAGTAGTCCAGTTACACATTTGTGGGCTTATAACTTGGCTTCTGAATGTCCTAGAGAGATCAGGTTTGTTTTAATGTACTCCAACCAACAGCCCCTACAACCACAAAAATGAATGGATTCATTGGCACTTATGGTTTGTAAATGGCACCCAGAATTATGTTGCACGAAGCACAATTTCACATCATTCTGGGTCCATTTGTGTGAAAACAAGGTCCAATCAGGCTGAAACGTTACAAGAAGGTAGAATCTATTGAGTTGTAAGTGATCTGAACGTTTCATGATGATCGCACATTCCTATAGGGGGTCAAACCATGTCCCAAAGGTCACTGGATCTGGTGTCAATTTAAAGAAGTAGTCCAGTTACACATTTGTGGGCTTATAACTTGGCTTCTGAATGTCCTAGAGAGATCAGGTTTGTTTTAATGTACTCCAACCAACAGCCCCTACAACCACAAAAAGGAATGGAGTCATTAGCACTTATGGTTTGTAAATGGCACCCAGAATTATGTTGCACGAAGCACAATTTCACATCATTCTGGGTCCATTTGTGTGAAAACAAGGTCCAATCAGGCTGAAACGTTACAAGAAGGTAGAATCTATTGAGTTGTAAGTGATCTGAACATTTTATGATGATCGCAGATTCCTATAGGGGGTCAAACAGTGTCCCAAAGGTCACCGGGCCTGGTGTCACTTTAAAGAAGTAGTCCAGTTACACCTTTGTGGGCTTATAACTTGGCTTCTGAATGTCCTAGAGAGGTTAGGTTTGTTTTAGTGTACTCCAATCAACAGCCCCTACAACCACAAAAAGGAATGGAGTCATTAGCACTTATGGTTTGTAAATGGCACCCAGAATTATGTTGCACGAAGCACAATTTCACATCATTCTGGGTTCATTTGTGTGAAAACAAGGTCCAATCAGGCTGAAACGTTACAGGAAGGTAGAATCTATTGAGTTGTAAGTGATTTGAACGTTTCATGATGATAGCACTTTCCTAAGGGGGTCAAACCATGTCCCAGAGGTCACCGGATCTGGTGTCAATTTAAAGAAGTAGTCCAGTTACACCTTTGTGGGCTTATAACTTGGCTTCTGAATGTCCTAGAGAGATCAGGTTTGTTTTAGTGTACTCCAATCAACATATCCTACAACCTCAAAAAGGAATGGAGTCATTAGCACTTATGGTTTTTAAATGGCACCCAGAATTATGCTGCACTAAGCACAATTTCACAACATTCTGGGTTCATTTGTGTGAAAACAAGGTCCAATCAGGCTGAAACGTTACAGGAAGGTAGAATCTATTGAGTTGTAAGTGATCTGAACGTTTCATGATGATAGCACTTTCCTAAGGGCGTCAAACCATGTCCCAAAGGTCACTGGATCTGGTGTCAATTTAAAGAAGTAGTCCAGTTACACATTTGTGGGCTTATAACTTGGCTTCTGAATGTCCTAGAGAGATCAGGTTTGTTTTAATGTACTCCAACCAACAGCCCCTACAACCACAAAAATGAATGGATTCATTGGCACTTATGGTTTGTAAATGGCACCCAGAATTATGTTGCACGAAGCACAATTTCACATCATTCTGGGTCCATTTGTGTGAAAACAAGGTCCAATCAGGCTGAAACGTTACAAGAAGGTAGAATCTATTGAGTTGTAAGTGATCTGAACGTTTCATGATGATCGCACATTCCTATAGGGGGTCAAACCATGTCCCAAAGGTCACTGGATCTGGTGTCAATTTAAAGAAGTAGTCCAGTTACACATTTGTGGGCTTATAACTTGGCTTCTGAATGTCCTAGAGAGATCAGGGTTGTTTTAATGTACTCCAACCAACAGCCCCTACAACCACAAAAAGGAATGGAGTCATTAGCACTTATGGTTTGTAAATGGCACCCAGAATTATGTTGCACGAAGCACAATTTCACATCATTCTGGGTCCATTTGTGTGAAAACAAGGTCCAATCAGGCTGAAACGTTACAAGAAGGTAGAATCTATTGAGTTGTAAGTGATCTGAACATTTTATGATGATCGCAGATTCCTATAGGGGGTCAAACAGTGTCCCAAGGGTCACCGGGCCTGGTGTCACTTTAAAGAAGTAGTCCAGTTACATCTTTGAGGGCTTATAACTAGGCTTCTGAATGTCCCAGATAGATCAGGTTTGTTTTAGTGTTCTCCAATCAACAGCCCCTACAACCTCAAAAAGGAATGGAGTCATTAGCACTTATGGTTTGTAAATGGCACCCAGAATTATGTTGCACGAAGCACAATTTCACATCATTTTGGGTTCATTTGTGTGAAAACAAGGTCCAATCAGGCTGAAACGTTACAGGAAGGTAGAATCTATTGAGTTGTAAGTGATCTGAACGTTTCATGATGATAGCACTTTCCTAAGGGCGTCAAACCATGTCCCAAAGGTCACTGGATCTGGTGTCAATTTAAAGAAGTAGTCCAGTTACACATTTGTGGGCTTATAACTTGGCTTCTGAATGTCCTAGAGAGATCAGGTTTGTTTTAATGTACTCCAACCAACAGCCCCTACAACCACAAAAATGAATGGATTCATTGGCACTTATGGTTTGTAAATGGCACCCAGAATTATGTTGCACGAAGCACAATTTCACATCATTCTGGGTCCATTTGTGTGAAAACAAGGTCCAATCAGGCTGAAACGTTACAAGAAGGTAGAATCTATTGAGTTGTAAGTGATCTGAACGTTTCATGATGATCGCACATTCCTATAGGGGGTCAAACCATGTCCCAAAGGTCACTGGATCTGGTGTCAATTTAAAGAAGTAGTCCAGTTACACATTTGTGGGCTTATAACTTGGCTTCTGAATGTCCTAGAGAGATCAGGTTTGTTTTAATGTACTCCAACCAACAGCCCCTACAACCACAAAAAGGAATGGAGTCATTAGCACTTATGGTTTGTAAATGGCACCCAGAATTATGTTGCACGAAGCACAATTTCACATCATTCTGGGTCCATTTGTGTGAAAACAAGGTCCAATCAGGCTGAAACGTTACAAGAAGGTAGAATCTATTGAGTTGTAAGTGATCTGAACATTTTATGATGATCGCAGATTCCTATAGGGGGTCAAACAGTGTCCCAAAGGTCACCGGGCCTGGTGTCACTTTAAAGAAGTAGTCCAGTTACATCTTTGAGGGCTTATAACTAGGCTTCTGAATGTCCTAGATAGATCAGGTTTGTTTTAGTGTTCTCCAATCAACAGCCCCTACAACCTCAAAAAGGAATGGAGTCATTAGCACTTATGGTTTGTAAATGGCACCCAGAATTATGTTGCACGAAGCACAATTTCACATCATTTTGGGTTCATTTGTGTGAAAACAAGGTCCAATCAGGCTGAAACGTTACAGGAAGGTAGAATCTATTGAGTTGTAAGTGATCTGAACGTTTCATGATGATAGCACTTTCCTAAGGGGGTCAAACCATGTCCCAAAGGTCACCGGATCTGGTGTCACTTTAAAGAAGTAGTCCAGTTACACATTTGTGGGCTTATAACTTGGCTTCTGAATGTCCTAGAGAGATCAGGTTTGTTTTAATGTACTCCAATCAACAGCCCCTACAACCACAAAAAGGAATGGAGTCATTAGCACTTATGGTTTGTAAATGGCACCCAGAATTATGTTGCACGAAAAACATTTTCACATCATTCTGGGTCCATTTGTGTGAAAACAAGGTCCAATCAGGATGAAACGCTACAGGAAGGTAGAATCTATTGAGTTGTAAGTGATCTGAACGTTTCATGATGATAGCTCTTTCCTAAGGGGGTCAAACCATGTCCCAAAGGTCACCGGATCTGGTGTCAATTTAAAGAAGTAGTCCAGTTACACATTTGTGGGCTTATAACTTGGCTTCTGAATGTCCTAGAGAGATAAGGTTTGTTTTAGTGTACTTGAATCAACAGCCCCTACAACCACAAAAAGGAATGGAGTCATTAGCACTTATGGTTTGTAAATGGCACCCAGAATTATGTTGCACGAAGCACAATTTCACATCGTTCTGGGTCCATTTGTGTGAAGACAAGGTCCAATCAGGCTGAAACGTTACAGGAAGGTAGAATCTATTGAGTTGTAAGTGATCTGAACGTTTCATGATGATAGCACTTTCCTAAGGGGGTCAAACCATGTCCCAAAGGTCACCGGATCTGGTGTCAATTTAAAGAAGTAGTTCAGTTACACATTTGTGGGCTTATAACTTGGCTTCTGAATGTCCTAGAGAGATCAGGTTTGTTTTAGTGTACTCCAATCAACAGCCCCTACAACCACAAAAAGGAATGGAGTCATTAGCATTTATGGTTTGTAAATGGCACCCAGAATTATGTTGCACGAAGCACAATTTCACATCATTCTGGGTCCATTTGTGTGAAAACAAGGTCCAATCAGGCTGAAACGTTACAGGAAGGTAGAATCTATTGAGTTGTAAGTGATCTGAACGTTTCATGATGATAGCACTTTCCTAAGAGGTCAAACCATGTCCAAAAAGGTCACCGGATCTGGTGTCAATTTAAAGAAGTAGTTCAGTTACACATTTGTGGGCTTATAACTTGGCTTCTGAATGTCCTAGAGAGATCAGGTTTGTTTTAGTGTACTCCAATCAACAGCCCCTACAACCACAAAAAGGAATGGAGTCATTAGCACTTAAGGTTTGTAAATGGCACCCAGAATTATGTTGCACGAAGCACAATTTCACATCATTCTGTGTTCATTTGTGTGAAAACAAGGTCCAATCAGGCTGAAACGTTACAAGAAGGTAGAATCTATTGAGTTGTAAGTGATCTGAACGTTTCAAGATGATCACACATTCCTATAGGGGGTCAAACCATGTCCCAAAGGTCACCGGGCCTGGTGTCACTTTAAAGAAGTAGTCCAGTTACACATTTGAGTGCTTATAACTTGGCTTCTGAATGTCCTAGAGAGATCAGGTTTGTTTTAGTATACTCCAATCAACAGCCCTTACAACCACAAAAAGGAATGGAGTCATTAGCACTTATGGTTTTTAAATGGCACCCAGAATTATGTTGCACGAAGCACAATTTCACATCATTCTGGGTTCATTTGTGTGAAAACAAGGTCCAATCAGGCTGAAACGTTACAAGAAGGTAGAATCTATTGAGTTGAAAGTGATCTGAACGTTTCAAGATGATCGCACATTCCTATAGGGGGCCAAACCATGTCCCAAAGGTCACCGGATCTGGTGTCAATTTAAAGAAGTAGTTCAGTTACACATTTGTGGGCTTATAACTTGGCTTCTGAATGTCCTAGAGAGGTTAGGTTTGTTTTAGTGTACTCCAATCAACAGCCCCTAAAACCACAAAAAGGTATGGAGTCATTAGCACTTAAGGTTTGTAAATGGCACCCAGAATTATGTTGCACGAAGCACAATTTCACATCATTCTGGGTCCATTTGTGTGAAAACAAGGTCCAATCAGGCTGAAACGCTACAAGTAGATAGAATCTATTGAGTTGTAAGTAATCTGAACGTTTCATGATGATAGCACTTTCCTAAGGGGGTCAAACCATGTCCCAAAGGTCACCGGATCTGGTGTCAATTTAAAGAAGTAGTCCAGTTACACCTTTGTGGGCTTATAACTTGGCTTCTGAATGTCCTAGAGAGATCAGGTTTGTTTTAGTATACTCCAATCAACAGCCCCTACAACCACAAAAAGGAATGGAGTCATTAGCACTTATGGTTTTTAAATGGCACCCAGAATTATGTTGCACGAAGCACAATTTCACATCATTCTGGGTTCATTTGTGTGAAAACAAGGTCCAATCAGGCTGAAATGTTACAGGAAGGTAGAATCTATTGAGTTGTAAGTGATCTGAACGTTTCATGATGACAGCACTTTCCTAAGGGGGTCAAACCATGTCCCAAAGGTCACCGGGCCTGGTGTCACTTTAAAGAAGCAGTCCAGTTACACCTTTGTGGGCTTATAACTTGGCTTCTGAATGTCCTAGAGAGGTTAGCTTTGTTTTAGTGTTCTACAATCAACAGCCCCTATAACCACAAAAAGGAATGGAGTCATTAGCACTTATGGTTTGTAAATGGCGCCCAGAATTATGTTGCACGAAGCACAATTTCACATCATTCTGGGTTCATTTGTGTGAAAACAAGGTCCAATCAGGCTGAAACGCTACAAGAAGGTAGAATCTATTGAGTTGTAAGTGATCTGAACGTTTCATGATGATAGCACTTTCCTAAGGCGGTCAAACCATGTCCCAAAGGTCACCGGACCTGGTGTCACTTTAAAGAAGTAGTCCAGTTACACCTTTGTGGGCTTATAACTTGGTTTCTGAATGTCCTAGAGAGATCAGGTTTGTTTTAATGTACTCCAATCAACAGCCCCTACAACCACAAAAAGGAATGGAGTCATTAGCACTTATGGTTTGTAAATGGCACCCAGAATTATGTTGCACGAAGCACAATTTCACATCATTCTGGGTTCATTTGTGTGAAAACAAGGTCCAATCAGGCTGAAACTTTACAGGAAGGTAGAATCTATTGAGTTGTAAGTGATCTGAAGGTTTCATGATGATAGCACTTTCCTAAGGGGGTCAAACCATGTCCCAAAGGTCACCGGATCTGGTGTAAATTTAAAGAAGTAGTCCAGTTACACATTTGTGGGCTTATAACTTGGCTTCTGAATGTCCTAGAGAGATCAGGTTTGTTTTAGTGTACTCCAATCAACAGCCCCTACAACCACAAAAAGGAGTGGAGTCATTAGCATTTATGGTTTGTAAATGGCACCCAGAATTATGTTGCACGAAGCACAATTTCACATCATTCTGGGTCCATTTGTGTGAAAACAAGGTCCAATCAGGCTGAAACGTTACAGGAAGGTAGAATCTATTGAGTTGTAAGTGATCTGAACGTTTCATGATGATAGCACTTTCCTAAGAGGTCAAACCATGTCCAAAAAGGTCACCGGATCTGGTGTCAATTTAAAGAAGTAGTTCAGTTACACATTTGTGGGCTTATAACTTGGCTTCTGAATGTCCTAGAGAGATCAGGTTTGTTTTAGTGTACTCCAATCAACAGCCCCTACAACCACAAAAAGGAATGGAGTCATTAGCACTTAAGGTTTGTAAATGGCACCCAGAATTATGTTGCACGAAGCACAATTTCACATCATTCTGGGTTCATTTGTGTGAAAACAAGGTCCAATCAGGCTGAAACGTTACAAGAAGGTAGAATCTATTGAGTTGTAAGTGATCTGAACGTTTCAAGATGATCACACATTCCTATAGGGGGTCAAACCATGTCCCAAAGGTCACCGGGCCTGGTGTCACTTTAAAGAAGTAGTCCAGTTACACATTTGAGTGCTTATAACTTGGCTTCTGAATGTCCTAGAGAGATCAGGTTTGTTTTAGTATACTCCAATCAACAGCCCTTACAACCACAAAAAGGAATGGAGTCATTAGCACTTATGGTTTTTAAATGGCACCCAGAATTATGTTGCACGAAGCACAATTTCACATCATTCTGGGTTCATTTGTGTGAAAACAAGGTCCAATCAGGCTGAAACGTTACAAGAAGGTAGAATCTATTGAGTTGAAAGTGATCTGAACGTTTCAAGATGATCGCACATTCCTATAGGGGGCCAAACCATGTCCCAAAGGTCACCGGATCTGGTGTCAATTTAAAGAAGTAGTTCAGTTACACATTTGTGGGCTTATAACTTGGCTTCTGAATGTCCTAGAGAGGTTAGGTTTGTTTTAGTGTACTCCAATCAACAGCCCCTAAAACCACAAAAAGGTATGGAGTCATTAGCACTTAAGGTTTGTAAATGGCACCCAGAATTATGTTGCACGAAGCACAATTTCACATCATTCTGGGTCCATTTGTGTGAAAACAAGGTCCAATCAGGCTGAAACGCTACAAGTAGATAGAATCTATTGAGTTGTAAGTAATCTGAACGTTTCATGATGATAGCACTTTCCTAAGGGGGTCAAACCATGTCCCAAAGGTCACCGGATCTGGTGTCAATTTAAAGAAGTAGTCCAGTTACACCTTTGTGGGCTTATAACTTGGCTTCTGAATGTCCTAGAGAGATCAGGTTTGTTTTAGTATACTCCAATCAACAGCCCCTACAACCACAAAAAGGAATGGAGTCATTAGCACTTATGGTTTTTAAATGGCACCCAGAATTATGTTGCACGAAGCACAATTTCACATCATTCTGGGTTCATTTGTGTGAAAACAAGGTCCAATCAGGCTGAAATGTTACAGGAAGGTAGAATCTATTGAGTTGTAAGTGATCTGAACGTTTCATGATGACAGCACTTTCCTAAGGGGGTCAAACCATGTCCCAAAGGTCACCGGGCCTGGTGTCACTTTAAAGAAGCAGTCCAGTTACACCTTTGTGGGCTTATAACTTGGCTTCTGAATGTCCTAGAGAGGTTAGCTTTGTTTTAGTGTTCTACAATCAACAGCCCCTATAACCACAAAAAGGAATGGAGTCATTAGCACTTATGGTTTGTAAATGGCGCCCAGAATTATGTTGCACGAAGCACAATTTCACATCATTCTGGGTTCATTTGTGTGAAAACAAGGTCCAATCAGGCTGAAACGCTACAAGAAGGTAGAATCTATTGAGTTGTAAGTGATCTGAACGTTTCATGATGATAGCACTTTCCTAAGGCGGTCAAACCATGTCCCAAAGGTCACCGGACCTGGTGTCACTTTAAAGAAGTAGTCCAGTTACACCTTTGTGGGCTTATAACTTGGTTTCTGAATGTCCTAGAGAGATCAGGTTTGTTTTAATGTACTCCAATCAACAGCCCCTACAACCACAAAAAGGAATGGAGTCATTAGCACTTATGGTTTGTAAATGGCACCCAGAATTATGTTGCACGAAGCACAATTTCACATCATTCTGGGTTCATTTGTGTGAAAACAAGGTCCAATCAGGCTGAAACTTTACAGGAAGGTAGAATCTATTGAGTTGTAAGTGATCTGAAGGTTTCATGATGATAGCACTTTCCTAAGGGGGTCAAACCATGTCCCAAAGGTCACCGGATCTGGTGTAAATTTAAAGAAGTAGTCCAGTTACACATTTGTGGGCTTATAACTTGGCTTCTGAATGTCCTAGAGAGATCAGGTTTGTTTTAGTGTACTCCAATCAACATCCCCTACAACCTCTAAAAGGAATGGAGTCATTAGCACTTATGGTTTTTAAATGGCACCCAGAATTATGCTGCACTAAGCACAATTTCACATCATTCTGGGTTCATTTGTGTGAAAACAAGGTCCAATCAGGCTGAAACGTTACAGGAAGGTAGAATCTATTGAGTTGTAAGTGATCTGAACGTTTCATGATGATAGCCTTTCCTAAGGGGGTCAAACCATGTCCCAAAGGTCACTGGATCTGGTGTCAATTTAAAGAAGTAGTCCAGTTACACCTTTGTGGGCTTATAACTTGGCTTCTGAATGTCCTAGAGAGATCAGGTTTGTTTTAATGTACTCCAATCAACAGCCCCTACAACCACAAAAAGGAATGGAGTCATTAGCACTTATGGTTTGTAAATGGCACCCAGAATTATGTTGCACGAAGCACAATTTCACATCATTCTGGGTTCATTTGTGTGAAAACAAGGTCCAATCAGGCTGAAACTTTACAGGAAGGTAGAATCTATTGAGTTGTAAGTGATCTGAAGGTTTCATGATGATAGCACTTTCCTAAGGGGGTCAAACCATGTCCCAAAGGTCACCGGATCTGGTGTAAATTTAAAGAAGTAGTCCAGTTACACATTTGTGGGCTTATAACTTGGCTTCTGAATGTCCTAGAGAGATCAGGTTTGTTTTAGTGTACTCCAATCAACATCCCCTACAACCTCTAAAACGAATGGAGTCATTAGCACTTATGGTTTTTAAATGGCACCCAGAATTATGCTGCACTAAGCACAATTTCACATCATTCTGGGTTCATTTGTGTGAAAACAAGGTCCAATCAGGCTGAAACGTTACAGGAAGGTAGAATCTATTGAGTTGTAAGTGATCTGAACGTTTCATGATGATAGCCTTTCCTAAGGGGGTCAAACCATGTCCCAAAGGTCACTGGATCTGGTGTCAATTTAAAGAAGTAGTCCAGTTACACATTTGTGGGCTTATAACTTGGCTTCTGAATGTCCTAGAGAGATCAGGTTTGTTTTAATGTACTCCAATCAACAGCCCCTACAACCACAAAAAGGAATGGAGTCATTAGCACTTATGGTTTGTAAATGGCACCCAGAATTATGTTGCACGAAGCACAATTTCACATCATTCTGGGTTCATTTGTGTGAAAACAAGGTCCAATCAGGCTGAAATGTTACAGGAAGGTAGAATCTATTGAGTTGTAAGTGATCTGAACGTTTCATGATGATAGCACTTTCCTAAGGGGGTCAAACCATGTCCCAAAGGTCACCGGATCTGGTGTCAATTTAAATAAGTAGTCCAGTTACACCTTTGTGGGCTTATAACTTGGCTTCTGAACGTCCTAGAGAGATCAGGTTTGTTTTAGTATACTCCAATCAACAGCCCTTACAACCACAAAAAGGAATGGAGTCATTAGCACTTATGGTTTTTAAATGGCACCCAGAATTATGTTGCACGAAGCACAATTTCACATCATTCTGGGTTCATTTGTGTGAAAACAAGGTCCAATCAGGCTGAAACGCTACAACAAGGTAGAATCTATTGAGTTGTAAGTGATCTGAACGTTTCATGATGATAGCACTTTCCTAAGGGGTCAAACCATGTCCCAAAGGTCACCGGATCTGGTGTCAATTTAAAGAAGTAGTCCACTTACACCTTTGTGGGCTTATAACTTGGCTTCTGAATGTCCTAGAGAGATCAGGTTTGTTTTAGTATACTCCAATCAACAGCCCCTACAACCACAAAAAGGAATGGAGTTATTAGCACTTATGGTTTTTAAATGGCACCCAGAATTATGTTGCACGAAGCACAATTTCACATCATTCTGGGTTCATTTGTGTGAAAACAAGGTCCAATCAGGCTGAAACGTTACAGGAAGGTAGAATCTATTGAGTTGTAAGTGATCTGAACGTTTCATGATGATAGCACTTTCCTAAGGGGGTCAAACCATGTCCCAAAGGTCACCGGATCTGGTGTAAATTTAAAGAAGTAGTCCAGTTACACATTTGTGGGCTTATAACTTGGCTTCTGAATGTCCTAGAGAGATCAGGTTTGTTTTAGTGTACTCCAGTCAACATCCCCTACAACCTCAAAAAGGAATGGAGTCATTAGCACTTATGGTTTTTAAATGGCACCCAGAATTATGCTGCACTAAGCACAATTTCACATCATTCTGGGTTCATTTGTGTGAAAACAAGGTCCAATCAGGCTGAAACGTTACAGGAAGGTAGAATCTATTGAGTTGTAAGTGATCTGAACGTTTCATGATGATAGCCTTTCCTAAGGGGGTCAAACCATGTCCCAAAGTTCACTGGATCTGGTGTCAATTTAAAGAAGTAGTCCAGTTACACATTTGTGGGCTTATAACTTGGCTTCTGAATGTCCTAGAGAGATCAGGTTTGTTTTAATGTACTCCAACCAACAGCCCCTACAACCACAAAAAGGAATGGAGTCATTAGCACTTATGGTTTGTAAATGGCACCCAGAATTATGTTGCACGAAGCACAATTTCACATCATTCTGGGTTCATTTGTGTGAAAACAAGGTCCAATCAGGCTGAAATGTTACAGGAAGGTAGAATCTATTGAGTTGTAAGTGATCTGAACGTTTCATGATGATAGCACTTTCCTAAGGGGGTCAAACCATGTCCCAAAGGTCACCGGATCTGGTGTCAATTTAAAGAAGTAGTCCACTTACACCTTTGTGGGCTTATAACTTGGCTTCTGAATGTCCTAGAGAGATCAGGTTTGTTTTAGTATACTCCAATCAACAGCCCCTACATCCACAAAAAGGAATGGAGTCATTAGCACTAATGGTTTTTAAATGGCACCCAGAATTATGTTGCACGAAGCACAATTTCACATCATTCTGGGTTCATTTGTGTGAAAACAAGGTCCAATCAGGCTGAAATGTTACAGGAAGGTAGAATCTATTGAGTTGTAAGTGATCTGAACGTTTCATGATGATAGCACTTTCCTAAGGGGGTCAAACCATGTCGCAAAGGTCACCGGGCCTGGTGTCACTTTAAAGAAGCAGTCCAGTTACACCTTTGTGGGCTTATAACTTGGCTTCTGAATGTCCTAGAGAGGTTAGGTTTGTTTTAGTGTTCTCCAATCAACAGCCCCTACAACCACAAAAAGGAATGGAGTCATTAGCACTTATGGTTTGTAAATGGCACCCAGAATTATGTTGCACGAAGCACAATTTCACATCATTCTGGGTTCATTTGTGTGAAAACAAGGTCCAATCAGTCTGAAAGAATCTATTGAGTTGTAAGTGATCTGAACGTTTCATGATGATAGCACTTTCCTAAGGGGGTCAAACCATGTTCCAAAGGTCACCGGGCCTGGTGTCACTTTAAAGAAGTAGTCCAGTTACACCTTTGTGGGCTTATAACTTGGCTTCTGAATGTCCTAGAGAGGTTAGGTTTGTTTTAGTGTACTCCAATCAACCGCCCCTACAACCACAAAAAGGAATGGAGTCATTAGCACTTAAGGTTTGTAAATGGCACCCAGAATTATGTTGCACGAAGCACAATTTCACATCATTCTGGGTCCATTTGTGTGAAAACAAGGTCCAATCAGGCTGAAACGCTACAAGAAGGTAGAATCTATTGAGTTGTAAGTGATCTGAACGTTTCAAGATGATCGCACATTCCTATAGGGGGTAAAACCATGTCCCAAAGGTCACCGGGCCTGGTGTCACTTTAAAGAAGTAGTCCAGTTACACCTTTGAGGGCTTATACCTTGGCTTCTGAATGTCTTAGAGAGATCAGGTTTGTTTTAGTGTACTCCAATCAACAGCCCCTACAACCTCAAAAAGGAATGGAGTCATTAGCACTTATGGTTTTTAAATGGCACCCAGAATTATGTTGCACGAAGCACAATTTCACATCATTCTGGGTTCATTTGTGTGAAAACAAGGTCCAATCAGGCTGAAATGTTACAGGAAGGTAGAATCTATTGAGTTGTAAGTGATCTGAACGTTTCATGATGATAGCACTTTCCTAAGGGGGTCAAACCATGTCCCAAAGGTCACCGGATCTGGTGTCAATTTAAAGAAGTAGTCCAGTTACACCTTTGTGGGCTTATAACTTGGCTTCTGAATGTCCTAGAGAGGTTAGGTTTGTTTTAGTGTACTCCAATCAACAGCCCCTACAACCACAAAAAGGAATGGAGTCATTAGCACTTAAGGTTTGTAAATGGCACCCAGAATTATGTTGCACGAAGCACAATTTCACATCATTCTGGGTCCATTTGTGTGAAAACAAGGTCCAATCAGGCTGAAACGCTACAAGAAGGTAGAATCTATTGAGTTGTAAGTGATCTAAACGTTTCAAGATGATCGCACATTCCTATAGGGGGTAAAACCATGTCCCAAAGGTCACCGGGCCTGGTGTCACTTTAAAGAAGTAGCCCAGTTACACCTTTGAGGGCTTATACCTTGGCTTCTGAATGTCCTAGAGAGATCAGGTTTGTTTTAGTGTACTCCAATCAACAGCCCCTACAACCTCAAAAAAGGAATGGAGTCATTAGCACTTATGGTTTTTAAATGGCACCCAGAATTATGTTGCACGAAGCACAATTTCACATCATTCTGGGTTAATTTGTGTGAAAACAAGGTCCAATCAGGCTGAAATGTTACAGGAAGGTAGAATCTATTGAGTTGTAAGTGATCTGAACGTTTCATGATGATAGCACTTTCCTAAGGGGGTCAAACCATGTCCCAAAGGTCACCGGGCCTGGTGTCACTTTAAAGAAGTAGTCCAGTTACACCTTTGTGGGCTTATAACTTGGCTTCTGAATGTCCTAGAGAGGTTAGGTTTGTTTAGGTGTACTACAATCAACAGCCCCTACAACCACAAAAAGGAATGGAGTCATTAGCACTTAAGGTTTGTAAATGGCACCCAGAATTATGTTGCACGAAGCACAATTTCACATCATTCTGGGTCCATTTGTGTGAAAACAAGGTCCAATCAGGCTGAAACGCTACAAGAAGGTAGAATCTATTGAGTTGTAAGTGATCTGAACGTTTCAAGATGATCGCACATTCCTATAGGGGGTAAAACCATGTCCCAAAGGTCACCGGGCCTGGTGTCACTTTAAAGAAGTAGTCCAGTTACACCTTTGAGGGCTTATAACTTGGCTTCTGAATGTCCTAGAGAGATCAGGTTTGTTTTAGTGTACTCCAATCAACAGCCCCTAACACCTCAAAAAGGAATGGAGTCATTAGCACTTATGGTTTTTAAATGGCACCCAGAATTATGTTGCACGAAGCACAATTTCACATCATTCTGGGTTCATTTGTGTGAAAACAAGGTCCAATCAGGCTGAAATGTTACAGGAAGGTAGAATCTATTGAGTTGTAAGTGATCTGAACGTTTCATGATGATAGCACTTTCCTAAGGGGGTCAAACCATGTCCCAAAGGACACCGGATCTGGTGTCAATTTAAAGAAGTAGTCCAGTTACACCTTTGTGGGCTTATAACTTGGCTTCTGAATGTCCTAGAGAGATCAGGTTTATTTTAGTATACTCCAATCAACAGCCCCTACAACCACAAAAAGGAATGGAGTCATTAGCACCTATGGTGTTTAAGTGGCACCCAGAATTATGTTGCACGAAGCACAATTTCACATTATTCTGGGTTCATTTGTGTGAAAACAAGGTCCAATCAGGCTGAAATGTTACAGGAAGGTAGAATCTATTGAGTTGTAAGTGATCTGAACGTTTCATGATGATAGCACTTTCCTAAGGGGGTCAAACCATGTCCCAAAGGTCACCGGGCCTGGTGTCACTTTAAAGAAGTAGTCCAGTTACACCTTTGTGGGCTTATAACTTGGCTTCTGAATGTCCTAGAGAGGTTAGGTTTGTTTAGGTGTACTACAATCAACAGCCCCTACAACCACAAAAAGGAATGGAGTCATTAGCACTTAAGGTTTGTAAATGGCACCCAGAATTATGTTGCACGAAGCACAATTTCACATCATTCTGGGTCCATTTGTGTGAAAACAAGGTCCAATCAGGCTGAAACGCTACAAGAAGGTAGAATCTATTGAGTTGTAAGTGATCTGAACGTTTCAAGATGATCGCACATTCCTATAGGGGGTAAAACCATGTCCCAAAGGTCACCGGGCCTGGTGTCACTTTAAAGAAGTAGTCCAGTTACACCTTTGAGGGCTTATAACTTGGCTTCTGAATGTCCTAGAGAGATCAGGTTTGTTTTAGTGTACTCCAATCAACAGCCCCTAACACCTCAAAAAGGAATGGAGTCATTAGCACTTATGGTTTTTAAATGGCACCCAGAATTATGTTGCACGAAGCACAATTTCACATCATTCTGGGTTCATTTGTGTGAAAACAAGGTCCAATCAGGCTGAAATGTTACAGGAAGGTAGAATCTATTGAGTTGTAAGTGATCTGAACGTTTCATGATGATAGCACTTTCCTAAGGGGGTCAAACCATGTCCCAAAGGACACCGGATCTGGTGTCAATTTAAAGAAGTAGTCCAGTTACACCTTTGTGGGCTTATAACTTGGCTTCTGAATGTCCTAGAGAGATCAGGTTTATTTTAGTATACTCCAATCAACAGCCGCTACAACCACAAAAAGGAATGGAGTCATTAGCACCTATGGTGTTTAAATGGCACCCAGAATTATGTTGCACGAAGCACAATTTCACATTATTCTGGGTTCATTTGTGTGAAAACAAGGTCCAATCAGGCTGAACCGCTACAAGAAGGTAGAATCTATTGAGTTGTAAGTGATCTGAACGTTTCATGATGATAGCACTTTCCTAAGGGGGTCAAACCATGTCCCAAAGGTCACCGGGCCTGGTGTCACTTTAAAGAAGTAGTCCAGTTACACCTTTGTGGGCTTATAACTTGGCTTCTGAATGTCCTAGAGAGGTTAGGTTTGTTTTAGTGTACTACAATCAACAGCCCCTACAACCACAAAAAGGAATGGAGTCATTAGCACTTAAGGTTTGTAAATGGCACCCAGAATTATGTTGCACGAAGCACAATTTCACATCATTCTGGGTCCATTTGTGTGAAAACAAGGTCCAATCAGGCTGAAACGCTACAAGAAGGTAGAATCTATTGAGTTGTAAGTGATCTGAACGTTTCAAGATGATCGCACATTCCTATAGGGGGTAAAACCATGTCCCAAAGGTCACCGGGCCTGGTGTCACTTTAAAGAAGTAGTCCAGTTACACCTTTGAGGGCTTATAACTTGGCTTCTGAATGTCCTAGAGAGATCAGGTTTGTTTTAGTGTACTCCAATCAACAGCCCCTAACACCTCAAAAAGGAATGGAGTCATTAGCACTTATGGTTTTTAAATGGCACCCAGAATTATGTTGCACGAAGCACAATTTCACATCATTCTGGGTTCATTTGTGTGAAAACAAGGTCCAATCAGGCTGAACCGCTACAAGAAGGTAGAATCTATTGAGTTGTAAGTGATCTGAACGTTTCATGATGATAGCACTTTCCTAAGGGGGTCAAACCATGTCCCAAAGGTCACCGGGCCTGGTGTCACTTTAAAGAAGTAGTCCAGTTACACCTTTGTGGGCTTATAACTTGGCTTCTGAATGTCCTAGAGAGATCAGGTTTGTTTAAATGTACTCCAATCAACAGCCCCTACAACCACAAAAAGGAATGGAGTCATTAGCACTTATGGTTTGTAAATGGCACCCAGACTTATGTTGCACGAAGCGCAATTTCACATCATTCTGGGAACATTTGTGTGAAAACAAGGTCCAATTAGGCTGAAACGCTACAAGAAGGTAGAATCTATTGAGTTGTAAGTGATCTGAACGTTTCAAGATGATCGCACATTCCTATAGGGGGTAAAACCATGTCCCAAAGGTCACCGGGCCTGGTGTCACTTTAAAGAAGTAGTCCAGTTACACCTTTGTGGGCTTATAACTTGGCTTCTGAATGTCCTAGAGAGGTTAGGTTTGTTTTAGTGTACTCCAATCAACAGCCCCTACAACCACAAAAAGGAATGGAGTCATTAGCACTTATGGTTTGTAAATGGCACCCAGAATTATGTTGCACGAAGCACAATTTCACATCATTCTGGGTTCATTTGTGTGAAAACAAGGTCCAATCAGGCTGAAACATTACATGAAGGTAGAATCTATTGAGTTGTAAGTGGTCTGAACGTTTCATGATGATAGCACTTTCCTAATGGGGTCAAACCATGTCCCAAAGGTCACCGGATCTGGTGTCAATTTAAAGAAGTAGTCCAGTTACACCTTTGTGGGCTTTTAATTTGGCTTCTGAATGTCCTAGAGAGATCAGGTTTGTTTTAGTATACTCCAATCAACAGCCCCTACAACCACAAAAAGGAATGGAGTCATTAGCACTTATGGTGTTTAAATGGCACCCAGAATTTTGTTGCACGAAGCACAATTTCACATCATTCTGGGTTCATTTGTGTGAAAACAAGGTCCAATCAGGCTGAAACGCTACAAGAAGGTAGAATCTATTGAGTTGTAAGTGATCTGAACGTTTCATGATGATAGCACTTTCCTAAGGGGGTCAAACCATGTCCCAAAGGTCACCGGGCCTGGTGTCAATTTAAAGAAGTAGTCCAGTTACACCTTTGTGGGCTTATAACTTGGCTTCTGAATGTCCTAGAGAGATCAGGTTTATTTTAGTATACTCCAATCAACAGCCCCTACAACCACAAAAAGGAATGGAGTCATTAGCACCTATGGTGTTTAAATGGCACCCAGAATTATGTTGCACGAAGCACAATTTCACATTATTCTGGGTTCATTTGTGTGAAAACAAGGTCCAATCAGGCTGAACCGCTACAAGAAGGTAGAATCTATTGAGTTGTAAGTGATCTGAACGTTTCATGATTATAGCACTTTCCTAAGGGGGTCAAACCATGTCCCAAAGGTCACCGGGCCTGGTGTCACTTTAAAGAAGTAGTCCAGTTACACCTTTGTGGGCTTATAACTTGGCTTCTGAATGTCCTAGAGAGGTTAGGTTTGTTTTAGTGTACTACAATCAACAGCCCCTACAACCACAAAAAGGAATGGAGTCATTAGCACTTAAGGTTTGTAAATGGCACCCAGAATTATGTTGCACGAAGCACAATTTCACATCATTCTGGGTCCATTTGTGTGAAAACAAGGTCCAATCAGGCTGAAACGCTACAAGAAGGTAGAATCTATTGAGTTGTAAGTGATCTGAACGTTTCAAGATGATCGCACATTCCTATAGGGGGTAAAACCATGTCCCAAAGGTCACCGGGCCTGGTGTCACTTTAAAGAAGTAGTCCAGTTACACCTTTGAGGGCTTATAACTTGGCTTCTGAATGTCCTAGAGAGATCAGGTTTGTTTTAGTGTACTCCAATCAACAGCCCCTAACACCTCAAAAAGGAATGGAGTCATTTAGCACTTATGGTTTTTAAATGGCAGCCAGAATTATGTTGCACGAAGCACAATTTCACATCATTCTGGGTTCATTTGTGTGAAAACAAGGTCCAATCAGGCTGAACCGCTACAAGAAGGTAGAATCTATTGGGTTGTAAGTGATCTGAACGTTTCATGATGATAGCACTTTCCTAAGGGGGTCAAACCATGTCCCAAAGGTCACCGGGCCTGGTGTCACTTTAAAGAAGTAGTCCAGTTATACCTTTGTGGGCTTATAACTTGGCTTCTGAATGTCCTAGAGGGATCAGGTTTGTTTAAATGTACTCCAATCAACAGCCCCTACAACCACAAAAAGGAATGGAGTCATTAGCACTTATGGTTTGTAAATGGCACCCAGACTTATGTTGCACGAAGCGCAATTTCACATCATTCTGGGAACATTTGTGTGAAAACAAGGTCCAATTAGGCTGAAACGCTACAAGAAGGTAGAATCTATTGAGTTGTAAGTGATCTGAACGTTTCAAGATGATCGCACATTCCTATAGGGGGTAAAACCATGTCCCAAAGGTCACCGGGCCTGGTGTCACTTTAAAGAAGTAGTCCAGTTACACCTTTGTGGGCTTATAACTTGGCTTCTGAATGTCCTAGAGAGGTTAGGTTTGTTTTAGTGTACTCCAATCAACAGCCCCTACAACCACAAAAAGGAATGGAGTCATTAGCACTTATGGTTTGTAAATGGCACCCAGAATTATGTTGCACGAAGCACAATTTCACATCATTCTGGGTTCATTTGTGTGAAAACAAGGTCCAATCAGGCTGAAACATTACATGAAGGTAGAATCTATTGAGTTGTAAGTGGTCTGAACGTTTCATGATGATAGCACTTTCCTAATGGGGTCAAACCATGTCCCAAAGGTCAGCGGATCTGGTGTCAATTTAAAGAAGTAGTCCAGTTACACCTTTGTGGGCTTTTAATTTGGCTTCTGAATGTCCTAGAGAGATCAGGTTTGTTTTAGTATACTCCAATCAACAGCCCCTACAACCACAAAAAGGAATGGAGTCATTAGCACTTATGGTGTTTAAATGGCACCCAGAATTTTGTTGCACGAAGCACAATTTCACATCATTCTGGGTTCATTTGTGTGAAAACAAGGTCCAATCAGGCTGAAACGCTACAAGAAGGTAGAATCTATTGAGTTGTAAGTGATCTGAACGTTTCATGATGATAGCACTTTCCTAAGGGGGTCAAACCATGTCCCAAAGGTCACCGGGCCTGGTGTCACTTCAAAGAAGTAGTCCAGTTACACCTTTGTGGGCTTATAACTTGGCTTCTGAATGTCCTAGAGAGATCAGGTTTGTTTAAATGTACTCCAATCAACAGCCCCTACAACCACAAAAAGGAATGGAGTCATTAGCACTTATGGTTTGTAAATGGCACCCAGACTTATGTTGTACGAAGCACAATTTCACATCATTCTGGGAACATTTGTGTGAAAACAAGGTCCAATCAGGCTGAAACGCTACAAGAAGGTAGAATCTATTGAGTTGTAAGTGATCTGAACGTTTCAAGATGATCGCACATTCCTATAGGGGGTAAAACCATGTCCCAAAGGTCACCGGGCCTGGTGTCACTTTAAAGAAGTAGTCCAGTTACACCTCTGTGGGCTTATAACTTGGCTTCTGAATGTCCTAGAGAGGTTAGGTTTGTTTTAGTGTACTCCAATCAACAGCCCCTACAACCACAAAAAGGAATGGAGTCATTAGCACTTATGGTTTGTAAATGGCACCCAGAATTATGTTGCACGAAGCACAATTTCACATCATTCTGGGTTCATTTGTGTGAAAACAAGGTCCAATCAGGCTGAAACGTTACAGGAAGGTAGAATCTTTTGAGTTGTAAGTGATTTGAACATTTCATGATGATAGCACTTTCCTAAGGGGGTCAAACCATGTCCCAGAGGTCACCGGATCTGGTGTCAATTTAAAGAAGTAGTCCAGTTACACATTTGTGGGCTTATAACTTGGCTTCTGAATGTCCTAGAGAGATCAGGTTTGTTTTAGTGTACTCCAATCAACATCTCCTACAACCTCAAAAAGGAATGGAGTCATTAGCACTTATGGTTTTTAAATGGCACCCAGAATTATGCTGCACTAAGCACAATTTCACAACATTCTGGGTTCATTTGTGTGAAAACAAGGTCCAATCAGGCTGAAACGTTACAGGAAGGTAGAATCTATTGAGTTGTAAGTGATCTGAACGTTTCATGATGATAGTACTTTCCTAAGGGCGTCAAACCATGTCCCAAAGGTCACCGGATCTGGTGTCAATTTAAAGAAGTAGTCCAGTTACAAATTTGTGGGCTTATAACTTGGCTTCTGAATGTCCTAGAGAGATCAGGTTTGTTTTAATGTACTCCAACCAACAGCCCCTACAACCACAAAAAGGAATGGAGTCATTGGCACTTATGGTTTGTAAATGGCACCCAGAATTATGTTGCACGAAGCACAATTTCACATCATTCTGGGTCCATTTGTGTGAAAACAAGGTCCAATAAGGCTGAAACGTTACAAGAAGGTAGAATCTATTGAGTTGTAAGTGATCTGAACGTTTCATGATGATCGCACATTCCTATAGGGGGTCAAACCATGTCCCAAAGGTCACCGGGCCTGGTGTCCCTTTAAAGAGGTAGTCCAGTTACACCTTTGAGGGCTTATAACGTGGCTTCTGAATATCCTAGAGAGATCAGATTTGTTTTAGTGTACTCCAATCAACAGTTCCTACAACCTCAAAAAGGAATGGAGTCATTAGCACTTATGGTTTTTAAATGGCACCCAGAATTATGTTGTACGAAGCACAATTTCACATCATTCTGGGTTCATTTGTGTGAAAACAAGGTCCAATCAGGCTGAAATGTTACAGGAAGGTAGAATCTATTGAGTTGTAAGTGATCTGAACGTTTCATGATGATAGCACTTTCCTAAGGGGGTCAAACCATGTCCCAAAGGTCACTGGATCTGGTGTCAATTTAAAGAAGTAGTCCAGTTACACCTTTGTGGGCTTACAACTTGGCTTCTGAATGTCCAAGAGAGATCAGATTTTTTTTAGTATACTCCAATCAACAGCCACTACAACCACAAAAAGGAATGGAGTCATTAGCACTTATGGTTTTTAAATGGCACCCAGAATTATGTTGCACGAAGCACAATTTCACATCATTCTGGGTTCATTTGTGTGAAAACAAGGTCCAATCAGGCTGAAACGTTACAGTAAGGTAAAATCTAATGAGTTGTAAGTGATATGAACGTTTCAAGATGATCGCACATTCCTATAGGGGGTCAAACCATGTCCCAAAGGTCACCGGGCCTGGTGTCACTTTAAAGAAGCAGTCCAGTTACACCTTTGTGGGCTTATAACTTGGCTTCTGAATGTCCTAGAGAGGTTAGGTTTGTTTTAGTGTTCTCCAATCAACAGCCCCTACAACCACAAAAAGGAATGGAGTCATTAGCACTTATGGTTTGTAAATGGCACCCAGAATTATGTTGTACGAAGCACAATTTCACATCATTCTGGGTTCATTTGTGTGAAAACAAGGTCCAATCAGGCTGAAATGTTACAGGAAGGTAGAATCTATTGAGTTGTAAGTGATCTGAACGTTTCATGATGATAGCACTTTCCTAAGGGGGTCAAACCATGTCCCAAAGGTCACCGGATCTGGTGTCAATTTAAAGAAGTAGTCCAGTTACACATTTGTGGGCTTATAACTTGGCTTCTGAATGTCCTAGAGAGATCAGGTTTGTTTTAATGTACTCCAACCAACAGCCCCTACAACCACAAAAAGGAATGGAGTCATTAGCACTTATGGTTTGTAAATGGTACCCAGAATTATGCTGCACTAAGCACAATTTCACATCATTCTGGGTTCATTTGTGTGAAAACAAGGTCCAATCAGGCTGAAACGTTACAAGAAGGTAGAATCTATTGAGTTGTAAGTGATCTGAACTTTTCATGATGATCGCACATTCCTGTAGGGGGTCAAACCATGTCCCAAAGGTCACCGGGCCTGGTGTCACTTTAAAGAAGTAGTCCATTTACACCTTTGAGGGCTTATAACTTGGCTTCTGAATGTCCTAGAGAGATCAGGTTTGTTTTAGTGTACTCCAATCAACAGCCCCTACAACCCCAAAAAGGAATGGAGTCATTAGCACTTATGGTTTTTAAATGGCACCCAGAATTATGTTGCACGAAGCACAATTTCACATCATTCTGGGTTCATTTGTGTGAAAACAAGGTCCAATCAGGCTGAAATGTTACAGGAAGGTAGAATCTATTGAGTTGTAAGTGATCTGAACGTTTCATGAAGATAGCACTTTCCTAAGGGGGTCAAACCATGTCCCAAAGGTCACCGGGCCTGGTGTCACTTTAAAGAAGTAGTCCAGTTACATCTTTGAGGGCTTATAACTTGGCTTCTGAATATCCTAGAGAGATCAGGTTTGTTTTAGTGTACTCCAATCAACAGCCCCTACAACCACAAAAATGAATTCAGTCATTAGCACTTATGGTTTTTAAATGGCACCCAGAATTATGTTGCACGAAGCACAATTTCACATGATTCTGGGTTCATTTGTGTGAAAACAAGGTCCAATCAGGCTGAAACGTTACAGGAAACTACAATCTATTGAGTTGTAAGTGATCTGAACGTTTCAAGATGATCGCACATTCCTATAGGGGGTCAAACCATGTCCCAAAGGTCACCGGGCCTGGTGTCACTTTAAAGAAGCAGTCCAGTTACACCTTTGTGGGCTTATAACTTGGCTTCGGAATGTCCTAGAGAGGTTAGGCTTGTTTTAGTGTTCTCCAATCAACAGCCCCTACAACCACAAAAAGGAATGGAGTCATTAGCACTTATGGTTTGTAAATGGCACCCAGAATTATGTTGCACGAAGCACAATTTCACATCATTCTGGGTTCATTTGTGTGAAAACAAGGTCCAATCAGGCTGAAACGTTACAGGAAGGTAGAATCTATTGAGTTGTAAGTGATCTGAACGTTTCATGATGATAGCACTTTCCTAAGGTGGTCAAACCATGTCCCAAAGGTCACCAGATCTGGTGTCAATTTAAAGTAGTCCAGTTACACATTTGTGGGCTTATAACTTGGCTTCTGAATGTCCTAGAGAGATCAGGTTTGTTTTAGTATACTACAATCAACAGCCCCTACAACCACAAAAAGGAATGGAGTCATTAGCACTTATGGTTTTTAAATGGCACCCAGAATTATGCTGCACTAAGCACAATTTCACATCATTCTGGGTTCATTTGTGTGAAAACAAGGTCCAATCAGGCTGAAACGTTACAGGAAGGTAGAATCTATTGAGTTGTAAGTGATCTGAACGTTTCATGATGATAGCACTTTCCTAAGGGGGTCAAACCATGTCCCAAAGGTCACCGGGCCTGGTGTCACTTTAAAGAAGCAGTCCAGTTACACCTTTGTGGGCTTATAACTTGGCTTCTGAATGTCCTAAAGAGGTTAGGTTTGTTTTAGTGTTCTCCAATCAACAGCCCCTACAACCACAAAAAGGAATGGAGTCATTAGCACTTATGGTTTGTAAATGGCACCCAGAATTATGTTGCACAAAGCACAATTTCACATCATTCTGGGTTCATTTGTGTGAAAACAAGGTCCAATCAGGCTGAAAGAATCTATTGAGTTGTAAGTGATCTGAACGTTTCATGATGATAGCACTTTCCTAAGGGGGTCAAACCATGTCCCAAAGGTCACCGGGCCTGGTGTCACTTTAAAGAAGCAGTCCAGTTACACCTTTGTGGGCTTATAACTTGGCTTCTGAATGTCCTAGAGAGGTTAGGTTTGTTTTAGTGTACTCCAATCAACAGCCCCTACAACCACAAAAAGGAATGGAGTCATTAGCACTTAAGGTTTGTAAATGGCACCCAGAATTATGTTGCACGAAGCACAATTTCACATCATTCTGGGTCCATTTGTGTGAAAACAAGGTCCAATCAGGCTGAAACGCTACAAGAAGGTAGAATCTATTGAGTTGTAAGTGATATGAACGTTTCAAGATGATCGCACATTCCTATAGGGGGTAAAACCATGTCCCAAAGGTCACTGGGCCTGGTGTCACTTTAAAGAAGTAGTCCAGTTACACCTTTGAGGGCTTATAACTTGGCTTCTGAATGTCCTAAAGAGATCAGGTTTGTTTTAGTGTACTCCAATCAACAGCCCCTAACACCTCAAAAAGGAATGGAGTCATTAGCACTTATGGTTTTTAAATGGCACCCAGAATTATGTTGCACGAAGCACAATTTCACATCATTCTGGGTTCATTTGTGTGAAAACAAGGTCCAATCAGGCTGAAATGTTACAGGAAGGTAGAATCTATTGAGTTGTAAGTGATCTGAACGTTTCATGATGATAGCACTTTCCTAAGGGGGTCAAACCATGTCCCAAAGGTCACCGGGCCTGGTGTCACTTTAAAGAAGTAGTCCAGTTACACCTTTGTGGGCTTATAACTTGGCTTCTGAATGTCCTAGAGAGGTTAGGTTTGTTTTAGTGTACTCCAATCAACAGCCCCTACAACCCCAAAAAGGAATGGAGTCATTAGCACTTATGGTTTTTAAATGGCACCCAGAATTATGTTGAACGAAGCACAATTTCACATCATTCTGGGTTCATTTGTGTGAAAACAAGGTCCAATCAGGCTGAAATGTTACAGGAAGGTAGAATCTATTGAGTTGAAAGTGATCTGAACGTTTCATGAAGATAGCACTTTCCTAAGGGGGTCAAACCATGTCCCAGAGGTCACCGGATCTGGTGTCAATTTAAAGAAGTAGTCCAGTTACACATTTGTGGGCTTATAACTTGGCTTCTGAATGTCCTAGAGAGATCAGGTTTGTTTTAATGTACTCCAAACAACAGCCCCTACAACCACAAAAAGGAATGGAGTCATTAGCACTTATGGTTTGTAAATGGCACCCAGAATGATGTTGCACGAAGCACAATTTCACATCATTCTGGGTCCATTTGTGTGAAAACAAGGTCCAATCAGGCTGAAACGCTACAAGAAGGTAGAATCTATTGAGTTGTAAGTGATCTGAACGTTTCAAGATGATCGCACATTCCTATAGGGGGTCAAACCATGTCCTAAAGGTCACCGGGCCTGGTGTCCCTTTAAAGAGGTAGTCCAGTTACACCTTTGAGGGCTTATAACTTGGCTTCTGAATATCCTAGAGAGATCAGGTTTGTTTTAGTGTACTCCAATCAACAGTTCCTACAACCTCAAAAAGGAATGGAGTCATTAGCACTTATGGTTTTTAAATGTCACCCAGAATTATGTTGCACGAAGCACAATTTCACATCATTCTGGGTTCATTTGTGTGAAAACAAGGTCCAATCAGGCTGAAATGTTACAGGAAGGTAGAATCTATTGAGTTGTAAGTGATCTGAACGTTTCATGATGATAGCACTTTCCTAAGGGGGTCAAACCATGTCCCAAAGGTCACCGGATCTGGTGTCAATTTAAAGAAGTAGTCCAGTTACACCTTTGTGGGCTTATAACTTGGCTTCTGAATGTCCAAGAGAGATCAGGTTTTTTTTAGTATACTCCAATCAACAGCCCCTACAACCACAAAAATGAATGGAGTCATTAGCACTTATGGTTTTTAAATGGCACCCAGAATTATGTTGCACGAAGCACAATTTCACATCATTCTGGGTTCATTTGTGTGAAAACAAGGTCCAATCAGGCTGAAACGTTACAGGAAGGTAAAATCTAATGAGTTGTAAGTGATATGAACGTTTCAAGATGATTGCACATTCCTATAGGGGGTCAAACCATGTCCCAAAGGTCACCAGGCCTGGTGTCACTTTAAAGAAGCAGTCCAGTTACACCTTTGTGGGCTTATAACTTGGCTTCTGAATGTCCTAGAGAGGTTAGGTTTGTTTTAGTGTTCTCCAATCAACAGCCCCTACAACCTCATAAAGGAATGGAGTCATTAGCACTTATGGTTTGTAAATGGCACCCAGAATTATGTTGCACGAAGCACAATTTCACATCATTCTGGGTTCATTTGTGTGAAAACAAGGTCCAATCAGGCTGAAACGTTACAGGAAGGTAGAATCTATTGAGTTGTAAGCGATCTGAACGTTTCATGATGATAGCACTTTCCTAAGGGGGTCAAACCATGTCCCAAAGGTCACCGGATCTGGTGTCAATTTAAAGAAGTAGTTCAGTTACACATTTGTCGGCTTATAACTTGGCTTCTGAATGTCCTAGAGAAATCAGGTTTGTTTTAATGTACTCCAACCAACAGCCCCTACAACCACAAAAAGGAATGGAGTCATTAGCACTTATGGCTTGTAAATGGCACCCAGAATTATGCCGCACTAAGCACAATTTCACATCATTCTGGGTTCATTTGTGTGAAAACAAGGTCCAATCAGGCTGAAACGTTACAAGAAGGTAGAATCTATTGAGTTGTAAGTGATCTGAACTTTTCATGATGATCGCACATTCCTATAGGGGGTCAAACCATGTCCCAAAGGTCACCGGGCCTGGTGTCACTTTAAAGAAGTAGTCCAGTTACACCTTTGTGGGCTTATAACTTGGCTTCTGAATGTCCAAGAGAGATCAGGTTTTTTTAGTATACTCCAATCAACAGCCCCTACAACCACAAAAAGGAATGGAGTCATTAGCACTTATGGTTTTTAAATGGCACCCAGAATTATGTTGCACGAAGCACAATTTCACATCATTCTGGGTTCATTTGTGTGAAAACAAGGTCCAATCAGGCTGAAATGTTACAGGAAGGTAGAATCTATTGAGTTGTAAGTGATCTGAACGTTTCATGAAGATAGCACTTTCCTAAGGGGGTCAAACCATGTCCCAAAGGTCACCGGGCCTGGTGTCACTTTAAAGAAGTAGTCCAGTTACACCTTTGTGGGCTTATAACTTGGCTTCTGAATGTCCAAGAGAGATCAGGTTTTTTTAGTATACTCCAATCAACAGCCCCTACAACCACAAAAAGGAATGGAGTCATTAGCACTTATGGTTTGTAAATGGCACCCAGAATTATGCTGCACTAAGCACAATTTCACATCATTCTGGGTTCATTTGTGTGAAAACAAGGTCCAATCAGGCTGAAACGTTACAAGAAGGTAGAATCTATTGAGTTGTAAGTGATCTGAACTTTTCATGATGATCGCACATTCCTATAGGGGGTCAAACCATGTCCCAAAGGTCACCGGGCCTGGTGTCACTTTAAAGAAGTAGTCCATTTACAACTTTGAGGGCTTATAACTTCGCTTCTGAATGTCCTAGAGAGATCAGGTTTGTTTTAGTGTACTCCAATCAACAGCCCCTACAACCCCAAAAAGGAATGGAGTCATTAGCACTTATGGTTTTTAAATGGCACCCAGAATTATGTTGCACGAAGCACAATTTCACATCATTCTGGGTTCATTTGTGTGAAAACAAGGTCCAATCAGGCTGAAATGTTACAGGAAGGTAGAATCTATTGAGTTGTAAGTGATCTGAACGTTTCATGAAGATATCACTTTCCTAAGGGGGTCAAACCATGTCCCAAAGGTCACCGGGCCTGGTGTCACTTTAAAGAAGTAGTCCAGTTACATCTTTGAGGGCTTATAACTTGGCTTCTGAATATCCTAGAGAGATCAGGTTTGTTTTAGTGTACTCCAATCAACAGCCCCTACAACCACAAAAAGGAATTGAGTCATTAGCACTTATGGTTTTTAAATGGCACCCAGAATTATGTTGCACGAAGCACAATTTCACATCATTCTGGGTTCATTTGTGTGAAAACAAGGTCCAATCAGGCTGAAACGTTACAGGAAACTACAATCTATTGAGTTGTAAGTGATCTGAACGTTTCAAGATGATCGCACATTCCTATAGGGTTTCAAACCATGTCCCAAAGGTCACCGGGCCTGGTGTCACTTTAAAGAAGCAGTCCAGTTACACTTTTGTGGGCTTATAACTTGGCTTCGGAATGTCCTAGAGAGGTTAGGCTTGTTTTAGTGTTCTCCAATCAACAGCCCCTACAACCACAAAAAGGAATGGAGTCATTAGCACTTATGGTTTGTAAATGGCACCCAGAATTATGTTGCACGAAGCACAATTTCACATCATTCTGGGTTCATTTGTGTGAAAACATGGTCCAATCAGGCTGAAACGTTACAGGAAGGTAGAATCTATTGAGTTGTAAGTGATCTGAACGTTTCATGATGATAGCACTTTCCTAAGGGGGTCAAACCATGTCCCAAAGGTCACCGGATCTGGTGTCAATTTAACGTAGTCCAGTTACACATTTGTGGGCTTATAACTTGGCTTCTGAATGTCCTAGAGAGATCAGGTTTGTTTTAATGTACTCCAACCAACAGCCCCTACAACCACAAAAAGGAATGGAGTCATTAGCACTTATGGTTTGTAAATGGCACCCAGAATTATGTTGCACGAAGCACAATTTCACATCATTCTGGGTCCATTTGTGTGAAAACAAGGTCCATTCAGGCTGAAACATTACAAGAAGGTAGAATCTATTGAGTTGTAAGTGATCTGAACGTTTCAAGATGATCGCACATTCCTATAGGGGGTAAAACCATGTCCCAAAGGTCACCGGGCCTGGTGTCACTTTAAAGAAGTAGTCCAGTTACACATTTGAGGGCTTATACCTTGGCTTCTTAATGTCGTAGAGAGATCAGGTTTGTTTTAGTGTACTCCAATCAACAGCCCCTACAACCTCAAAAAGGAATGGAGTCATTAGCACTTATGGTTTTTAAATGGCACCCAGAATTATGTTGCATGAAGCACAATTTCACATCATTCTGGGTTCATTTGTGTGAAAACAAGGTCCAATCAGGCTGAAATGTTACAGGAAGGTAGAATCTATTGAGTTGTAAGTGATCTGAACGTTTCATGATTATAGCACTTTCCTAAGGGGGTCAAACCATGTCCCAAAGGTCACCGGATCTGGTGTCAATTTAAAGAAGTAGTCCACTTACACCTTTGTGGGCTTATAACTTGGCTTCTGAATGTCCTAGAGAGATCAGGTTTGTTTTAGTATACTCCAATCAACAGCCCCTACAACCACAAAAAGGAATGGAGTCATTAGCACTTACGGTGTTTAAATGGCACCCAGAATTATGTTGCACGAAGCACAATTTCACATCATTCTGGGTTCATTTGTGTGAAAACAAGGTCCAATCAGGCTGAAACGTTACAGGAAGGTAGAATCTATTGAGTTGTAAGTGATCTGAACGTTTCATGATGATAGCACTTTCCTAAGGGGGTCAAACCATGTCCCAAAGGTCACCGGGCCTGGTGTCACTTTAAAGAAGTAGTCCAGTTACACCTTTGTGGGCTTATAACTTGGCTTCTGAATGTCCTAGAGAGGTTAGGTTTGTTTTAGTGTACTCCAATCAACAGCCCCTACAACCACAAAAAGGAATGGAGTCATTAGCACTTAAGGTTTGTAAATGGCACCCAGAATTATGTTGCACGAAGCACAATTTCACATCATTCTGGGTCCATTTGTGTGAAAACAAGGTCCAATCAGGCTGAAACGCTACAAAAAGGTAGAATCTATTGAGTTGTAAGTGATCTGAACGTTTCAAGATGATCGCACTTTCCTAAGGGGGTCAAACCATGTCCCAAAGGTCACCGGATCTGGTGTCAATTTAAAGAAGTAGTCCAGTTACACCTTTGTGGGCTTATAACTTGGCTTCTGAATGTCCTAGAGAGATCAGGTTTGTTTTAGTATACTCCAATCAACAGCCCCTACAACCACAAAAAGGAATGGAGTCATTTGCACTTATGGTGTTTAAATGGCACCCAGAATTATTTTGCACGAAGCACAATTTCACATCATTCTGGGTTCATTTGTGTGAAAACAAGGTCCAATCAGGCTGAAACGCTACAAGAAGGTAGAATCTATTGAGTTGTAAGTGATCTGAACGTTTCATGATGATAGCACTTTCCTAAGGGGGTCAAATCATGTCCCAAAGGTCACCGGGCCTGGTGTCACTTTAAAGAAGTAGTCCAGTTACACCTTTGTGGGCTTATAACTTGGCTTCTGAATGTCCTAGAGAGATCAGGTTTGTTTAAATGTACTCCAATCAACAGCCCCTACAACCACAAAAAGGAATGGAGTCCTTAGCACTTATGGTTTGTAAATGGCTCCCAGACTGATGTTGCACGAAGCACAATTTCACATCATTCTGGGAACATTTGTGTGAAAACAAGGTCCAATTAGGCTGAAACGCTACAAGAAGGTAGAATCTATTGAGTTGTAAGTCATCTGAACGTTTCAAGATGATCGCACATTCCTATAGGGGGTAAAACCATGTCCCAAAGGTCACCGGGCCTGGTGTCACTTTAAAGAAGTAGTCCATTTACACCTTTGAGGGCTTATAACTTGGCTTCTGAATGTCCTAGAGAGATCGGGTTTGTTTTAGTGTACTCCAATCAACAGCCCCTACAACCCCAAAAAGGAATGGAGTCATTAGCACTTATGGTTTTTAAATGGCACCCAGAATTATGTTGCACGAAGCACAATTTCACATCATTCTGGGTTCATTTGTGTGAAAACAAGGTCCAATCAGGCTGAAATGTTACAGGAAGGTAGAATCTATTGAGTTGTAAGTGATCTGAACGTTTCATGAAGATAGCACTTTCCTAAGGGGGTCAAACCATGTCCCAAAGGTCACCGGGCCTGGTGTCACTTTAAAGAAGTAGTCCAGTTACACCTTTGTGGGCTTATAACTTGGCTTCTGAATGTCCAAGAGAGATCAGGTTTTTTTAGTATACTCCAATCAACAGCCCCTACAACCACAAAAAGGAATGGAGTCATTAGCACTTATGGTTTGTAAATGGCACCCAGAATTATGCTGCACTAAGCACAATTTCACATCATTCTGGGTTCATTTGTGTGAAAACAAGGTCCAATCAGGCTGAAACGTTACAAGAAGGTAGAATCTATTGAGTTGTAAGTGATCTGAACTTTTCATGATGATCGCACATTCCTATAGGGGGTCAAACCATGTCCCAAAGGTCACCGGGCCTGGTGTCACTTTAAAGAAGTAGTCCATTTACACCTTTGAGGGCTTATAACTTGGCTTCTGAATGTCCTAGAGAGATCAGGTTTGTTTTAGTGTACTCCAATCAACAGCCCCTACAACCCCAAAAAGGAATGGAGTCATTAGCACTTATGGTTTTTAAATGGCACCCAGAATTATGTTGCACGAAGCACAATTTCACATCATTCTGGGTTCATTTGTGTGAAAACAAGGTCCAATCAGGCTGAAACGTTACAGGAAGGTAGAATCTATTGAGTTGTAAGTGATCTGAACGTTTCATGAAGATATCACTTTCCTAAGGGGGTCAAACCATGTCCCAAAGGTCACCGGGCCTGGTGTCACTTTAAAGAAGTAGTCCAGTTACATCTTTGAGGGCTTATAACTTGGCTTCTGAATATCCTAGAGAGATCAGGTTTGTTTTAGTGTACTCCAATCAACAGCCCCTACAACCACAAAAAGGAATTGAGTCATTAGCACTTATGGTTTTTAAATGGCACCCAGAATTATGTTGCACGAAGCACAATTTCACATCATTCTGGGTTCATTTGTGTGAAAACAAGGTCCAATCAGGCTGAAACGTTACAGGAAACTACAATCTATTGAGTTGTAAGTGATCTGAACGTTTCAAGATGATCGCACATTCCTATAGGGTTTCAAACCATGTCCCAAAGGTCACCGGGCCTGGTGTCACTTTAAAGAAGCAGTCCAGTTACACTTTTGTGGGCTTATAACTTGGCTTCGGAATGTCCTAGAGAGGTTAGGCTTGTTTTAGTGTTCTCCAATCAACAGCCCCTA
Organism: Nothobranchius furzeri; assembly: GCF_043380555.1. Taxonomy (NCBI): domain Eukaryota; kingdom Metazoa; phylum Chordata; class Actinopteri; order Cyprinodontiformes; family Nothobranchiidae; genus Nothobranchius; species Nothobranchius furzeri. The sequence continues at coordinate 11,275,160 of NC_091741.1, read as the reverse complement.
CAACCACAAAAAGGAATGGAGTCATTAGCACTTATGGTTTGTAAATGGCACCCAGAATTATGTTGCACGAAGCACAATTTCACATCATTCTGGGTTCATTTGTGTGAAAACATGGTCCAATCAGGCTGAAACGTTACAGGAAGGTAGAATCTATTGAGTTGTAAGTGATCTGAACGTTTCATGATGATAGCACTTTCCTAAGGGGGTCAAACCATGTCCCAAAGGTCACCAGATCTGGTGTCAATTTAACGTAGTCCAGTTACACATTTGTGGGCTTATAACTTGGCTTCTGAATGTCCTAGATAGATCAGGTTTGTTTTAATGTACTCCAACCAACAGCCCCTACAACCACAAAAAGGAATGGAGTCATTAGCACTTATGGTTTGTAAATGGCACCCAGAATTATGTTGCACGAAGCACAATTTCACATCATTCTGGGTCCATTTGTGTGAAAACAAGGTCCATTCAGGCTGAAACATTACAAGAAGGTAGAATCTATTGAGTTGTAAGTGATCTGAACGTTTCAAGATGATCGCACATTCCTATAGGGCGTAAAACCATGTCCCAAAGGTCACCGGGCCTGGTGTCACTTTAAAGAAGTAGTCCAGTTACACATTTGAGGGCTTATACCTTGGCTTCTTAATGTCGTAGAGAGATCAGGTTTGTTTTAGTGTACTCCAATCAACAGCCCCTACAACCTCAAAAAGGAATGGAGTCATTAGCACTTATGGTTTTTAAATGGCACCCAGAATTATGTTGCATGAAGCACAATTTCACATCATTCTGGGTTCATTTGTGTGAAAACAAGGTCCAATCAGGCTGAAATGTTACAGGAAGGTAGAATCTATTGAGTTGTAAGTGATCTGAACGTTTCATGATTATAGCACTTTCCTAAGGGGGTCAAACCATGTCCCAAAGGTCACCGGATCTGGTGTCAATTTAAAGAAGTAGTCCACTTACACCTTTGTTGGCTTATAACTTGGCTTCTGAATGTCCTAGAGAGATCAGGTTTGTTTTAGTATACTCCAATCAACAGCCCCTACAACCACAAAAAGGAATGGAGTCATTAGCACTTATGGTGTTTAAATGGCACCCAGAATTATGTTGCACGAAGCACAATTTCACATCATTCTGGGTTCATTTGTGTGAAAACAAGGTCCAATCAGGCTGAAACGTTACAGGAAGGTAGAATCTATTGAGTTGTAAGTGATCTGAACGTTTCATGATGATAGCACTTTCCTAAGGGGGTCAAACCATGTCCCAAAGGTCACCGGGCCTGGTGTCACTTTAAAGAAGTAGTCCAGTTACACCTTTGTGGGCTTATAACTTGGCTTCTGAATGTCCTAGAGAGGTTAGGTTTGTTTTAGTGTACTCCAATCAACAGCCCCTACAACCACAAAAAGGAATGGAGTCATTAGCACTTAAGGTTTGTAAATGGCACCCAGAATTATGTTGCACGAAGCACAATTTCACATCATTCTGGGTCCATTTGTGTGAAAACAAGGTCCAATCAGGCTGAAACGCTACAAAAAGGTAGAATCTATTGAGTTGTAAGTGATCTGAACGTTTCAAGATGATCGCACATTCCTATAGGGGGTAAAACCATGTCCCAAAGGTCACCGGGCCTGGTGTCACTTTAAAGAAGTAGTCCAGTTACACCTTTGAGGGCTTATAACTTGGCTTCTGAATGTCCTAGAGAGATCAGGTTTGTTTTAGTGTACTCCAATCAACAGCCCCTACAACCTCAAAAAGGAATGGAGTCATTAGCACTTATGGTTTTTAAATGGCACCCAGAATTATGTTGCACGAAGCACAATTTCACATCATTCTGGGTACATTTGTGTGAAAACAAGGTCCAATCAGGCTGAAATGTTACAGGAAGGTAGAATCTATTGAGTTGTAAGTGATCTGAACGTTTCATGATGATAGCACTTTCCTAAGGGGGTCAAACCATGTCCCAAAGGTCACCGGATCTGGTGTCAATTTAAAGAAGTAGTCCAGTTACACCTTTGTGGGCTTATAACTTGGCTTCTGAATGTCCTAGAGAGATCAGGTTTGTTTAAATGTACTCCAATCAACAGCCCCTACAACCACAAAAAGGAATGGAGTCCTTAGCACTTATGGTTTGTAAATGGCACCCAGACTGATGTTGCACGAAGCACAATTTCACATCATTCTGGGAACATTTGTGTGAAAACAAGGTCCAATTAGGCTGAAACGCTACAAGAAGGTAGAATCTATTGAGTTGTAAGTCATCTGAACGTTTCAAGATGATCGCACATTCCTATAGGGGGTAAAACCATGTCCCAAAGGTCACCGGGCCTGGTGTCACTTTAAAGAAGTAGTCCATTTACACCTTTGTGGGCTTATAACTTGGCTTCTGAATGTCCTAGAGAGGTTAGGTTTGTTTTAGTGTACTCCAATCAACAGCCCCTACAACCACAAAAAGGAATGGAGTCATTAGCACTTATGGTTTGTAAATGGCACCCAGAATTATGTTGCACGAAGCACAATTTCACATCATTCTGGGTTCATTTGTGTGAAAACAAGGTCCAATCAGGCTGAAACATTACAGGAAGGTAGAATCTATTGAGTTGTAAGTGATCTGAACGTTTCATGATGATAGCACTTTCCTAAGAGGGTCAAACCATGTCCCAAAGGTCACCGGATCTGGTGTCAATTTAAAGAAGTAGTCCAGTTACACCTTTGTGGGCTTTTAATTTGGCTTCTGAATGTCCTAGAGAGATCAGGGTTGTTTTAGTATACTCCAATCAACAGCCCCTACAACCACAAAAAGGAATGGAGTCATTAGCGAATTTTGTTGCACGAAGCACAATTTTACATCATTCTGGGTTCATTTGTGTGAAAACAAGGGCCAATCAGGCTGAAACGCTACAAGAAGGTAGAATCTATTGAGTTGTAAGTGATCTGAACGTTTCATGATGATAGCACTTTCCTAAGGGGGTCAAACCATGTCCCAAAGGTCACCGGATCTGGTGTCAATTTAAAGAAGTAGTCCAGTTACACCTTTGTGGGCTTATAACTTGGCTTCTGAATGTCCTAGAGAGGTTAGGTTTGTTTTAGTGTACTCCAATCAACAGCCCCTACAACCACAAAAAGGAATGGAGTCATTAGCACTTATGGTTTGTAAATGTCACCCAGAATTATGTTGCACGAAGCACAATTTCACATCATTCTGGGTTCATTTGTGTGAAAACAAGGTCCAATCAGGCTGAAACGTTACAGAAAGATAGAATCTATTGAGTTGTAAGTGATCTGAACGTTTCATGATGATAGCACTTTCCTAAGGGGGTCAAACCATGTCCCAAAGGTCACGGGATCTGGTGTCAATTTAAAGAAGTAGTCCAGTTACACCTTTGTGGGCTTATAATTTGGCTTCTGAATGTCCAAGAGAGATCAGGTTTGTTTTAGTATACTCCAATCAACAGCCCCTACAACCACAAAAAGGAATGGAGTCATTAGCACTTATGGTGTTTAAATGGCACCCAGAATTTTGTTGCACGAAGCACAATTTCACATCATTCTGGGTTCATTTGTGTGAAAACAAGGTCATATCAGGCTGAAACGCTACAAGAAGGTAGAATCTATTGAGTTGTAAGTGATCTGAACGTTTCATGATGATAGCACTTTCCTAAGGGGGTCAAACCATGTCCCAAAGGTCACCGGGCCTGGTGTCACTTTAAAGAAGTAGTCCAGTTACACCTTTGTGGGCTTATAACTTGGCTTCTGAATGTCCTAGAGAGATCAGGTTTGTTTAAATGTACTCCAATCAACAGCCCCTACAACCACAAAAAGGAATGGAGTCATTAGCACTTATGGTTTGTAAATGGCACCCAGAATTATGTTGCACGAAGCACAATTTCACATCATTCTGGGTCCATTTGTGTGAAAACAAGGTCCATTCAGGCTGAAACATTACAAGAAGGTAGAATCTATTGAGTTGTAAGTGATCTGAACGTTTCAAGATGATCGCGCATTCCTATAGGGCGTAAAACCATGTCCCAAAGGTCACCGGGCCTGGTGTCACTTTAAAGAAGTAGTCCAGTTACACATTTGAGGGCTTATACCTTGGCTTCTTAATGTCGTAGAGAGATCAGGTTTGTTTTAGTGTACTCCAATCAACAGCCCCTACAACCTCAAAAAGGAATGGAGTCATTAGCACTTATGGTTTTTAAATGGCACCCAGAATTATGTTGCATAAAGCACAATTTCACATCATTCTGGGTTCATTTGTGTGAAAACAAGGTCCAATCAGGCTGAAATGTTACAGGAAGGTAGAATCTATTGAGTTGTAAGTGATCTGAACGTTTCATGATTATAGCACTTTCCTAAGGGGGTCAAACCATGTCCCAAAGGTCACCGGATCTGGTGTCAATTTAAAGAAGTAGTCCACTTACACCTTTGTTGGCTTATAACTTGGCTTCTGAATGTCCTAGAGAGATCAGGTTTGTTTTAGTATACTCCAATCAACAGCCCCTACAACCACAAAAAGGAATGGAGTCATTAGCACTTATGGTGTTTAAGTGGCACCCAGAATTATGTTGCACGAAGCACAATTTCACATCATTCTGGGTTCATTTGTGTGAAAACAAGGTCCAATCAGGCTGAAACGTTACAGGAAGGTAGAATCTATTGAGTTGTAAGTGATCTGAACGTTTCATGATGATAGCACTTTCCTAAGGGGGTCAAACCATGTCCCAAAGGTCACCAGATCTGGTGTCAATTTAACGTAGTCCAGTTACACATTTGTGGGCTTATAACTTGGCTTCTGAATGTCCTTGAGAGATCAGGTTTGTTTTAATGTACTCCAACCAACAGCCCCTACAACCACAAAAAGGAATGGAGTCATTAGCACTTATGGTTTGTAAATGGCACCCAGAATTATGTTGCACGAAGCACAATTTCACATCATTCTGGGTCCATTTGTGTGAAAACAAGGTCCATTCAGGCTGAAACATTACAAGAAGGTAGAATCTATTGAGTTGTAAGTGATCTGAACGTTTCAAGATGATCGCACATTCCTATAGGGCGTAAAACCATGTCCCAAAGGTCACCGGGCCTGGTGTCACTTTAAAGAAGTAGTCCAGTTACACATTTGAGGGCTTATACCTTGGCTTCTTAATGTCGTAGAGAGATCAGGTTTGTTTTAGTGTACTCCAATCAACAGCCCCTACAACCTCAAAAAGGAATGGAGTCATTAGCACTTATGGTTTTTAAATGGCACCCAGAATTATGTTGCATGAAGCACAATTTCACATCATTCTGGGTTCATTTGTGTGAAAACAAGGTCCAATCAGGCTGAAATGTTACAGGAAGGTAGAATCTATTGAGTTGTAAGTGATCTGAACGTTTCATGATTATAGCACTTTCCTAAGGGGGTCAAACCATGTCCCAAAGGTCACCGGATCTGGTGTCAATTTAAAGAAGTAGTCCACTTACACCTTTGTTGGCTTATAACTTGGCTTCTGAATGTCCTAGAGAGATCAGGTTTGTTTTAGTATACTCCAATCAACAGCCCCTACAACCACAAAAAGGAATGGAGTCATTAGCACTTATGGTGTTTAAATGGCACCCAGAATTATGTTGCACGAAGCACAATTTCACATCATTCTGGGTTCATTTGTGTGAAAACAAGGTCCAATCAGGCTGAAACGTTACAGGAAGGTAGAATCTATTGAGTTGTAAGTGATCTGAACGTTTCATGATGATAGCACTTTCCTAAGGGGGTCAAACCATGTCCCAAAGGTCACCGGGCCTGGTGTCACTTTAAAGAAGTAGTCCAGTTACACCTTTGTGGGCTTATAACTTGGCTTCTGAATGTCCTAGAGAGGTTAGGTTTGTTTTAGTGTACTCCAATCAACAGCCCCTACAACCACAAAAAGGAATGGAGTCATTAGCACTTAAGGTTTGTAAATGGCACCCAGAATTATGTTGCACGAAGCACAATTTCACATCATTCTGGGTCCATTTGTGTGAAAACAAGGTCCAATCAGGCTGAAACGCTACAAAAAGGTAGAATCTATTGAGTTGTAAGTGATCTGAACGTTTCAAGATGATCGCACATTCCTATAGGGGGTAAAACCATGTCCCAAAGGTCACCGGGCCTGGTGTCACTTTAAAGAAGTAGTCCAGTTACACCTTTGAGGGCTTATAACTTGGCTTCTGAATGTCCTAGAGAGATCAGGTTTGTTTTAGTGTACTCCAATCAACAGCCCCTACAACCTCAAAAAGGAATGGAGTCATTAGCACTTATGGTTTTTAAATGGCACCCAGAATTATGTTGCACGAAGCACAATTTCACATCATTCTGGGTACATTTGTGTGAAAACAAGGTCCAATCAGGCTGAAATGTTACAGGAAGGTAGAATCTATTGAGTTGTAAGTGATCTGAACGTTTCATGATGATAGCACTTTCCTAAGGGGGTCAAACCATGTCCCAAAGGTCACCGGATCTGGTGTCAATTTAAAGAAGTAGTCCAGTTTGACCTTTGTGGGCTTATAACTTGGCTTCTGAATGTCCTAGAGAGATCAGGTTTGTTTAAATGTACTCCAATCAACAGCCCCTACAACCACAAAAAGGAATGGAGTCCTTAGCACTTATGGTTTGTAAATGGCACCCAGACTGATGTTGCACGAAGCACAATTTCACATCATTCTGGGAACATTTGTGTGAAAACAAGGTCCAATTAGGCTGAAACGCTACAAGAAGGTAGAATCTATTGAGTTGTAAGTCATCTGAACGTTTCAAGATGATCGCACATTCCTATAGGGGGTAAAACCATGTCCCAAAGGTCACCGGGCCTGGTGTCACTTTAAAGAAGTAGTCCATTTACACCTTTGTGGGCTTATAACTTGGCTTCTGAATGTCCTAGAGAGGTTAGGTTTGTTTTAGTGTACTCCAATCAACAGCCCCTACAACCACAAAAAGGAATGGAGTCATTAGCACTTATGGTTTGTAAATGGCACCCAGAATTATGTTGCACGAAGCACAATTTCACATCATTCTGGGTTCATTTGTGTGAAAACAAGGTCCAATCAGGCTGAAACATTACAGGAAGGTAGAATCTATTGAGTTGTAAGTGATCTGAACGTTTCATGATGATAGCACTTTCCTAAGAGGGTCAAACCATGTCCCAAAGGTCACCGGATCTGGTGTCAATTTAAAGAAGTAGTCCAGTTACACCTTTGTGGGCTTTTAATTTGGCTTCTGAATGTCCTAGAGAGATCAGGGTTGTTTTAGTATACTCCAATCAACAGCCCCTACAACCACAAAAAGGAATGGAGTCATTAGCGAATTTTGTTGCACGAAGCACAATTTTACATCATTCTGGGTTCATTTGTGTGAAAACAAGGGCCAATCAGGCTGAAACGCTACAAGAAGGTAGAATCTATTGAGTTGTAAGTGATCTGAACGTTTCATGATGATAGCACTTTCCTAAGGGGGTCAAACCATGTCCCAAAGGTCACCGGATCTGGTGTCAATTTAAAGAAGTAGTCCAGTTACACCTTTGTGGGCTTATAACTTGGCTTCTGAATGTCCTAGAGAGGTTAGGTTTGTTTTAGTGTACTCCAATCAACAGCCCCTACAACCACAAAAAGGAATGGAGTCATTAGCACTTATGGTTTGTAAATGTCACCCAGAATTATGTTGCACGAAGCACAATTTCACATCATTCTGGGTTCATTTGTGTGAAAACAAGGTCCAATCAGGCTGAAACGTTACAGAAAGATAGAATCTATTGAGTTGTAAGTGATCTGAACGTTTCATGATGATAGCACTTTCCTAAGGGGGTCAAACCATGTCCCAAAGGTCACGGGATCTGGTGTCAATTTAAAGAAGTAGTCCAGTTACACCTTTGTGGGCTTATAATTTGGCTTCTGAATGTCCAAGAGAGATCAGGTTTGTTTTAGTATACTCCAATCAACAGCCCCTACAACCACAAAAAGGAATGGAGTCATTAGCACTTATGGTGTTTAAATGGCACCCAGAATTTTGTTGCACGAAGCACAATTTCACATCATTCTGGGTTCATTTGTGTGAAAACAAGGTCATATCAGGCTGAAACGCTACAAGAAGGTAGAATCTATTGAGTTGTAAGTGATCTGAACGTTTCATGATGATAGCACTTTCCTAAGGGGGTCAAACCATGTCCCAAAGGTCACCGGGCCTGGTGTCACTTTAAAGAAGTAGTCCAGTTACACCTTTGTGGGCTTATAACTTGGCTTCTGAATGTCCTAGAGAGATCAGGTTTGTTTAAATGTACTCCAATCAACAGCCCCTACAACCACAAAAAGGAATGGAGTCATTAGCACTTATGGTTTGTAAATGGCACCCAGACTTATGTTGCACGAAGCACAATTTCACATCATTCTGGGTTCATTTGTGTGAAAACAAGGTCCAATCAGGCTGAAACGTTACAAGAAGGTAGAATCTATTGAGTTGTAAGTGATCTGAACGTTTCAAGATGATCGCACATTCCTATAGGGCGTAAAACCATGTCCCAAAGGTCACCGGGCCTGGTGTCACTTTAAAGAAGTAGTCCAGTTACACATTTGAGGGCTTATACCTTGGCTTCTTAATGTCGTAGAGAGATCAGGTTTGTTTTAGTGTACTCCAATTAACAGCCCCTACAACCTCAAAAAGGAATGGAGTCATTAGCACTTATGGTTTTTAAATGGCACCCAGAATTATGTTGCATGAAGCACAATTTCACATCATTCTGGGTTCATTTGTGTGAAAACAAGGTCCAATCAGGCTGAAATGTTACAGGAAGGTAGAATCTATTGAGTTGTAAGTGATCTGAACGTTTCATGATTATAGCACTTTCCTAAGGGGGTCAAACCATGTCCCAAAGGTCACCGGATCTGGTGTCAATTTAAAGAAGTAGTCCACTTACACCTTTGTTGGCTTATAACTTGGCTTCTGAATGTCCTAGAGAGATCAGGTTTGTTTTAGTATACTCCAATCAACAGCCCCTACAACCACAAAAAGGAATGGAGTCATTAGCACTTATGGTGTTTAAATGGCACCCAGAATTATGTTGCACGAAGCACAATTTCACATCATTCTGGGTTCATTTGTGTGAAAACAAGGTCCAATCAGGCTGAAACGTTACAGGAAGGTAGAATCTATTGAGTTGTAAGTGATCTGAACGTTTCATGATGATAGCACTTTCCTAAGGGGGTCAAACCATGTCCCAAAGGTCACCAGATCTGGTGTCAATTTAACGTAGTCCAGTTACACATTTGTGGGCTTATAACTTGGCTTCTGAATGTCCTAGAGAGATCAGGTTTGTTTTAATGTACTCCAACCAACAGCCCCTACAACCACAAAAAGGAATGGAGTCATTAGCACTTATGGTTTGTAAATGGCACCCAGAATTATGTTGCACGAAGCACAATTTCACATCATTCTGGGTCCATTTGTGTGAAAACAAGGTCCATTCAGGCTGAAACATTACAAGAAGGTAGAATCTATTGAGTTGTAAGTGATCTGAACGTTTCAAGATGATCGCACATTCCTATAGGGCGTAAAACCATGTCCCAAAGGTCACCGGGCCTGGTGTCACTTTAAAGAAGTAGTCCAGTTACACATTTGAGGGCTTATACCTTGGCTTCTTAATGTCGTAGAGAGATCAGGTTTGTTTTAGTGTACTCCAATCAACAGCCCCTACAACCTCAAAAAGGAATGGAGTCATTAGCACTTATGGTTTTTAAATGGCACCCAGAATTATGTTGCATGAAGCACAATTTCACATCATTCTGGGTTCATTTGTGTGAAAACAAGGTCCAATCAGGCTGAAATGTTACAGGAAGGTAGAATCTATTGAGTTGTAAGTGATCTGAACGTTTCATGATTATAGCACTTTCCTAAGGGGGTCAAACCATGTCCCAAAGGTCACCGGATCTGGTGTCAATTTAAAGAAGTAGTCCACTTACACCTTTGTTGGCTTATAACTTGGCTTCTGAATGTCCTAGAGAGATCAGGTTTGTTTTAGTATACTCCAATCAACAGCCCCTACAACCACAAAAAGGAATGGAGTCATTAGCACTTATGGTGTTTAAATGGCACCCAGAATTATGTTGCACGAAGCACAATTTCACATCATTCTGGGTTCATTTGTGTGAAAACAAGGTCCAATCAGGCTGAAACGTTACAGGAAGGTAGAATCTATTGAGTTGTAAGTGATCTGAACGTTTCATGATGATAGCACTTTCCTAAGGGGGTCAAACCATGTCCCAAAGGTCACCGGGCCTGGTGTCACTTTAAAGAAGTAGTCCAGTTACACCTTTGTGGGCTTATAACTTGGCTTCTGAATGTCCTAGAGAGGTTAGGTTTGTTTTAGTGTACTCCAATCAACAGCCCCTACAACCACAAAAAGGAATGGAGTCATTAGCACTTAAGGTTTGTAAATGGCACCCAGAATTATGTTGCACGAAGCACAATTTCACATCATTCTGGGTCCATTTGTGTGAAAACAAGGTCCAATCAGGCTGAAACGCTACAAAAAGGTAGAATCTATTGAGTTGTAAGTGATCTGAACGTTTCAAGATGATCGCACATTCCTATAGGGGGTAAAACCATGTCCCAAAGGTCACCGGGCCTGGTGTCACTTTAAAGAAGTAGTCCAGTTACACCTTTGAGGGCTTATAACTTGGCTTCTGAATGTCCTAGAGAGATCAGGTTTGTTTTAGTGTACTCCAATCAACAGCCCCTACAACCTCAAAAAGGAATGGAGTCATTAGCACTTATGGTTTTTAAATGGCACCCAGAATTATGTTGCACGAAGCACAATTTCACATCATTCTGGGTACATTTGTGTGAAAACAAGGTCCAATCAGGCTGAAATGTTACAGGAAGGTAGAATCTATTGAGTTGTAAGTGATCTGAACGTTTCATGATGATAGCACTTTCCTAAGGGGGTCAAACCATGTCCCAAAGGTCACC